>NC_091464.1:60190458-60519244 GCF_027789765.1 Dendropsophus ebraccatus | reverse complement strand
GGCTTGCTCCGCGCCCACATGGCGCTTTATGTCCACATGTGGGGTATTTACGGACTCGGGGGAAATTGCTCTACACATTTTATGTTTTTTTTTCTCTTTTAACCCCTTGTGAAAATGATAAATTCAAGGCTAGACCAACATTATAGTGTAAAAAATTTAATATTTCATTTTCACGCCACATTGTTCCACATTTGTGCCCATCACCAGTGGGGTCCATATGCTCACTACACCCCTTGTTACATTCCTTGAGGAGTGTAGTTTCCATAATGGGGTCACCTGTGGGGGGTTTCAACTGTCTTTGCAACACAGGGGCCTTTTAAATGCAACATGGCCCCTCGAAATCCATTCCAGCCAAATCCAGCCTCAAAAAACCAAATGGCGCACTTTCCCTTTGGAGGCTTACCCTGCACCCGCATGGCGCTTTATGTCCACATGTGGGGTATTTCCGTACTCAGGGGAAATTGCTCTACACATTGTGTTTTTTTTATCTTTTAGCCCCTTGTGAAAATGAAAAAATCAAGACAAGATCAATGATTTAGAGTAAAAATTAAAAAAAGATTACACTAAATGTTGGTCTAGCCTTGATTTTTTTTCCATTTCCACAAGGGGTTAAAAAAGAAAATAAAAGCAAAACGTGTAGTGTAATTTCCCCGGAGTACGAAAATACCCCACATGTGGGCATAATTTGCCATATGGGCACAGGGCAAGCCACCAAAGGGACAGAGTGCCATTTAGAGGCTGGAATGGAGGATGGAGGCCATGTCGCAATTACAAAGCCCCTGTGCTGCCAGGACAGTGGGACCCCCCACAAGTCACCCCATTCTGAAAACTACACCCCATAAGGAATCTAACAAGGGGTGCAGTGAGCATATGGACCCCACTGGTAACAGGCACATATGTAGAACATGTGCCGTGAAAATAAAAAAATATATATTTTTTAATTTTCACGTCCCAAATGTGGCCGTCACCAGGGGGCCATATCCCCGCTGCCCCCCTTGTTAGATTCTTTATGGGGTGTAGTTTCCAGAATGGGGTCACTTGTGGGGGGTTTCTACTGTCCTGGCAGCATAGAGGCTTTGTAATTGCATCATGGTATCCTCTAATGGGAATGGCGGCCATACCTATTTAGCTGGGGAAAAGGGACAATTCTAATTTATTTGGGGGTATTAGGCCAATTATTAGTTTATAAGGTTGAAAATTACAGGTGTCCATCAAATTCAACCTGTGTTGATGCAGAGGAAGGCAAAAAACCCTCGTAAGGCAGACGACAATAGCTTCATCACTGGGAAAAAATTCCTTCCCGACTCCATAATGGCGATCAGAATAATCCCTGGATCAACGTGACCCCTGAAATAGGAATAAGGGACAGAATTTAGATAATGTGGAACTCCAATGACGTGTAGTGCGCCTTGGAGCGATCCAGTATGCAGAGGCCGGGGGGATCAGGACAGGTGTCACACTGGAAAATGGTGTCCTTCCTGATCCCCCTGTTACACCACACTCTGCACTTCTTCTGGGGTCTCCTGTTTTCCAGTGTGGGGGACGTCACCTGGAAAATGTTGTCCTCCTTCATATCCAGAAGCGCTGGGTCCGCTCCATGGCTGCTAAATAGTCTCTATTACTACTTCTGATATTTTCGGATCGTGCAGCAAGATACAGTAGCTCGGGCAGCGAGGGATCGGAAGAGGGGGTGCTGGTATAAAAGTTTATCCAGCAGTGGGAAGATCAGTTCCCAAACGATCTTCCCACTAACTCCGAGGATGGGGGGGGAGGGCATCTGGGGGCTGGATTCGGGTGTCCCTTCCTTCATACACTCTAAGGGTACGTGCACACTGTGGAATGGCGACGGATAAACCTTTGTGCATTCCGCAGCTGGCACCCACCGGCGGACTGATGCGGGCGCACGTCTCCGCTCGTGTCACACTCCATTCTATGCACTGGCGGATTCTGCTCTCTCCGTCCAACGTATTCATTCTTTGGATGGACGATGGAATCCGCCCGTGCATAGAGTGGAGTCTATGACCCGGGCGGAGACGCACACCTGCATCAGTCCGCCGGCGGGTGCCAGCTGCGGAATGCACAAAGGGTTATTCTTCGCCGTTCCGCAGTGTGCACGTACCCTAAATCTGTAAGTGTACTCTGAGGTACTCTCACAGAGTTTGTAGAATTTCACGCCATACCGTCATCTCTTATTGGGACGGTACTGGCGGAAAAGACGTGTCATTGGATGATGAGGATGAGGATGAATGGAGGAATAAAGGATCCCCCCATTCATCCTCACTGGCTGTTTCGGTGTCGGAGGCAATAATAACGTATGCGTCCGATACCGAAAACACGCCGGGGCCACTTTTATATGGAGATTGGTATATGGGGTATGTAGTGGTGTAGTGTCAAACTTCAATGTAGTGTAGTGTGGTGTAATGTAGTGTTTTTTACGTGTTTTTTTACAGTAAGTATAAAAAAAAAAACCTACGCCAAAAATGGTGTTGCTGATAAATGCCGCACTTATGTGCAGCACTTATCAGCAGACCGTGGCAGTAGGATATAGAAAAAAAACACCCTACGCCAAAAAGGAGGAGTTGCTGATTAGCAGCGCACTTACCTAGCGGCGATAGGGTGCGGAAAATAGAAAAAAAAAATTTGGAAAAAAAAAAAAACTTTTACTACACTCTGAACATCCCTATAGTGGCTGATACGTGTATTACACTTATCAGCCGCTAGAGAGCAGCAGAGCGCAAGATCTGAAAAAAGACGACGCTGGAGCCGAAAAAATCCGAAAAAACCCGCGCTGGAGCCGAAAAAAGCCGATCGGGACGTCACGGAAGAAGCCGAAGACCCGACAAGAAGAAGAGGACGCCGGGCAGGACCCCGGGACAGGTGAGTAATGTACAAATACCTGCTCTGGACCCCTCAGCTAGGTAGCTGAGGGGTCCAGAGCAGGTATTTATTACTTGTGGGGACTGTGATCGCCACAAGGGGACGACGATCGGGCAGGTGGTACCGTGACCACCATTACTTTTTACAGTAATGGTGGTCGGTGCCGTCCTCGGACAGCACCGACCACTATTTTTTCCGGGTCATCGGGTCACCGATGGCCCGGAAAGGTTCCGATCGCCGCTATGGGCTAATCAGCCAATAGCGGCGATCGTCGTCATGGGGGGGGTTAACAACCCCCCATGCCGACAGGGAAAGATAGCCTGCTATGTAATATAGCAGGCTATCTCCCCCGATCGGGACCCGGCCGGCCGCGGCGCCCTCTTAAAGGACCCGCGTACCGGTACGTCATGGGTCATTAAGTGACAGTGATCCATGACGTACCGGTACGTCATGGGTCCTTAAGAGGTTAATGGCAAATATTTGCTGTTATTTTAAAACAACGGCTGTTGTATTGAAATAATGGCAGTTATTTACTGTTATATGGCGGCCATCCACTCAATTTTAACCCTTTAAGGTCAAAGCCAATTTTCGTTTTTGCGCTTTTG
This sequence comes from Dendropsophus ebraccatus, assembly GCF_027789765.1. Lineage (NCBI taxonomy): Eukaryota > Metazoa > Chordata > Amphibia > Anura > Hylidae > Dendropsophus > Dendropsophus ebraccatus. Next base: position 60,515,762 of record NC_091464.1, on the reverse strand, counting down.
CTTTTTCCATTTTATGTTTAAAAGTCCATAGCGCTTGCATTTTTTCACCTAGAGACTTATATGAGCGCTTATTTTTTGCGAAACCAATTGTACTTTGCAATTACAGGCATAATTTTTCCATAAAATATGTTGTGAAACCGGAAAAAAATTATTTGCGCTGTCAAATTGAAAAAAAAAACGAATTTGTTTTGATTTCGGGGAGTTTTGCATTTACGCCGTTCGCCCTATGATAAAACTGACTTGTTATGCATGTTCCACAAGTCGTTACGATTACAACGATATATAACATGTATAACTTATATTGTATCTGATGGCCTGTAAAAACTTCAAACCATTGTTAACAAATATATGTCACTTAAAATCGCTCCATTCCCAGGCTTATAGCGCTTTTATCCTTTGGTCTATGGGGCTGTGTGAGGTGTCAGTTTTTGCGCCATGATGCGTTCTTTCTACCGGTACCTTGATTGCGCATATGCGACTTTTTGATCGCTTTTTATTACATTTTTTCTGGATTTGATGCGACCAAAAATGCGCAATTTTGCACTTTGGGATTTTTTTGCGCTTACGCCGTTTACCTTGCGAGATCAGGAATTTGATTAATTAATAGTTCGGGCAATTACGTGTGTGGTGATACTAAATATGTTTATTAATTTATTTATTTATTAATTTATATTTATAAAATGGGAAAAGGGGGGTGATTTGGACTTTTATTAGGGGAGGGGATTTTTTATTAATAAAAACACTTTTTTACTTTTTTTTTTACATGGACTAGAAGCCCCCCTGGGGGGCTTGTATATACATAGCACTGATCTCTCATAGAGATCAATGCTGTGTATATACACAGCAAAGATTAATTAGATCGGTCATAGATTGCTATGGCCTGCTGCAGGCTATAGCAATCTATTGCCGAGCCGTGATTCAGCGTCATTCCGACGCTGAGGCCCGGCACGGGCAGAAGAACGGATCTCCCCCCCGCGATCGCATTGCGGGGGGGAGTTCCGTGCCACTAGACACCAGGGATGCACGGAGGAAAGCACTTCAATGCAGCTGTCAGGTTTGACAGCTGCATTGAAGGGCTTAATTAGCCGGCGCGGCAACGGGACCCGCGCCGGCTAATAGAGGCACTGCCCGGCTGCAGATTGCAGCCGGGATCGGTGCCGTTCAGAGCGGGGTCCCGGCGGGACCCCGCTCTGAACACCCCCTGCGGCACCACGACGTATCAGATACGTCATGGGTCGCTAAGGGGTTAACATTATGGGAACAGATCCTTTCTGTGTTTTTAATCCACTCCTGGTTTTGGTTGCAATACTGACTGAAATATACGTAGTGTGAACGCAGCCCAAACATGCATCCAATTCCTTATATAACATACAAGTAATGCAGGGTATAATACAGCTCAGAGATAACAAGTGCAATGTCATCACATGCAGTGCTTCTCAGAGTATATATGACAATATAGACAATATATGCAGGTGGGCTTCTACAGTTTACCTCCCTAAAACTCCTGCTAATCCTCAGTGTTTCCCAGTCCAGGGACAGGAGATTCTGGCATGTTGCATGAGGGCAGGGGTAGGGCGGCCATGCACAGACACTCCTTATTAAAACCACCATCTTTTATGAACACAGAATAATGGCAGGTACATCTGCATCACCACTCATGGAGTCCTATAAAGTAATATCCCGCTCTATCGGTGTGATACAGGTAGAATTGCAGAAATAAAAGACTAAGCTATATATGTCCATATATGTATGATACTAGTATTAATACTGAAGGGACTGATGTTTTTTTTTTTTCCCAATATAAATTATAGAATTTTTTTAGTAATTAATGAATCACCGGAGAATGGTCAGATATCACCAGATCATTTATAACAGTATCATCTACAAGACTCATGGTTCCCTGTGAGACTAACATGTAATCAAGTCTAGACCAGGCCATCTCACAGTGTGAGAAAAATAAAATTCTCTATCTTCCAGATGAAGGTGTCGCCATGAATCTATAAGATTAATGGTAGATAACAAATGAGTTAAAAACAATTCAGGGGAGCAAGAATCTCTCATCAATGAGAGAGAGCGTTTTCTGTCTTCATTTGTGTGTAGGACTGTCACCTCCTACAATAATATTTGATTCTCCATCTTGGAGAAGCATTGTCTCTAATTGCTGGAAAAAAGGAGTACGTCTGTTGTTAGGACCATAAATATTATTTATACTAAAATTTCCAGAAGGAGTATCTATAATCATGTGATGCATTCTCCCATCAGTGTCAGAAGTTTGGGAAATAATGGTTAAATTTTTATGAATGAGAGTGACAACCCCCCTTTTTTTATTCTGAGCGGGAGATCCGTAAACCTGACCGACCCAGAATCTCTACAGTCTGATATAATCCGATTCAGAAAGATGGGGTTCCTGTTCTCAAAGTGAAACCTATGACAAATTTTTGGATTTATCCAGGAGCAGAGGCTGTTTTCATGGGCCCTTTTATAATATAGTGTTGCCCTGGATGAGTCGTTTTGCTCTACAATGGGTTTGTTAAATGTTAAGGGACAGAGTTTATGGGGTCCTCGGCCATCCAGTGTGGTGCTTTGGCTGCTTTTATTTATTTATTTATTTTTATTTTTTTGGGGGGGGGGGATGCTGTGTGATTACTTTCTATTTTATTTTGATTATGGGGATAAAAAGAAGAAAATGTAAATAAAGATTTATAAAATAATTTAAAAAAAGAAAACAAATAGAAACACGTCGAGAAAACGTAACTCGCTAATATCAATAATACTACATAGCAATATATCTTCCTATACATTTTCCTATTTAAGCAGGATTAAAAATATACAAGTAAACAACCGTCATGACTAATTTGATAAAGGAAAACTCTTTCTTTAAGGTGAGACTTTAAGAGATCATAGTAGAATAGGAGGAGCATAAGTAAAGGGAGAAAATGATGGAATATAAAGGAATAGGAGATATAAATAAATATCTGAAGTAAGATGATGACTCTTGTTAGACATGTTAGTCAGTATAGTTCATCACTCCATATCTGCTGAAGGAGATGTAGGACTATCAAGACGTCGTCTCTTGTTCTTATCCCCAGGAGGAGTAGCAGAAGTCGGGTCTCTCAAATTCTCTAGGAGAGACGAAGCTTCTTCAGGGGTCTGGTATACACTGGTAGATCCGTCTGATTTGAAGACTTTTAGAATAGCAGGGAAGAGGAGTGCAAATCTTATTTGCTGATGTACTAGAGCCGTACATATTGGTGCAAATGCTTTTAGTTTTTGACTACTGTAGCAGAATAGTCATTGAATATCAGAATTTTGTGACCTCTTATGAGAACTTCAGTTTTCATTTTCCTGAACGCCTCTAAAATAGCAGCTTTATCTGCATAATTAAGATATTTGACTATTATTTGTCTCGGTTTGTTAGTTGTACCCTGTTTGGAAATGGTTAAAGTGTTTGCTGGCGGGCCTATACAATGTGCCCTTTCTACTTGACAAAAGCCTTGTAACCCTAGGGTCTGTGGTAATTCTGAGGAACAGATGATGGATAATTGTGACAGCGGTATGCTTTTAGGCAGACCTATTATGGGGAGGTTACTCTGTCTTGATCTATTTTCTAGATCATCTGTCTTGTCCCTTAACCCCTTAATGACAAAGGGCGCATATTTGCGCCCTGTTGTCGTTAAGGGCATTCAGAACGGGGCCGTGCGGCGACCCCGCTCCGAACCGCCGAGCTCCCGGGTGCCGCGTGTAGCCCGGGACCGCAGCTATTAGCGGGCACGGTCCGAACGCCGTGCCCGCTAATAAGGTAATCTGATGCAGCTGTCAAAATTGACAGCTGCATCCAATTACCGGACGCAACACTTCCCTGGTGTCTAGCGGCGGAGATCGCTACCCCAGGATGTTGTCCCGGAGGAGCGATCTCCGTGACTGAAGACGGCCGGGGTCTCCGCCAAGATGGCGCTGACCCCGGCTCAGCATATGTTTGCTTTCGGCTGCAGCAGCCGAAAGCAAACAAATGACGATCTCATTGATCTTTGCTGTAAAAGTATACAGCTAAGATCTCAATGAGAGATCAGAGTGTATATACTAGAAGTCCCCCAGGGGGGGCTTCTAGTATAAGTGTAAAAAAAATAAAAAAAAGGTTTGTTGTCAATAAAAAGCCCCCTCCCCTAATAAAAGTCTGAATCACCCCCCTTTTGCCAGGTTATAAATAAAAATAAATAAACTAATAAACATGTTTGGTATCACCGCGTGCGTAATCGCCCGAACTATTAATTAATCACATTCCTGATCTCGCACGGTAAACGGCGTCAGCGCAAAAAAAATTCAAAAGTGCAAAATTGTGCATTTTTGGTGCCATCAAATCCAGAAAAAATGTAATAAAAAGCGATCAAAAAGTCGCATATGCGCAATCAAGGTACCGATAGAAAGTAAATATCATGGCGCAAAAAATGACACCTAACACAGCCCCATAGACCAAAGGATTAAAGCGCTATAAGCCTGGGAATAGAGCGATTTTAAGGAACTTATATTTATTAACAATGGTTTGAATTTTTTACAGGCCATCAGATACAAGAAAAGTTATACATGTTATATATCGTTTTAATTGTAACAACTTGAGGAACATATATAACAAGTCAGTTTTACCCCAGGGCGAATGGCGTAAAAACAAATTCTACCCAAATAAACAAAATGCGTTTGTTTGTTTTTTTTCAATTTCACCACACATTTATTTTTTTTCTGGTTTTCCACTGTACTTTATGAAAAAATCCAGCCTGTCATTGCAAAGTACAATTAGTGACGCAAAAAATAAGGGCTCATTTGGGTTTCTAGGTGAAAAAATGCAAGTGCTATGGACTTTTAAGCACAAGGAGGAAAAAAATGAAAATGCAAAAATCTAAATTGTCTTTGTCCTTAAGGGGTTAAAGGGGTTATCCAGTGCTACAAAAACATGGCCACTTTTCCTCCTCTCTTTTCTCAAGTTCAGGTGTGGTTTGCAACTACAACTAAGCTCCATTTACTTCCATGGAACTGAGTTTGAAACCCCACCCAATCTGGAGACAAGAGAGGGGGAAAAGTGGCCATGTTTTTTTTTTAGTGCTGGATAAAAGCTTTAACCCTTTGAGGACCAGGCCCAAAATGACCCAGTGGACCATGCAAATTTTGATCTTTGCGCTTTCGTTTTTTCCTCCTCCCCTTCTAAGAGCTCCAGCACTTTCAGTTTTCTATCTAAAAGGCCATGTGAGGGCTTGTTTTTGACAGGAATAGTTGTACTTTGTAATGGCGTCTTTCATTTTACCATAACATGTATGATGGAATCCCAAATATATTATTTATGAAGATATAAATTGGTGAAATCGTAAAAAAGAATGCAGTATGGTAATGTTTGAGGGGTTCCTATGTCTAGTAATGCACTATATGGTAAAAGCGACATGATACCACTATTCAACAGGTCAGTCCGAACACAACCATATGCAGGTTACACAGATTCTCTAATGTTATATATATTTTTGTTTTAATGAAATCCTTTTTTTTTTGGCAATTAGTTAATAAGAAAATGGGCCTATTGTGACGCTTATAACACTTTTATTTTTTCCCCTACAGGGCTGTATGGGGTGTCATTTTTTCCGACATGATCTCTAGTTTTTATTAATACCATATTTATGAAGATCGGACGTTTTGATCGGTAAGTGACAGGGGACTCACCCTGTCACTTACACATAAACGCTGCGGCGTTTAAGGAGTTAATGTCCCGCTGCAGCGTGTCATTAACGGTGAGGTGCCGGCTGCTGATTGCAGCCCGTCCCCACCTGCTATGAAGCGCGCTTTGCTCCAGAGCGCGCTTCATAGCTCAGGACGTAGCGGTACGTCCAGGGTCGTCTGGGCAGGGACTACCAGGACATACCGGTACGTCCTAGGTTGTCTAGGGGTTAATGTTGCTGTAAGTTTCATAGTTGTTTGTAGCTTAGATTTAGTCATGGCTAGTTCATCCTCCACTAACCCTAGGTGCTCTTCTAATTCATGTATTTGGGAGGTATGATGAGAAATGTCTCCCTGTATAGCAGATAGTGAGGTCATTATAGTGGCTTCCAGAGAAGCAGTAATGTCTGGTATTATTATTTTGGCCACTTGTGTCTCCTGTGCTGCGCTGCTGTGTGAGGAGACAGCCATCTTGGATTTTGTTTTCTCCCTCTTTGGGAGAGGTATAGAGGAAGAGGAGGCTTTGTGTTGCTTCCCAGCGCGCTGCTGTTGTTTCTCCATGTCCCTAATGGGTAGAGGAGTATGTCAGGTGCTCTGGTATTTACCGTGGTAACGGGTAACACCTGGGAGCCGAGTCTATAGCGACTTACTGTGGGAGCTCCTTCACAGTGCTGCCATCCTGTGCGCTGGAACTGAAAGTCCAAGGGGTTTACCAGTCAGGTGACAACCTTAGTTCATATGGTAACCACACCGGTTGTGTGAGTCACCGGTTGGGAATCACTAGTCTATCACTTATGTTGTCTGTATAAGGATACCTGCACAAATCTGTTACCATATATGACAGCTATATACCTGTCCTGATATCCAATCACAATTTCAAGGACGACTCTGCCTCACATGATATGTCTCAGCCCAGAGCAGCTGTCTTATAAGAAGGAGGGCATCTTTTAGGATTGAAAGGCTGCACTCTCTACACTGATGGCGGCTCTGATGAGAGTAGTTGTGCTGTGCATCCTGGCTCTGGGGGTCCTGGTATCAGGTAAGGAGACATTGGAAAGAAGGGACATGAACAATATAACAGAAGTTTTATTGTACAATGTGCAGTCTTCTAATAACAGTCACATAACACTGGGAGCAGAGGAAGTGCAAGTAGAAAGTAGTAGTTCTTATGTGTGTGTGTGTAAGTTCTTATGGGCAGGGACCTCTCTCCTGTAGAGTGTAAGCTCCTATGGGCAGGGTCCTCTCTCCTGTAGAGTGTAAGCTCTTATGGGCAGGGTCCTCTCTCCTGTAGAGTGTAAGCTCTTATGGGCAGGGTCCTCTCTCCTGTAGAGTGTAAGCTCTTATGGGCAGGGTCCTCTCTCCTGTAGAGTGTAAGCTCTTATGGGCAGGGTCTTCTCTCCTATAGAGTGTAAGCTCTTATGGGCAGGGTCCTCTCTCCTGTAGATTGTAAGCTCTTATGGGCAGGGTCCTATCTACTGTAGAGTGTAAGCTCTTATGGGCAGGGTCCTCTCTCCTGTAGAGTGTGAGCTCCTATGGGCAGGGTCTTCTTCCCCTGCAGAGTGTAAGCTCTTATGGGCAGAGTCCCTCTCCTGTAGATTGTAAGCTCTTATGGGCAGAGTCCCTCTCCTGTGGAGTATAAGCTCTTATGGACAGGATCCTCTCTCCTGTAGATGTAAGGGTCCTTTTACACGCACAGATAAATCACTTGTTTATCATATGACAAGTGATGATTTTTTATCTTAAATGATAGGTATTTAGACAAGAAGATAACTTGCTACCCCCATACACCTTAAAGAACTGGCGGTCAAATGATCATCCAGCCGTCAGTTATATCTCCAGTCCTCCCCATATACAGGAGCATTTGGCATGGCCAGGCAATCCTGTGTTCTCTACGGAGAGCGGAGGGGTAAGCCACAACTAAAGCGCTCTAACTGAGGCTTATTTCTCTCTAAACAAAGGAGTCGGTCATGATTTTCCACCTGGGCTGACCCCTATTACATCCGACATAATTTGCTGGTGGTTGTTTTAGATGGCCCCATACACTTTATACCAGTCGTTGTGAGTCCAAGGTGTATAGGGATCTTTACTGCTATATAAACAGATGTTTTGCATTGTCACAGGGCCCCTGATAAGAAGCTTTTCACACTGCTGTTTTTATGAGTTTGTTACAAAGGTTATTGAGTAACCGCTCAGTATATGAAGTCCTTCCCAAGTCACTTGTGACATGTCTGGATAGTGAATGAATGAATTTTCAACAAAACGGATTATTGGATTATTTTTGTAAAGTAAATTCTAATTCCTTGCAGCCATTTAATTCTTCATTGGTTGCATATAATTGGGCCTCAGATCATCTTTAAAGGGGTCTTAACAACAAAGAACCACAGGTGGAGGTCTGACCACAGGGATACCTCCAGATGATGAGTACAGGGGCATTGAGTACACCTGAATAAAATGACAGGTGGTGGAAAATGTGCTGCTGGTACAACTCTTGGCTGTTAAAGATAGTGGAGTACAGAGCCTATCTATGTCATGACTATAGAGCTGCAGCCGGCATGTCCGACAATCACTGCTTTCAACTAGAACACAGGACCCTTTACTTATAACTTATGGGTCTTCCAGCACTTAGACTCCCACCCATCAGATGCTTATCGCGCATCCTATGTACAGATTATCTCCAAACAGTGAATCTGGAACAGTCGTCTACCTCAAGATCTGGTCACAGCAATAACAGTGAAAGGCTTCAAACCAAGCTTAGAAATGTTTTTAGAACAAAATAACATTATTTCATATGTATAGAATATTCCCATCATCCCTTCGGCTTCCCTTCACCCTCCCCCTCCTTGGTTGAACTGTACTATGTAACCCCTGGTACTGTTTGTTAGTGTCTCCCAATCCATGCCTTGTCGAGGGATCTGTCTGTCTCCTGGGGCCAGTATTCAAGTAAAAAAACTTCTTCTATTCAGGCGGTGTGGCATCATGCCAAAGGGGTGGGGCCTAGAGCATCTGTGCCCTTGGCCTGCAGCGCCTCTCTCTGTTCCTGGTCTGGATCTTCATTTAGGGCATGGCGCCACACCTCCTAAATAACCCAAACACCTGCCCCAGGAGACAGATGGACCTCCAGACCAGGTATGGATTGAAAAGAGCTAACAAACAGTAGAGGTGGTTTCGGAGTGGTGTTTGGGTGATACAGATTCACTTTAAGCCTGGATTTACATGTTCAGTGCGTGGTAGTGAAATTCTAAAGACACTGATGCTAGAACTGATCCCATGATGAGTTATGTATATTTTCTATGTTGTGTTCAATAATCTGCCATTTTCCTTGACATTAGGACAGCGCGATGGTCGACCTGAGGTGGAAACACAATATGGCAAGCTGCGAGGAAAGACAATGTCCGTGAAGGGAACAGATAGGACTGTCAATGCCTTCTATGGAGTGCCCTTCGCCAAACCTCCAGTTGGTTCATTGAGATACGCTGCGCCAGAACCCCCCGAGGCATGGAGCTCAACCAGGGAGGCAACAGACTATGCTCCAATGTAAGTGCCCATAGAGACAGAGCTCAGTGTTCACTTATGAGGTATCACCATGTAAAGGGTTTATATATAATTATTCATCCTATAGGTGTCTGCAGGATCATCAGATGATGGAGATGTTAATGGAGAATTTTAAAGTCAAGCTTACTATACCCCCGGTGTCTGAGGACTGTCTGTATCTGAACATCTTCACCCCATCAGATTGTGCAAAAGGGGAGAAGCTGCCTGTAGGTGTAATATATCATTGATTGTACTGTAAAATGTTGCCTTGCTGTAAAACTGCTTTAGATTTTCTTGTGCATTTAAGTCTGTAATTATTTTGGTTTTACTAGTGTGTATTAGCTGCAGTTTCTGTGTGGTTGGTTAAGGTATTGTTGGGGAATTTTGGCCCTGTGCATTACACTGGAATTAGGAAGGTTGGAGTCTGGTAGATTGTAGACTGACCTTGGCTCCTGTAGATGGGGTCTGAAGAATTGTTGAAGCTTACACTTATGTTGCTAGGCTTGATAAGGGCCAAAGTGTTGTGCCCAAAGCAGAGGTACTGTAAGTGTGAGAGCTACTGGGGCAGGAAAAAACACAAAGGGTGAGTAGATGAAGTATGAGCCAGTGTTAGTACAGATAGAGTGCCCTGAGCATAAGGATTCACAGACCGTCCATCTAATGATGGTCCTTGAGGCAAGAGTTAAGGCCCTATTACACAAAGCGATTATCGGCTGTATTTGGCCGATACTGATCGTTACTGCCAATAATCGCTTAGTGTAATAGAAGACAACGATTAGCCGACATGCACAATGTCGGCTGATCGTTGTCTTTCAACATGTTGAAACAACAATGATTAGGATAGCAATACGATATGCTGCCGTCGCTCAGTGCAGCAGACCGCCACTATCTTCTATGGGCTGTCCGGACAATCTAGTGATCACCCAGACAGTCGGAACGAGGAGCAAGCGAGCGCTGACAATTCAAGACAGTTGACTCACACATTGTTCTTTAGTAAAATATGGCTTCACATTCTGTCCAGGTCATGGTATTCATACATGGAGGCGGTTTGATGATGGGAGCAGCCTTGATGTTTGCAGGTTCTGCATTAAGCGCCCATGAAAACATTATCATTGTCTCCATCCAGTACCGATTGGGGCTCCTCGGCTTCTTCAGGTACTGTATATACTGTAGTACCTGTTACTCACATGTCCATAGGGTAAGTCGTCAGTTTTCCTTAATTACGGCTGACCACCTGCAATACTCAATGTTATCTGTGTATAAAATGATAAGTTTGTGAGCGCCCAGAGACTAAGTACCAGCACATGTGCAGTACAACTGTGCCATCAAGATTCTAAGTCCGCACACATGCGCAATGCTAAAAACGGACCGACAGGTTTTTAAAAAATGACCGCGAACTCACCATCCTCTGACACCGCAGCCAACCCACTTCCCCTCCCCCTTTATTCCGCACCAATCACCACTGACTCTATCATGACGATCATGGGTGGGATGTGAGCTGACAGAAAGCATAAAAGATAGCTTAACCCCGCCCACTGTGCCGTAACTTTGAGAACGTCGGCGGAGCCGGTGAAACATGTCAGTTGTACGGACAGCATTTTAATTATTGCGCCTCTAATGAATGGGTATTGTGGCTTCATAGAACAGTAGTTCAGTGGGGTTAGAGCGTATACCAAATCGCTCAGGGTACAGCAGTAACCTGCTGTAAGTGTGTATTCCTGCCCAGAGCTTAGAGTGGAGTTCTGACACTGGTTTACCAAGAACCCACAGGAATAACACAGTAAGGGACACAGATCACCCAGGCTGGGGACTGTGTACCCCTGATACTGAGAAGCCAACCCATCAATATACAGGGTGTCGACTGACACTAAAACTGATTGCACATTTGAAGAAGTAGCAATATTTTATGTTTGCAGAAGCTACACTTATGTTTTAATGCAGAACAATAAAAGTTAATTTTTAACCTAAGGGTAAAACCGGGTATTTGCCTGGGTAACCGCTCAGGACAGTGTTCACAAGTTTGTGAACTATGGCACAGAATTATGAATGCCACTTTTTTTGAGGCTATAGTACATCCAGCATCCATTATTTGAAAGCATTTAAAATATACAAGTTTAAAATCCTAACAAGTGGCAGTTCCTTGTGTCGTTGTCAGGTATTAGGCCCCATTCCCACTGAGCAAAACTAGCAGAATTCCACGGCGGACAATTCCATGTTCATGTTCATTCTTCAGCGTGGACAGGGCAGAAGCGCGCGCCTCCCATAGACTCCCATTATGAGCGGGAGGCTAACGGCATTCTGCGGCAGACAATTCCGCCGCGGAATTCCGCCGATGTACAGTAGCTCATACACTCCTCAACCCCCTTGTGAATCTATTCTTATCACGGTGGGACATGAGCTTGTGTTTTTTTTTTTTTTTTTTTGCAGCAGTCCCTTCAGGAAGTATATTGGTGATATGGCCGCTACATTGATGACGTTTTTATTGTATATTACAGTGATGTAGAGGTCATTCATTATATACATAAATGAAAATTACTGTATCTGAGCTTTCGGTTTACTGCCAATACATCCCAGACATCACACCCTTTTTGGTTCTAAAGTTGTATGATGATGTCACTGGATACATTGTACAGACATCATTGTTCGGGTAGTATAATTTGACAAGCCAACAGCAGTCATTGAAAGCACATTATGAGAATACCTGTTCAGAAAATCACAAAATCCAACCTGGATCTGCCCCTAAACCTTTTGCATGTCGGTCCTGGCAGATTCTGCATATCAGAAATCATTACACAGAAAACACCTAATGGTCACATTTTGGTCATAAAATCCCATTGCTCCATAATAAGATATTCAGATATCTAGATACCACCAGCAGTAATTGGAAGAAATATGACCTTTTTAGCCACCTATGGCATGGAGTAATCATCCAACATTGTTAAGAAAAACATACTTATGCGTTATTAGAATGATATAATTTCTAAAATATAGCAAGATAATGTCAGATATGTAGCCAAAAGAATCTATTCACTGGGAGAAACTTTCTTACCCAGTTTAGATTTGAGACCTGACACAACATGGAGAGTTTTTACAAAGGCACACAACGGTATAACATAAAAATGGCCTTAACGCTACTCTGTTGCCTTAAATTTGTGGATGTTTGATATACTATATACTAGAGTTGGATTTGTCTAACTTTATGCCACCTTTTGCATCAAAATCATCAAAAACTGTTAAACACATAATAAACTTTAAATTTATAAGTCTTCTATAATCTTCGGCTAAGAGTTTGAGGTCATTTTCGAGTTACAAATGTAAAATAAAGTAAAGACACTTTATTTCCTTATCCCAGCTCTGGAGATGACCGCGCTCCTGGCAACTATGGCTTCTTGGATCAGGTAGCAGCTCTTCAATGGGTTCAGAAGAACATTGGAGATTTTGGTGGTGACCCCAACTCTGTCACCATATTTGGAGAGTCCGCTGGTGGAATCAGCGTCTCTGCACTGGTCAGTTAGGGTATGGTTGATGTTGGGTTGTTGGGGTCACTGTTAGTAGAGATACCCTCTAATCATCCCATCTCCCACTGTATATTACTATATCCAGGTGGCGTCTCCATTAGCCAAGGGCTTATTCCACAGAGCTATTGCCGAAAGTGGTGTAATCCTAATGCCAACTTTGGTGGCCCTGTCGAAAGAACAAGAAGTGTTTATCAGAAGTGTAAGTATAAGTTGTACAGTAAAACTATAAGGAAGAGTTTGCAGCACTCACTGAATGTTGGGAGATATATTTATTGCAGGTTAACAGATGCACAGACCAAAGTCTGTTTCACAATTCACAGCTTTCTCAAGGATATGGCCTTGAGAAATCTGTGAGGGCGTTGGCCTGTGGTGTACATCTGTAAACCTGCAATAATTATATATCACAAGATTTTATGTTGTGGTTTATTCTTTATAGTGCGCCATCAAGTAAGTTGAAGCCCATCCAAAAGGAATATGGGACAATTTTTATTATTCTGCTTTTGCCATTATTTTGTCCAATTTGGTGTTTTTGTGCACAGGGTAACATTTTGTGCAACATCAGTTTAGGCCAGATGCGTTTTTTTTATTTTTTAGCGCTCATAGGGGGCATGGTGGAGGGGCAAAAAAGTGTGCAGCAGTACTCCAACTCCACTCCTACCCTGGTGCAGTTTCTTAGCCAAGTTTTGTTAGTCAAAAATGTGCAAGTACACAAAAAAATTTGCAAGATTCATCAAGGCCTATTGGTAAATTTTGAGTTTTTGCACAGCATAGAAAAAAAATGTGCAGCTGATAAATGTGTCTAGCAGTGCTGAATCTCTTTGCGCTTTGTTTTACTATAAGCTATATAGTGAATTCACGTACTATGTGGTTATTGCATCAAGAGCACTGCAGATGAATTATAAAGGTCTAGAATTACCAACTGTACCAGTCCTATTCTCGTTAACATAAGAACAGGTAAAGATCAGCACACTCAGAGATGAAGATCAAATTTTTTGCCTCACTTTTGCAGATTGTGGCCAACATCTCGGGCTGTGATGTGGACATGGTTTTGGACTGCCTGAAGGCAAAATCTGAAGAAGAGATGCAGTCTCTTGTTGTTTCTATGGTACGGTCTATTCAGTCATAGCATCGACTGATCCTGATCCCTGTAGGGAAGCTATAATTAGACCTAATGTAAACAAAACTTCCAGTTCATAATGTACAAATCAGATCTCTGTATCATGAGAAGCTACTTTAAATGTGATGTAAGATTACAAAACACACATACAAATGTAAAGCAATGGATTTGCATTTACAAATGCACTATATGAAAAATTATATTTATGGGTCTTGGGGTGCACATCTTACTTGTCTTTCCTGTACTGGCAGAAATTCATGGCTCTGCCTCCAACCATCGATGGGGTGTTCTTTTCTAAACCTGTAGAACAGATTTTGGCTGATAAAGAGGTGAACAGTGTCCCGTTTCTGACTGGTGTCACCAACCAAGAGTTTGGATGGATCCTCCCATCGGTAAGATTGACAGATGGGGACATAATTAGATAATCCCTATGATCTGAATGATAATAATTACTTTTACCCTAATATTCTCAGTCTGTGAACATCACTGGATTACGAGAAGGAATGGAAAGAGAGACGGTGGAAGAACTACTAAGGAACTTCCCTCTACTGGTAGTAGATCTCGTCAACAGGCGGTATTGTAGGCTACTCAGATGGTGAACCATGTGCTACTTGGGATGGGTGATGATAGTAGCCCCTATGTATGTAAGCCTCCTGGCTGATCTAAGTTAGAAAATGTGCAAATAACTAGCCACAGACAATGGTAACTTAAAGTGTCCCAGTTGTTATAACTTTCAAAATCTAAATCAACAGTAGATGTGAAACAAAACAAGTTTGCAATTTACATTTATTATTTTGTTGTTGTTATCATGCTGTAAAACAAAGCTGAACTTTCCAGAAATCCAGGTCCAGTCTCCTGAAGGCAGATTTTCTGGCTTGTGCTGGTGGGAAAAAAACACCCTAAACATAGGAATTTTGTCCAGTCACAGCTCAATGTGTCCATCAATTATATAACTGCCTTCTCTCTGTGAGCACTCAGATGGAATAGGAAACATAGGACTTCCTGTTTTCGGACTCTTTGAGAAAGATAACTAAAAAAAAATAAAGATAACTAAAAAAAATAAAAATAATGAATTTATATTGCAAACTTGCTTTATATCACATCTACTGTTGATTTAAATTTTGAAAGCTATAACGACAGTGACACTTTATTTAAAAAAAATCATAAATTACATTTATCTTTCTTTACTTGGCAAACAGACAGATAACACATCAAGTTGAAAATGGAGAAATGTACATGACTTGAAAACCACTTATGTGCTAGGCCATGCTGGACACCAGTCACCTAGCCCAAGGCTATGAGGTTTAGTGTGGTTAAATCTTTAACAGTCATAGTTTTGTCTTGGGGCAGATCAGCAAGAATTACATTTAAAAAATATCAAGCAGTATAAACAGTATGTAGTGGACCCAGGGGAATACTAAACAACTTGCCAAACAGGTACGCACACACCACTGGACCTATAGTCGAAATAAGGCTTCAAAACTCCTAAGGGTTAGCCACAAGCCTATGTGTGCCAGCCACAGATATCCCAGGAAAATTAACCATATATCCTTCTATCCCCAAGCACATCCCATAATTCTGCTCCTGTTCCCTTAAAGCATGTCCTAGTGTTATGATATTCTTATACTAGCTAGTGCATGAAGTTTTGATTCCATTTGACAGCCGGACCACCCCCACCTCATCTCTTTATATTTTGAAATATTATAGAATTCATTCTCCAGTGCTACCAGCCTCCTGATGGATGAGTATATCGGAGATAAGACCGATCCTGCTGAAATCCGAAACCGCTTTCTAGATCTAGCTGGAGACATTATATTTGTCATCCCAGCACTGAGAGTGGCCAAGTATCACAGAGGTACGAGAGACACAATAACTACCTCACTTATGTTATATGACATCCCACATACCCAGTTTCTTTAGTCCTCCCTGTGTTGCTTATCATCTGATAACACTACCTCTCATTCCAGATGCTGGCCATCCCACCTACTTCTATGAGTTCCAGCACCGTCCCTCCCTCTTTAAGGACTCTAAGCCAGACTTTGTGAAGTCCGATCATGGAGATGAGTTGTGTTCTGTGATGGGAGGTCCATTTTTGAAAGATGACATTGTGTTTACAGGTGACCAACCTAGATGGTATTCAAATGCCTCATTTTATTTATACTGTCTGGGAAATTTCTGAAACATATAGGAGAAGTGCAACCCTAACGCAACTTGCACATATTTCTTATTGTGCGATTTTGTAACACAAAATAAGAACCTGTCATGTAGAACTTACTTGTGTAACTTTTTTGTGTTGAGCTGTGTCATTTACCAAAATTTTTCATCTGATTCTCTGGTGTTATTTCCACAGCATCCTTTAAGGAAGAAGAGAAGACTCTGAGTAAGACTGTTATGAAGTATTGGGCCAACTTTGCCCGCACTGGGTAAGACACTGGGGCACATGGCATCAGGACTGTGTTATTCAGGAGTTTCATGTGTGCGTCTGACATTTGCTAGGTGCGACTGTATGTTGTAGATGTATCCTAGATGTAAGATAGTGTTCTAGATGTAGGATGGTGGATGCTATAGTCATCATATCCCTCAACCCCTTTAAGTTCCCTCTGTATATTTTCATGTTTTCTTTCTAATCTCTTCTCATCTGCAGTAATCCCAATGGTCCCGGCCTGGTGCACTGGCCTGTGTACGACCAAGATGAAGGTTATATGGAGATTAGCTTGAAGGAGAAGGCTGCAAAACAGCTGAAGGCTGAAAAGTATGAATTCTGGACCAAGTTGCTTTCTGGGAAGATGACACCAGGAACGGAGGGGCACATAGAGCTGTAGATGTTACCAAAGCTAAGGGTAAAATGTGACCCATAGTCACAACTTTTAGTGCAGTAAGGGGGTCACCCCTGCACCTTCTTATTTTACAGGCAAAATTGAACAACCATTTGGGCAGCTGAAGACATTGGGGCTGATTTACTAGCGCGTTCAAGGCAACAAATTGTCAGTTTAGTGTTCCGACATATTTACTAAAGGTCCGGTAAACCCGAAAATCCGGTAAACCCATTATTTTTGTCCTTAAAGGGAACCTGTCACCCCCCGTGCCGGGCTGACAGGCTCCCGACCCCCCGTTAGAGCCCCCTATACTCACCTAATCCCGCCGGGTCCCGCTTCTGGATCCGGTCGGGTGACGGAGATATCAGCCGCTGCAGCCCGGCGCGCGCTGGGAGATGAGTCCAACGCTCATAGAGAATGACGGAGCGCTGGACTCTCCTGTCATTCTCTATGGGTGTTGCAGCGGCTGAGATCTTCATCACCCGACCACCTCCAGAAGCAGGACCCGGCGGGATTAGGTGAGTATAGGGGGCTCTAACGGTGGGTCGGGAGCCTGTCACCCCGGCACGGGGGGTGACAGGTTCCCTTTAAAACCTGCCAAAACTGACAGATTTATTAAGCAAACCATCATTTTTTTTAGAGGTTTTCTATTCTAAAAACCAGCCACATCTAATGTGGCGGGATCCTTGGTTTCAAGTTTTGTCCTTTAAAATACCTTCTAGATTTACATAGGGCATGCACCACATTAATGAATTTGATGCAAAAAAAAAAAAAACACAATAGCATAACTGCTTGAAATGTATGCACTGTTAGTAAATGAGGCCCATTGACTCCTATTATTGATCACACTCAATATCTACTTGACAAAAACAGATCATAGAGATGTCAATGAAATGTGCTGCTCCCCCTACAGTGCATATTTTGAATTACATACAGGCTATATAGTTAATATATGTTGCATGACCATCTTACACTGTAATGGGGTCAGCAGAGACATTTTTGTTCCCATAGATACTTTCTCCAGCATATAAGAAGGTGCAGGGACCCCCCACTATACAGCTATGGATTTAAGTCTGTACTACAGTGGTTTGCAATAAACTAGAATATCAACAAAAAAAAATTTTTCCAGTTCAATTCAAAAAGTGACCTCATATACAGTATTCTATACAGTCATTACATACAGAGTTAACCTTTTTAAGCGTTTATTTCTGTTAAAGTTAATGATTATTGATTACAGCCAAGAAAAGCCCGAAAGTCAGTATTTCAGAAAATTAGAATATTATATAAAACCAACTGAAAAAAAAATGTTTTTAACACAGAAATGTCGACCAAATGAAAAGTCTGTACAGAAAATGCCCTCAATACTTAGTCGGGCACCTTTTGCATGAATGACGGAATCATAAAAAACTGAGCTCAAGAACAAGAGGACACAGTAAGAGGTTAGTTGGGGGAAAGATCAGAAGCAATGTGAGAAAATATTATTTTACTGAAAGAGTAGTAGATACCTGGAACAAACTTCCAGCAGAGGTGGTTGG
This sequence comes from Dendropsophus ebraccatus, assembly GCF_027789765.1. Taxonomy (NCBI): domain Eukaryota; kingdom Metazoa; phylum Chordata; class Amphibia; order Anura; family Hylidae; genus Dendropsophus; species Dendropsophus ebraccatus. The sequence continues at coordinate 60,497,551 of NC_091464.1, read as the reverse complement.
TAAATCTACAATAACAGAATTTAAACACGCCTGGGATAGACATATATCTATCCTAAGATAATAAGAAAGAAAATACTAAAAGGGCAGACTAGATGGACCCAGTGGTCTTTTTCTGCTGACAATCTTCTATGTTTCTATGTTTCTATCAATGTAGCGTGGTATGGAGGTGAACAGCTGATGGCACTGAAGAGGTGTCATTGAAGCCTAGGTTGCTTTGATAGCGGCCTTCAGCTCGTCTGCATTGTGGGGTCTGGTGTCTTTCATTTTCCTCTTGACCATACCCCATAAAATCTCTATGGGGTTAAGGTCTGGTGAGTTTGCTGGCCAATCAAGCATGGTGATGCTATGGTTAGTAAACCAGGTATTGGTACTTTTGGCAGTGTGGACAGGTGCCAAATCCTGCTGGAAGATGAAAATTCCATCTCCAAAAACCTTTTCAGCACAGGGAAGCATGAAGTGCTCTAAAATTTCCTGGTAGACTTTCATCTGAAATCAGCACCTTGGACCACAGTCCAGTCCTTCTTTTCCTTGGCCTAAATAAGAGGCTTCTGTCGTTGTTTATTGGTCAGGAGTGGCTTGACACATGGAATGCAACACTTGTAGCCCATGTCCTGCTGACATCTGGATGTGGTGGCTTTTGAAGCACTGACTCCAGCAGCAGTCCACTCCTTGTGAATCTCTCCCAAATGTTTGAATGGCATTTTCCTTACAATCCTATTAAGACTGCGGTTCTCCTGGTTGCTTGTGCACCTTTTTCTACTACACTTTTTCCTTCCACTCAACTTTCCATTAATATGCTTTGATACAGCACTCTGAGAACAGCCAGCTTCTTTAGCAATGAACTTTTGTGGCTTACCCTCCTTGTGGAGTGTGTGCATGACTGCCTTCTAGACATCTGTCAAGTCAGCAGTCTTCCCCATGATTGTGTTTCATACTGAACCAGACTAAGGCACCTTTTATAATGCTTAGGAAGCCACTGCAAGTGTTGTGGGTTAATTATTCTAATTTTCTGAAATGCTGACTTTTGGGGTTTTCTTGGCTGTAATCCATAATCATCAACTTTAACAGAAATAAACGCTTGAAAAAGTTCACTCTGTATGTAATGACTCTATAGAATATATGAGTTCACTTCGAATTGAAATACTGAAAAAAAAATTGTTAATATTCACATTTTTTGTAAACCACTGTATCTGGAACAGTGGCCTCCAACCTGTGATCCCTACCAAGTTTGTGAGGATTACATAGAATTAAAGGGGTTATCCAGCTCTACAAAAACATGGCCACTTTTCCCCCTACTGTTGTCTCCAGTTCAGGTGCAGTTTGTGATTAAGCTCCATTTACTTCAATGGAACTGAGTTTCAAAACCCCACCCAAACTGGAGACAACAGTAGGGGGAAAGTGGCCATGTTTTTGTAGCGCTGGATAACCCCTTTAAAATGTGAAGAATATAATTTGTTTGATATTTTGATACTAGGACTAACTTTACTGATGAACCAATAAATGATTTGTTGTTTTTATGTGCTGTCTGGTGCGTGATGTACAAATAAACAGATAATGTCCACATTGTTCCATTATTACAAGGGTCACAGGGTTGCACAGTCCCAGAATCCATCAGGTGCTGGAAACTTAATGACAAAAAATATACAGTGCAAAGAAGAAGGCAATTGTGGGAGCTGCTTATGCTTGTCAATGGATGACACCATCTTCTCTACTGATTGTCTGCCTGGGCCAACCAGATCCTCTTTGCCATGCGTGAGCGCTCAAGTAACCCCTTCTACCAATAGCTTGTTCATAACAGCCAAGAGAGCGGCCAATTTGTGTAAAGACCATCCTGCCTTTCTAAGTCTAAACATATGACCCCTTTCAAGATCTGTTAACTCTGCACTGTAGAGACATCTAACAGTTACTGATCTCTCACCAAGAGGTACAATACCCAAAAGTAGCCTCTGAGAGCCTTTTTTTTATAGGGCAGCTGGGGAAGCACTTTTACACCCTCTTGCGGCAAAACTCAGTGTTTGATTAGTGCACACATATAACCATTACATATCTGCCTAAGACATAACTGCACCATGAGTTATTAAGCAATTCCAGATTTTTATTTTCATGCACTATGATATTGTTACAGTGTTAATCCATGTGGAAAGAAAAGCAGCTGCATCCACTGTAGTACAAAAACTTTATTCCACTACAGCAACATGTGCAACTCTTAAGTGACATTTACTGCAAAAACAGTATATCCCCCCTTAGCCACACACTCCTTACTTCCTGCTTCGCCACCCTCTAAGTAAAATACATAGGGGGACATTTATTAAGTCCGGCGTTTTTTACACCGGACTTATAAATGTCCCCGCATCTCCGGCGCTACGGGGATTTATGTAGAGGCGGACTGCCTCTGCATAAATCCCATGCGCGTCGGTGTGCACAGCCGAAAACCAACGTCAGCTGAGGACTGGAGTAGGTTTTCGGCGTATCTTTTGGCGGAACGGATGGTGAATCGCGCAGACTCTAAGTCCGCGCCCTCCGTTCCGCCCCCTTCACACCCCCTCCCTGCCCCCCAGCGTACTCGGCGGAAAGTGTAGATTTGCGAATATTTTATTCGCAAATCGGCCATTTGCGAATAAAAAAAATACGCAAATCGGCACTTTCCGCAGAAAATCATCCGTACGCCGGATGATACATGTCGCCCATAGTGTTATCTAGTGGCATGAAGTAGCACTGCAAACATACAGTACCATCAATGAAAAGAGACAATGCAAGGCACTTATCTGCCTTTCATTTATATCCATTCCTCACATCTTCCCACTAAACCTTGGTCTTTCCCTGACTTGAGCTCTCTTCACTCTCCGGCTTCCTGGACAGTTAGGCCTTATTCACACGTCCTGCAATCTATGGATCCATATTTTCGTATTCGAATTTGAGCACATTGTTGTCTATAGGACTAGTCACACGAGCAAACCAATGCTGAGAAAAAAAGACATGTCCTACTGCGGACCAAGATTTCTTCTATGGACCCTCTCATAGAAATCAATAGGATCCGCTATTTTTTATGGACTGTAACCCATTTGGCATCTGCATTTCCGTAACAAAATACGGATGAGTTATAATTGACATGTTAGAAAAAAATAAAAGATTTACACAACTACAGATACACTACATATGCCCAATTTTTAGCGGATTGTAGATAGCGGGAGGAATCTATGGACTTGAAAAAAATGCTGAACATGTGCATAAGGCCTTAACATTGCCACCTTAATAACTGGAACTGCCATGTTGTGTGGAGGCAGAAATAGCGGCAGACGTGCACAGACACTTCTAATTACATCCACTAGGTACTCATGTATGAAGAACATTGGTGGTCCGTGAGGTAATGTGCAGCCAGTGTTGAAACTGGAACTGTAGATATAGGAGACCAAAGAGAGTTTACCCAACTTTGACAATTAATACTGTCAGCTTAAGGTTAAAACCAGCAAAACCCAAAGTGTATTAACAGTTAGTTAGCTAGAGCAAATGGTCGTGGCTCGGGGAGAAGGGGGTATGTAGAATTAATGTTTATGTGATGTTCACTGTACAGAGGTCACTATGCATGGTTCTGCGATCCTGCTATAATGTATGATATCTATCTACATGTCCTGATATCAGCCAGGCTATACAACAATCATTAACAACATTGGCAGCCAGTCATAAGATCTGTGATAACTCTGCCCCACGTTATATGTCAGCTCAGAGCAGCTGACCTGTTAGCAGTCCTCTGTTACAACTGAGACGCAGCACACTTTACACTGATGGCGGCTCTGATGAGAGTAGTTGTGCTGTGCATCCTGGCTCTGGGGGTCCTGGCATTAGGTAAGGAGACATTATAATGAGGGGGGTATTGTGGGGTGAGGAACACTATACTGGAGGATGCAAAGAAGGTCTATTGTGTAATGTACAGAGTGACAGAGTACACAGAAGAAGAGTGAGCACTGACAGTCTATAGGCCCTGTCTGAGGAAAACTCCTGCAGTGTAAGCTCTTATGGGCAGGGTCCTCTCTCCTGTAGAGTGTAAGCTCTTATGGGCAGGGTCCTCTCTCCTGTAGAGTGTAAACTCCTATGGACAGGATCCTCTCTCCTGCAGAGTGTAAGCTCTTATGGGCAGGATCCTCTCTCCTGTAGAGTGTAAGCTCTTATGGGCAGGGTCTTCTCTCCTGTAGAGTGTAAGCTCTTATGGACAGGGTCCTCTCTCCTGTAGAGTGTAAGCTCTTATGGGCAGGGTCCTATCTCCTGTAGAGTGTAAGCTCTTATGGGCAGGGTCCTATCTCCTGTAGAGTGTAAGCTCTTATGGGCAGGGTCCTCTCTCCTGTAGAGTATAAGCTCTTATGGGCAGGGTCTTCTCTCCTGTAGAGTGTAAGCTCTTATAGACAGGGAATTCTCTCCTGTAGAGTGTAAGCTCTTATGGACAGGGACCTCTCTCCTGTAGAGTGTAAGCTCTTATGGACAGGGACCTCTCTCCTGTAGAGTGTAAGCTCTTATGGGCAGGGTCCTCTCTCCTGCAGAGTGTAAGCTCTTATAGACAGGGAATTCTCTCCTGTAGAGTGTAAGCTCTTATGGACAGGGACCTCTCTCCTGTAGAATGTAAGCTCTTATGGGCAGTGTCCTCTCTCCTGTAGAGTGTAAGCTCTTATGGACAGGGACCTCTCTCCTGTAGAGTGTAAGCTCTTATGGGCAGGGTCCTCTCTCCTGTAGAGTGTAATCTCTTATGGGCAGGGGCCTCTCTCCTTTAGAGTATACGCTCTTATGGACAGGGTTCTCTCTCCTGTAGAGTGTAAGCTCTTATAGACAGGGAATTCTCTCCTGGAGAGTGTAAGCTCTTATGGACAGGGACCTCTCTCCTGTAGAGTGTAAGCATTAATGGGCAGGGACGTCTTTACTGTATGGGGGTCCTGGGTCCTCCTGGTTAAAAGGAGTTGTGGTCAGAAACATGTGCTGCTGATAAAGGTATTAAAGTACAGTGCCTGGCTATCTATGTTATGGCTATAGAGCTGCAGCTGGAATGTCCGACAATCACTACTTTTATTATGGCCAGGTTCATATATGTTTGGTGTTCCAGCATGGTAGTGAAATTCTGAAGTGAAACTGATGACAGAACTGATTTCATGATGCATCATATATATGCGCTACCGTATAATGCATCCATTAATCTGAAGGTTTTCTTGACTCCAGGTAGGGAGGATGGTCGCCCTGAGGTGGAAACGCAGTATGGCAAGCTACGAGGAAAGACACTGTCTGTGAAGGGAACAGATAGGACTGTCCATGCCTTCTACGGAGTCCCATTTGCCAAACCTCCAGTTGGTTCATTGAGATTTGAAGCCCCAGAACCCCCTTTGGCATGGGGATCAACCAGGGAGGCCTCAGACTTTTCTCCAATGTAAGTGCCCATAGAGGTTGGTGGGGTAGAGCCAGGACCGCTTCTGCCATGAGGCGGAATGAGCCTTCCGCCTCAGGCGGCAGATTTAGCGGTCCGGCAGGGGGCGGGATTATGTCCCCCCTGCTGTCATTTTTGTATCACTTAACAATTTTGTATCACTTAACAAAAATGACAGCGGCCGTTCACCTGTCCCGTCGCCTGCACTCTCCACATCCCGTCAGGTCCCGCCATGTCACCCTGCAGCTGTCACGGACCTCCAGGCTGTGGTGAGTGCCCGGGGTCGGTGGGGGACGCGCTGGGGTGATCGGGTCGCACGGGGCCGCCCTGCGCGACCCGATCACCCCACTCACTCACCACAGCCTGGAGGTCTGTGACAGCTGCAGGGTGACATCGCTGGACCTGACGGGATGTGGAGACAGCGGAGAGCGCGGGCCGGCTGCGGCGTGGGACAGGTAAGCGGCTGGCTGCGGGGGGGGGGGGGGGGGGGGGGGGGTTGGGGTTTGCGGGGGGGGATGCCGGCCATCACTCGGGGTGGCCGCGGCAGAAACCCCAGAATCGGCCCTGGGTAGAGCCCAGCACGTACTCATCGTTGTGCATCATTGTTTAAGGTATGTATATACTATATATTTAATCAATCATCCAATAGGTGTCTTCAGGATCATCATATGATGGAAACGTTTAAGAAGACGTTTAATGTCAAGCTTACTATACCTCCGGTGTCTGAGGACTGTCTGTATCTGAACATCTTCACCCCATCAGATCGTGAAGAGGAAACGCTTTCTGTAAGTGTCACCAATCATTGCTTATACTGCAAAATGTTGCATTGCTGTTAAATTGTTTGTTTGTGTAAACTTTATCTCCTATTACACATTCTGTGTGGTTGGGTAAGATAGCGCTGGGGAATTCTGACCCTGTGCATTATACTGGATTTGGAAGGCTGCAGGCAGGGTCCGGTCCAGGTTTTTGTTGTGGGCCAAAATCATGTGGCGTAATTATTAGGGGATCTCAACAGAGCCAGGGGTGGAGGTGTTGGTGCGTCCCCATGCCTAAATAAAATGAGAAGGATTTACACCAGAACAATTGATTTTGATGCTAAAAGTTGTGTTGCTGAGCGGGTCTTGTAGGAATTGATGTCATGCAAACCCTACTGAAAGATCTCTTGGTCAGAAGACCTCACAAACAGGGAAAAGACTAAGAGTAGTGAGAACCCTTGAAGCAAGAGTTAGAACCTAGTTCAAAATGAATTCACACTATTTGTATCCTCCAGTAATGGACAGCTTTTTCTTCTGTCCAGGTCATGGTGTTCATACATGGAGGAGGTCTGGTGATGGGAGGAGCCTTGATGTTTGTGGGTTCTGCATTGAGTGCCTATGAAAACATTGTAACTGTCTCCATCCAGTATCGGTTGGGGTTGCTCGGCTTCTTCAGGTATTGTATACAATCACTATGACTTCTACCCCCATGGGGTAAGGTGGTGGGGGCATGGCTTCATGTTAGCTAGATTTATCCTGTGCAATTTTTTTTAAGCTTTTGTGCAAAACAATGCACAGCAGTACTCCACTCCTATCCTAGTTTTTTAGTCAAATTTGGTTAGTCAAATAATTGTGCAGAAAAACTGCAATGGGACAAACAATACACAAGATTCATCAAGGCCATTGCGCCTTATAATACATTTTTAGCCACTTCTGAGAATTTCTGTGCAGCACAGAAAAAATGTGCAAGTGACAAAAAAAGTGACATAAATCTGCCCTACGTTTGAGGTCATGTTCTGCCACCTGAGCTACCAATGTCACCCCAGGTCATCTCAGTCAAAAAAAAATTATAATTTCCTTATCCCAGCTCTGGAGATGACCGAGCTCCTGGGAACTATGGCTTATTGGATCAACTGGCCGCTCTCCATTGGGTTCAGGAGAACATTGCAGATTTTGGTGGTGACCCCAGCTCTGTGACTATATTAGGGCGGTCTTCGGGTGCAATGAGCGTCTCTTCAATGGTGAGCTGGTGTATGGTTGATATTAAGTTATTATGACTGGTTCTGGCCATTCAATAATGATAGAGTAAGCAAGCAGATACAGTACAAGTGGAAAAAATAACCTGTAATTATCATCTATTCTATTGTCTATTACTATATCCAGGTGGCGTCTTCGTTAGCCAAGGGCTTATTCCACAGAGCTATTGCCGAGAGTGGTGTAGTTTTGGCTCCAGGTTTTGTGGCCAGGTTTACAGAAGAAGTTGTGTTTGGCAGAGATGTAAGTATAAAGTTATAGACAGAATTCAACTACTATGGTGGTTACTGCACCAGCAAATTTACAGATGTAGCTATAAAGGTCTTGAAATACCAACCGGACCAGTCCTATACTCACATAAGGGAACAAGCAAAAGATCAACACACTAAGGGGGACATTTATGAAGGTTGCGGCTGGGGCATTCACCAGGCAGTAGGTGCAGATTCGCCCCTTCTCCCTGGCATACACCTGTCGTATCCCCTGGGCGCACGGTTAGTCGGATTTACGAAAAGGCGTGAGGATTAGTGAATCCAGCCGGGAAAAAGGGACGTGACGTGCAAGTACGCTGGTCCTGATAATTCCCCCCCCCACTCCCCCCCCCCAGATATAAATCTTGAATTGTACATTTCACTTTTGCAGAGGGTGGCCAACATTTCGGGCTGTGAGGTGGACAGGGTTGTGGACTGTCTGAAGGCAAAATCTGAAGAAGAGATGCTGTCTCTTGTAATTTCTACAGTAAGATCTATACACTGTTACACCCTAACTTAATAAATAAATAAATAAATAATTTTAAATAATAAGTTGTCTGTAGGCGTACTGCAAACCAAGCTTCTGGTTTATAATGTACAAATTAAATCTCCTTATCATGAGGAAAACTCTGGGTTTGATGTAAGGGTACTAAATACAAAAATTAATGTAAAGCAAAGGATTGTGTTCACTATTACTGTATATGCACAGTATGATGAGGGACATTTAGGGGTCTAAGGGTGCATGCCTTACTTGCAACTTTTCTTCACTTACAGAAAAGTTTGACTCTGTCTGCAGTCATCGATGGGGTGTTCTTCCCTAAACCCGTGGAACAGATTTTGGCTGATAAAGATGTAAACAGCGTCCCGTTTCTAACTGGAGTCACCAACCAAGAGTTCGGATGGGTGCTTCCTTTGGTAAGATTGACAGAGGAGGAAATGATCACATAACCCTACTGATCTGTATGATAATAATTCTTACCCTCATATTCTTCTTAGTCTATGAACATTACTGGATTACGAGAAGGAATGGAAAAAGAGACTGTGGAAGAACTACTAAGGAGCGTCCCCCTACCGGTAGGAGATGTGGTCACTGGAGGGAGATTGTGGGTGATTTAGACAGTAAACCAAGTGCTACTTGGGATATGATTTCAAAGCTAATAAATATAAGAGGCTATATAAAAATCTTTGAGAGTAAAAAACCCTTCTACTAAGAATGGGTGTATGGTGATGAGGACCAAGCGAGATATATACTGTAGGTTGAACTTGTGGGCTGTAGTCCTAGAAGGATTCAGTTTGGTCACTAGAGCTAGGGTTTTCCACCAAACCTCCCACACTGTTTGGGCTGGCACAGGGTAGAGGGGATTGCACTAGCAAGGTGATGGTAGTAATCCCTACTTATGTAAGCCTCCTGGCTTGTGTAAATTGGGATGTCCATGATGATAATGTGCAAATAACTAGCCATACAGGGGTTACTTGAAGAAAATGATAAATCAGAGTTCTCTTTACCTGCCAAAGGAATAATGCATTCAATTAAATCTGGAGGTTTATTCCTGCTAGAGAAAACATAGGTTATGATTACGCTGTGATTTCCTTCCAGACGGCTCCTACAGTTTTAGTGGGTAAGTCTTTCACAGCCAAATTTTGCTTGGAAACAAATAACCAAAGGTCCGTTATTGCATTTCAAAACACCATAAACGGTGTGTAGTGGACCCAGTAGGAAATTACATAACATGACAAATAAGCACCCACAACCCACTGCACCTGTAGTGGAAGTAAGGCTGAAAAAATCCTAAAGGTAAGCCACAAGTGCCAGCCACAGATACCCCTGGGAAATGAACCATTCAGCATGTCCTTCTACCAATATGCACATCCTGTAATTCTGTTCCACAGATAATGTCCTAATGTTCTGACATCCTCATGGTATCTAGTGTGGGAAACTCTGATTCCATCTGACCCCTCATTACTTGATATATTATAGAAGTCGTTCTCCAGTGCCACCAGCCGCCTGATGGACGAGTATATCAGCGATGAGACCGATCCAGCTGAAATCCGTAATCGATTTCTAGATTTAGTTGGAGACCTTGTCTTTGTCATTCCAGCTCTGAGAGCGGCCAAGTATCACAGAGGTACGAGGTACAAGATGCAGAATAACCTTTTCACGTATGGCTTCTGTGATGTTGGGGTCTTCACCTCCTCTGCAGAATGCAGTTTATCATCCGATAAAATGACTTCCCCTTTTATTTCAGATTCCAGTCATCCCACTTACTTCTACGAGTTCCAGCACCGTCCCTCCATCTTTAAGGACTCTAAGCCAGACTTTGTGAAATCCGATCATGGAGATCAGATGTGTTCTGTGATGGGAGGTCCATTTTGGGAAGATGATATTGTTTATAAAGGTGACCCACTTAAAGGGTAGTTAGAGGTCACAGAATCTGCACTGATATAGAAGAACTTTATCTTTCTATAAGAATCTATGATTCAGATTTCACTTATGTAACGTGATATCACTTTCTTGCACTGAATTTAGAACATTTAGTTACATTGAACTCCACTTTTGTTACGTTTATTACTAAACATACAGAGTACAAATTATACAGCATTATGTTATGTTTAAGTACTGGGTCATTAACCTCATTATCTGGTCTTAATTTTGGTTTTATTCCCACAGAAGCGTTCAATGAAGAAGAGAAGCTTCTAAGTAAGACTGTTATGAAGTATTGGGCCAACTTTGCCCGCACTGGGTAAGAGACTGGTGCACACAACCACAGGACTGTGTCAGGCAGACGTTCTATGTGTTCAGCGCACATTTGGTGGGTGTGACTGTATGTTACAGGTTTTCAAGATGAAGGATTGGGGATGCTATAGTCACCACATTCCCTGACTCCTTTGAAGCCCCTTACAAGATATCTACCTTCACAGTACCAGTAGTTTACGTCACTGTATATTTTATGCTTTCCCACTGTTCTCTTCTCATCCACAGTAATCCCAATGGTCCTGGCCTGGTGCATTGGCCTCTGTATGACCAAGATGAAGCTTATATGGGGATTAACTTGAAGCAAAGGGTGGCAAAACAGTTGAAGGCTGAAAAGTATGAATTCTGGACCAAGTCACTTTCTCAGATGCAGATACCAGAAACAGATGAGCACATAGAGCTGTAGATGTATCCAGTGCTGAAGATGGAGTGTGACCCAAAATCACATCTTGTAATCTTCTAATGAAGTTGGGGGGGGGGGGGGGGGGGAAGGGGGGGGGTTATCCCTGCACTTTCTTATTTCACAAGGAAAAACGATTCTGGCAAAAGAGAATATTGACTCCTATCATTGATAATACCACAGATCACATAGTTATCCATGACAGTTGCTGCTCCCCATACAGTGCACATTCTGAATTACAAAGCGGTTGTATCAGGGACGTAACTAGAAATGGCTGGGCCCCATAGCAAACTTTTGATTGCCCCCCCCCGCCCGACTGACCACTAAACGGTCAAGTAAAGTCATAACTACATAACTGCTAGCTCTGGTCAGGAGTACTTGCAGTTAAAGGGACATTTGCAAAACCCAGGAGACCAACAGGGCCACCCGGTGCTGCAAATGATGACGGCTCAGGGGGCCCAGTGTATTGCAGGAGCAGGCCATGGGGCCCCCTGATGTGGAGGGCCCCATAGCAGCCGCTATGGCTGCTATAGTGGTAGTTACGCCCCTGGGTTGTATATAGAATTAATCTATGTTACATTACCTATCTTACACTGTAATGGGGTGAGCAGAGACATGTCTGTTCCTATAGTTGCTCTCTCCAGAATAAGATACAAAAGAAGATACAGGGACCCCCACTAAACCGCTATGGAGTCAGGTCTGTACTCTCTAGATCGGTGGCCTCCAGTCTGTGATCCCTATTGAGCTTGTGGAATTAACATGTAATGAACAGAATACCATTTTTGATATTTTATACTGGAACTAACTTTACTTATGAACCAATAAATGAAGGATTTTGTTACTTGTAAGAGGTGTCAGGTGTGTGACGTAGAAACAAGCAGAGACTCAGTGCTTCACAATAATGTAACTGGTTGCTGGGTCCCCAGGTCCATCAGGGGCCATGTATACACTCACTAACAAAAATATAAAGAAACAATAAAAGGAAACCGTACTTACTGCTCGGAGTTGTCAGAGGATCAAACAACCCTCCCTACTGGTGCCTGTCTGGGCTGCCGGACCTTGTTCGTTCTCACATAACCATGAATCCCAACAGCTTGCTCAGAATGGCCTAGATGGCAAAAATTTGTCGAAAAACCATCCTGCCTCCTTCAGTCCAGTGTGTGTGCAATGTCTGCCTGTACAGGGAGCTGCATCCTCTCTGCATAAACCTTCTGCACCCACAGGTTCTATGTATGATGGAGCTGCATAATCTATATAATCTGTCCCCACCTTCTGTTTGCCCTCTGCAACAGGGATTCTGTAACCAGCACTTTCCTGTACCTGACTGATACACCCCAGAATCCTTCCTGGCCCTCCATGTGGTCTCAGCCACACACTCTTCACTTCCTGTCACCACTGGTATAGAGTATGATACACAGTAGCATCTAGTGGCACCAAGAAATACTGCAAACATGGGTTGTGTGAGTCAACCGGTTGGGAATCAATAATCTATCATTTGTGTTGACTGTATAAGGATACCTGCACAAATCTGCTACCATATATGACAGCTATATACCTGTCCTGATATAGGCCATGCCATGAGCTAATGGTTTACACCCTCAGCAACCAATCATAATTTCAAGGACGAGCCTGCCTCACATGATACGTCTCAGCCCAGAGCAGCTGCCTTATAAGAAGTCCTGCAGGTCATCTTAGGACAGAAACACTGCACTCTCTACACTGATGGCGGCTCTGGTGAGGGTAGTTGTGCTGTGCATTCTGGCTCTGGCGGACCTGGCCAGGCCTGTATTTAGAGTTCATGCTGCCCTAGGCATTTTGCATGCTGAGGCGCCCCCCCCCCCCCCCCCGGCACTGGCAGGTTACATGCATGGTATATACCCTGGCACTTGGGTGGCGCTCTGCTTGATACCCGCTCTTCTCATCAAACAGACGTGATGGAGGAAGGAAGGAGGCCGGGGACGTCTTAGTTTGGGGACCGATTCAGTCCAGTGTCGGACTGGGGTACCTGGGGCCCACCAGAGGAAATGATCCTTGGAGCCCACCAATATAGAACCAGTGAGACACGACATGCTGACACGCTCCTTTCCTGGATTCATCTGTATCTGTGACAAATCCCTCCATTTATACAGCTCTCAGGGTATGCTGGGAGTTGTAGTCTCTGAGAGGACAACCCTTTAATAAATCACTGTGTGCAGAGGCTCCTGGTGGCTGCAATCTGCGGGTGACAACCACCAGCCCTGAAGGTCCAGCAACACATCTGTCTACAGTGGCAGCTATCAGAGGATTGTACTACTGTGCTACAACTCCCAGCATACCCTGAGGGCTGCAGACTGTCAGTACATGCTGGGAGTTGTAGTTGGGTCCTAGGTGCATTATACACTGGATGCTTTGTGGGAGATCAGAATACAGAGATCTGTGGGGGTCAGTGTAGGGAAGTTACCCCAGAACATCACTAATAGAGGATAGGGGGAGATGTTTTTGTTCTATCCCCTATTAGTGCTGTTCTGGGGTCACTTCCCTACACATAGCCCCCACAGATCTATGTATTCTTATATGCCACAAAGCATCCAGTGTATAATGCACCTAGGACCCAACTACAAACAGCTGCAGGCACTACAACTCCCAGCATGTACTGACAGTCTGCAGCCCTCAGGATATGCTGGGAGTTGTAGTGCCTGCAGCTGTTTGTAGTTGGGTTCTAGTTTAAAAGTTTGCAAACAATACACTGACCCATTTAGACCCCAATGGTACCCAGGCTCTGCACACTATAGAAGTGATTATAGTGCAGTTACTAATGACTCACAAGAGACGTCTTCTCCGATTGCCGTCGCACACTTTTTGCTTTTTTTTCCATCTGGCGCAGCATCATGAAGACTTCACCGACCACAACTCATCTGCAGGGCCGTATTTACCACTAGGCACCCGTGGTCCGGTGCCTAGGGCAGCACCTTGCAGGGGGGCAGCACCAGGGAGCAGGGGGACAGAAAAAACTATTTTTTTTGTTTTTATTTGTATAGTTTCCCTCCTCCCGTTCAGACTTGCCAGTAAATCTGGTGTCTTTTCCAGGGGGGTGGGGGGTATGGTGGTATTGGTCAGGTCTGGTATCGCCAATAGGTGCGTGAAGATGGGGCATCTTCAGGTTTATTGCCTAGGGCAGCAGCAGTTGTTAATACAGCCCTGCCCGTCTGCAGGTGGGCAGCTGGGGGTGACTGGGGAAGGGAGGCAGCAGGGGGTGACGGGGGGGGCAGCTGGGGTGACAGGGGGGGCAGCTGGAGTGACAGGGGAGAAGCTGGGGGCAGGGGGAGCAGCAGGGGGGCAGGGGAGAAGCTCGGGGGTGCAGGGAAAGTAGGGGGGCAAGAGGAGAATCTGGGGGGTGCAGGGGGAGAAGCTGGGGGGTGCACGGGGAGAGGCTGGGGGCAGGGGAGCGTCTGGAGGGCAGGAAGAGATGCTGGGGGACAGGGGGAGAGGCTGGGGGGCAGCGGAGAAGCTGGGGGTCAGGGGAGAAGCTGGGGCTCAGGGGGAGAGGCTGGGGGCAGAGGGAGAGGCTGGGGGCAGGGGGAGAGGCTGGGGGGCAGGGGAGAAGCTGGGGGGCAGGGGAGAAGCTGGGGCTCAGAGGGAGAGACTGGGGGGGCAGGGGGAGAGGCTGGGGGTCAGGGGAGAAGCTGGGGGTCAGGGGAGAGGCTGAAGCTCAGGGGGAGAGGCTGGGGGAGAGGCTGGGGGGGGCAGGGGGAGAGGCTGGGGGCAGGGGGAGCAGCAGCGGGGCAGCTGAGGTTGCAGAGTGAGAGGCTGGGGGGGGGGAGACACGGAGCGGCCGGAGGGCAGGGGGAGCAGGGGCAGGCTGGTCCCCCCCATGCAGGTCTGGGGGAGTTGTACTGATCGCCGGGGTCCGGGGGGCATGGGGGGTTGTACTGATCGCCGGGGCCAAGAGTTGTACTGATCGCAGGGGTCCGAGGCTTGAGCTTCTGGCACAGACAAACTGACAGAGGCCGGAAGCTCACAGCTGCAGCCCCCGCGGTTTCGGACTTCTTCCCTGCTCGGTCACGTCATCGCCGAGCAGGAGAGAAGTTCAAGCATCGCGTGGCTGCAGCTGTGAGCTTCCGGCCTCTGTCAGGTTGTCTGTGCCGGAAGCTCAAGCCCCGGACCCCTGCGATCAGTACAACCCCCCATGCCCCCCCCCATCAGTACAACCCCCCATGCCCCCCCCCCCCCGATCAGTACAACCCCCCCCCCCGGCGCGGACTAGGCGGCGGAGGGGGTTAAAAAAAAAACAACGGGTGCCTAGTGGCAAATACAGCCCTGGTCCTGGCATCAGGTGAGGAGACATTTTAATATTTTCAATTGCTGTTATAGAAAGAGGGGTTCTTTCTGTAGAGTGTAAGTTCTTATGGACAGGATCCTCTCTCCTGTAGAGTGTAAGCTCTTATGGGCAGGGTCCTCTCTCCTGTAGAGTGTAAGCTCTTATGGGCAGGGTCCTCTCTCCTGTAGAGTGTAAGCTCTTATGGGCAGGGTCCTCTCTCCTGCAGAGTGTAAGCTCTTATGGGCAGGGTCCTCTCTACTGTAGAGTGTAAGCTCTTATGGGCAGGGTCCTCTCTCCTGCAGAGTGTAAGCTCTTATGGGCAGCGTCCTCTCTCCTGTAGAGTGTAAGCTCTTATGGGCAGGGTCCTCTCTCCTGCAGAGTGTAAGCTCTTATGGACAGGGTCTTCTCTCCTGTAGAGTGTAAGCTCTTATGGGCAGGGTCTTCTCTCCTGTAGAGTGTAAGCTCTTATGGACAGGGTCTTCTCTCCTGTAGAGTGTAAGCTCTTATGGACAGGGTCTTCTCTCCTGTAGAGTGTAAGCTCTTATGGACAGGGTCTTCTCTCCTGTAGAGTGTAAGCTCTTATGGGCAGGGTCTTCTCTCCTGTAGAGTGTAAGCTCTTATGGACAGGGTCTTCTCTCCTGTAGAGTGTAAGCTCTTATGGGCAGGGTCCTCTCTCCTGCAGAGTGTAAGCTCTTATGTGCAGGGTCCTCTCTCCTGTAGAGTGTAAGCTCTTATGGGCAGGGTCCTCTCTCCTGTAGAGTGTAAGCTCTTATGGGCAGGGATGTCTCTCCTGTAGAGTGTAAGCTCTTATGGGCAGGGTCCTCTCTCCTGTAGAGTGTAAGCTCTTATGGGCCGGGTCCTCTCTCCTGTAGAGTGTAAGCTCTTATGGGCAGGGTCCTCTCTCCTGTAGAGTGTAAGCTCTTATGGGCAGGGTCCTCTCTCCTGTAGAGTGTAAGCTCTTATGGGCAGGGTCCTCTCTCCTGTAGAGTGTAAGCTCTTATGGGCAGGGACCCCTCTTTACTTCTTAATTGGTGGCTTTAAACTAGAGGGACACAGGACCCCACTGGTCAGACACTTATCACTTATTCTATGAACATATGCCCTTTAAGTCAGTGATTCAGTGAGGTAGTAAAATTCTAAAGGGAAACCGATGCAAGAACTGATCCCAATATCCATGATGTATATGTTGTATTCAATATTATGTTGTATTCAATATTCTGTTGGTTTTCTTGACTTTAGGACACCAAAATGTCCGTCCTAAATTGAAAACACAATATGGCCAGCTGTGGGGAAAGACTCTGTCCTTGAAGGGAACAGATAGGACTGTCCATGCTTTCTATGGAGTCCCTTACACCAAACCTCCAGTTGGTTCTTTGAGATATGCAGCCCCACCTTCTGGCCAGGTCATGGTGTTCATACACGGAGGCGGTTTGATGATAGGAGGAGCCATGGTGTTTGACGGTTCTGCACTGAGCGCCTATGAAAACGTTGTTGTTGTCTCCATCCAGTACCGCTTGGGACTCCTTGGCTTCTTCAGGTACTGTATACAGTCCCTGTGACTCACATGTCTATAGGGTAAGTTATCAGTATTCCCTAATTACCGCTGACCACCTGCCATACACATTGTTATCTGTGTATGTAATTATTAATACTGACATTTAGACTCCTAAGAATTATGACAGTGGCGACTCAACAGGACACTTTTTTGAGCACATCCAACACTCACAATTTGAAAGCATTCAAAAGTTTAAAATCCAAACAATTGGAATCTCATTGTAGTTCAAAGTTCTAGGGAATAGGGAAAGACAGATAAAACACTTTCCCCAGAGACTTACATGGTGATGTCACTCGATATGTTGCACAGAAATCATTGTTCAGAAAGAAGTCCACAGGTAATTTCCTTTGACAAGCCAATGGTAGTCACTGAGAGCACATTACCAGTGGCGGTCTTTGGCACCAAGCACCCCAAGCGATCGCTTGGGGCCCCCAACATCCAGGGGGGCCCCCACGCCCCACTCTTGTGCTTAATACCGCTGGACAGGGTCGCTGCCCTGCTCGCTGCTGCCATCTGAACTGTAACTATGAGCGCTTATAGTTACATGCTGCAGCACTGACAGGGCGGGAGACATTGGCCCCCTTCCTGTCAGTCACTCTTGTGGCCGCAGGAAGGGTTTTCCCTGTCACAAGTGGCAGCTTTGTCCTTGTGGTGCCGGTGCTCCAGTGACATCACTGAAGCATCTGCGCCAGGACAAGGGGAGTGCGGCCTCTTGTGATCGCAGGGAAAACCCTTGCCGCCACAAGAGTGAAGAGAAGAGGAGACGCCCGGACCCAGGTGAGTATAAGTGTTTGTTTTATTGTGTTATATACTATATGGGAGGGGGAGCACACAGGGGTCTGTTTAACTGGGGGAGCACACATTGGAGATCTATATAAATGGGGGGAGCACACAGGGGGGCTATATAACAGGGGGAGCACACAGGGGGGCTATAGACTACTGGAGCTTCACAGAGGGGTTTATATACTACTGGGGGCAGCACACAGGGGGTCTATGTACTACTTGGGGCAGCAGAATGGGGTCTATATACAACTTGAAGAGCACACAGGAGGTCTATATTCAAGTGGGGGAGCACACCGGGGGGGCTATATACTACTGGGGGAGCACACAGGGGTCTATATACTACTAGTGGGGCACACAGGGGGTCTATATACTACTGGGGGAACATACAGGGGGTCTATATACTACTTGTGAGGCACACAGGTGGTCTATATATAACTGGGGGAGCACACAAGGGGTCTATATAATACTGGTGGGGTACACAGGGGGTCTTTATACTACTGGAGGAACCACACAGGGGGTTTATATACTACTGGAGGAGCACACAGTGGTCTATATCCAAGTGGGGGAGCACACAGGGGGGCTATATACTACTGGGGGAGCACACAGGGGTCTATATACTACTGGTGGGGCACACAGGGGGTCTATATACTACTGGGGGAACATACAGGGGGTCTATATACTACTTGTGAGGCACACAGGTGGTCTATATATAACTGGGGGAGCACACAAGGGGTCTATATAATACTGGTGGGGCACACAGGGGGTCTTTATACTACTGGGGGAACCACAGAGGGGGTATATACTACTGGAGGAGCACACAGTGGTCTATATCCAAGTGGGGGAGCACACAGTGGTCTATATCCAAGTGGGGGAGCACACAGGAGGTCTATATCCAAGTGGGGAAGCACACAGGGGGGCTAAATACCCCTGAGGGAGAACACAGGGGGCCTATATACTAGTCAGGGATCACACAGGGGGTATATACAACTGGGGGCAGCACACAGGGGGTCTATATACAACTGGGGCAGCACACAGGAAGTCTATATACTTCTGGGGGAGCACACGGGGGGGCTATATATAACTGGGGGAACACACAGGGGTCTATATACTACTGGGGGAAGCAAACAAGGTCTATATACTACTGGGGGCAGGACACAAGGGGTGTATACTATTGGGGGCAGCACACAAGGAGTATATATTACTGGCGGTAGCGCACAAGAGGTATATACTACTGGGGGCAACACACAGCGGTCTATTGTTTTGGAACGCATGTCGAGGGGGGGGCCCCAGAAATGCCAAGACCGCCCCTGCACATTACAACTCGGTTTAGAGAAGCAAACAGCAATACAGCAAAACTGTTGCAATACATATTTGTCACTGATACTTTTTGCTGTGCTTACAGGTATAACATCACAAATTACATCAATTGCAGGGGAAAAAAATTATTTTCCTTATAATTTGTGGACGTTCGATATACTATTGTCATGATCACGCTTGAAAAGGCATCAGTGCCACCCTCTGTTGCGAAGATTCGACCTCTGCGCCAAAGACTGCGCTTTTGGCATTAAGTCCGTGCCTGGTTTTCTTCTGTTCTTTGCCTGTGTCTTTTGTGATCCGGTCCATGTTTTCTTAGTTCTCCCTGCACTTTCCTTGTTGTGGTCTGTTCACTAATTGTCTCTGCTGTGTTGTGATTGACAGGTCTTCACCTCTGGCATTCTGGCATTCTCTTGTGTGTTTCTCCTGCTCCGTCTTTCAGCTTTCAGCTTGGACTTCTGTTCCCTTATAAGCTTCTCCCTCCCTTCAGTCTGGGCTCTTGATAGCTTTGTTCAGCTTGTCTGTCAGCTAGATCCTGCCTTTTCTCAGATTGTCTGTATTCCTGGTTTCCTTATCCCTTCGCTTGTTTTTTTGTCTTTTGGTTCAGTTTACCTTGCTTAGTTCCTGCTACCATCTCTGGCTTTTCTTTCTCTGTTTGCCTTGCTGCGTCTCTGGCTTTCGTCCTCCGTTCGTTTGGCCCTCCGTTCCTTGCTGCCTTCTTGGTCCTGTCCTTCTGTGTGTTTTTGTGACTTTGCCTTGTCTGCTGTCATTGTACCTTGTTCCTGTACTGTGTCTTGTCTGTGTTTTGCACTTATTTGAGTGCAGGGATCGCCGCCCAGTTGCCGCCATCTTAGGGCGGATTGTGTCGAAGTAGGTAGGGACAGCTTAGGGGGTGTTAGCTATAGGGCCCACTTGTCCTGTGTCTCTTTGTTCCCAGGGGCCCTGAAAACTATATTCTATATTGTCTAACTTCATGGTTTGGTTTTGCATATTTTGCACCAAAATCATCAAAAAGTGTAAATTTCTCATAAACATGGCACATTTTAAAGCTTCTCTAACCTTCTGTTGAGAGTTTGAGGTTATGTTCAACCACTTTAGCTACAAATGTCTCCCCAGATCTTCCCAGTAAAGACACTTTATTTTCTTATCCAAGTCTGCGGATGGAATGAGCGTCTCCGCATTGGTAAGTTGGGGTTTGGTTGATATTGGGATATTATGACTGGTTCTGGCCATTAAATAGTGATGGAGTAACCAAAGGGCATTAGGTGGAAAAGATAACTTCTAATCATTCCATCTCCCACTGTTTATCATTATATCCAGGTGGCATCTCCCTTAACGAAGGGCTTATTCCACAGAGCTATTGCTGAGAGTGGTGTAATCCTAATGCCAACTTTGGTGGCCCTGTCTAAAGATCAAGAAGTGTTTATCAGAAATGTAAGTATAAGTTGTACAGTAAAACTATAAGGAAGAGTTTGCAGCACTCACTCACTGTTGGTGGCCAATTCTACAGAAGAAGTTGTGGCTATCAGAAATTTGAGTAAAATTTGTACATTAATTTAGAATTACTGGGATGGAAAGAGAGGCAGTGGAAGAACTACTAAGGAACTTTCCCCTACTGGTAGGAGATCTGGTCAATGTGGGGGTTGAGGGGGGGCAGGGGTAGTTTGTGCTATTCAGTTGATGATCCATGTGCTACTTGGGATGTTGATGGTAGTAATCCCTGTGCATATAAGCCTCCGTGCTGATGTAAGTTGGGATGTATTTGATGGAAATGTGCAAATAACTAGCCATACAGGACTAGATGGACATGACCCGTCCCCTGTTCTACATTTAACTATTCGCTGACTCTGACTTCCTGCTAAAGAGAAGCTAGATTATAAATATGCTCTGCCTTCTTTCCAGAATGTTCCTACATGTTAGTATGGTTAAATCTTTCACAGTCATAGCTTTGCCTATCTAGTGAAGGAAACTTTAATTCCATGTGGCAGCTTTGCCGCCTCCCTCTCATCTCTATCTTAACATATTACAGAGTTCATTCTCCAGTGCCACCAACCTTCTGATGGACGAGTATATTAGAGATGAGACCGATCCAGGTGAAATTCGTAACCGCTTCTTAGATCTAGCTGGAGACCTTATGTTTGTCATCCCAGCACTGAGAGTGGCCAAGTATCATAGAGGTACGAGAGACACAATAACCTCCTCACATACGTAGCTTCTGTGATAGGAGTATCCCACGTACCTAGTCGCTCTAGTCCTCCTTGTGTTGCTTGTCATCCAATAACACTACCTCTTATTTTATTCCAGATGCTGGCAATCCCACCTATCTCGATGAATTCCAGCACCGTCCCTCCCTTTTTAAGGACTCTAAGCCAGACTTTGTTAAGTCCGATCATGAAGATGAGTTGAGTTTTTTGATGGTAGGTCCATTTTTGGAGGATGACATTGTGTACACAGGTAACCAACCTAGAGGTTATTTAATCTCGCTAACCTAGAGGTTATTCAGAGCCCTCAGTTTATGCAGTGATCCAGCCTGGGAAATTTTAGAATAGACATGTGTAACCATAATGAAACTTGTTTTATTCTAAATTTTGTACATTGCTAAATTTAAAACTTGTGTGACTTGATATCACTTCGTCAAAATAAATTTAGGACATGTGAGAAAATTGAGCTCCTTTGTGTTTTTATTACTAAGGGTAGCTTTACACGTACCTGATCCACAGCAGATTTCTTGCTGCGATTTGTAGCAAAATCCGCTGCGGATCCTGGTATAGTGAAGGTCTATGGGGTCACATACCCACAGCAGAATTTTCATTCCGCTGCAGATATGTGTCCCGCAGCCCCGGCCCGCAGCATAGATTTCCTGCTCGGCGCCACGGCTGTGTGTGAAGCTCCTGGCTCCCCTCCCCTTGCTCCCTGATTGGCTGATGGGGAGCGAGGGAGCCTCACTCAGCCACGGCGCCAAGCAAGTAAAGTATGCTGCAAGCCGGGGCTGCAGGCAGCGGGATGCGGGGGGTTAAAGGGGCCAGGTCACATGCTGGCAGCAGAATGACAATTCCGCTGTGGGTATGTGACCCATTCACTTTATAATACCAGGATCTGCAGCGGATTTCGCTGCAAACTCGCAGCAAAAAATCCGCTACGGATCCAGTACGTGTGAAGCTACCCTAAATGTACAGATTACACATCATACAACAGCACATTATTTTTATGTGCTGTATCATTATTCTGAATTCTGATCTGGTTTTCTTTTTTTCTATAGAATCCTTCAAGGAAGAAGTAAAGATCCTTAGTAAGACTATTATGAAGTATTGGGCCAACTTTGCTCGCACTGGGTAAGAGACTGATTCTCACAACATTAGGACTGTTTCATGTGGGCGGCACACATTTGTTGGGTATGATTGTATGTTGGTGGTGTTCTAGATGTAGGATGGAGGATGCTATATTCACCACATTCCCTTACTCCTTCAAGGTCCCTCTGTATATTTTTTTCATGTTTTCCCTCTGATCTCTGTTCATCCACAGTAATCCCAATGGGCCCAACCTGGTGTACTGGCCCAGGTTGGACAAAGTACACGGCTACATGGAGATTAACTTGGCAAAGATGACGGCTACATGGAGATTAACTTGGAGCAGAGGGCTGCCAAACAACTGAAGGCTGAAAAGTTTGAATTCTGGACCAAGTTACTTTCTCAGGAGGCGATCCAAAAAACGGAAGCGCAAAAGAAGCTGTAAATGTTTTCGAAGCTGAGGATGGACTATGATCCATAGTCACAGCTTGTAGTGCAGTAAGGGGGTCAACCCTGCTCCTTCTTTTTTAACAAGCAAAATTGAACAACCATTTTGGCAGATGAGGATATTAACTTCTATCATTCATAACAGCGTATTATATACTTGACAAAAACAGATCACATAGATGTTTATGAAATGTGTTGCTCCCCCTACAGAGCACATTCTGAATTACATACAGGTTATATATTAAATAATCTACATTACCTATTTTGCACTGTAATGGGGTCAGCAGATCATTTCTGTTCTTATAGTCCCTCTCTCCACTATATAAGAAGGTGCAGGGACCCCCACTATACAACTATGGACTCAAGTCTTACTCTCTGAATCAGTGGACTCCAACCTGTAATCTATGTCAAGTTTGTGAGAATTACTTAGAATTAAAATGTGAAGAATAAAATAATTTTTTGGATATTTTGAAACCGGAAGTAATTTTAGTTTTTCATCCAGAATAAATGAATGATTTGCAGTTTGATGTGTGTTAAAGAAACAGCCTTGAAAAGTAGCCCTTAAAGGGGTAGTGAGGCGCTAAACTTTAATTCACAAAATAACACACATTACAAAGTTATACAACTTTCTAATTTGTGTTATGTATGTGAATGGCCCCCTTCCCCATGTTCCCACCCACCCAGGCTAGACCGCATTCGTGTCGACCCCCAGCCGCCATCTTGTGACAATGACGTCATCCTCGGGAGGACAGCCGGACTACTCCAGCCGACCCTCACGCCGGTCCTCCTATGCCGCGTCATCAGCTGCTCAGCCGCAATTGGCTGAGCACAGTTATGCTCAGGGGGCTATTCACTTACATAATACACATTACAAAGTTGTATAACTTTGTAATGTGTGTTATTTTGTGAATTAAAGTTTAGCGCCGCACTACCCCTTTAAACATGCCTTCTATTATTATCCTACTATTGGTCTGGATGGATTATAAATTATTGAACATTGGAATAAAATCTTCATTTGCATGAAATTTCGGTTGAATCCTGTGATTCCTGGTCTTACAAATAGAGTAATCCCTTAATTGTAGCACAGATTGTTCTATATCATAGAAACAAACAGAGACTGTACATATTGTTCCACTATAATGGAAAGGGACAGAAGGTGGCACAGTTTCCAAATCCATCAAGAGCCATATAACCTCACTGACAAAAAATATAAAGTACCAAGAAGAACAAGGTAGTTGTGGGAGCTGCTCTTTGCCCCTTCTACTGGGGGTTCAGCCTGTCCTATCTGGAGCCCGTTAGCCATGCGTGTCCTCATGTAACCCATTCCTAATAGCTTGGTCATAATGGTCTAAATGGTGGGCAATATGTGGACAGACCATCCTGCTTATCTTAGTCCAGTGTTGCACCCCCTCTCAAAGTCTAACAACTGGCAAAATATCTTCTGATGCATTGTAGAGTCTTGTCTAGCAGTCACCAATCTTTCACAGAGGTTCACTTCCCAAAAGTAGCCTCTGAGAGTCTTTTTTATAGGGCAAAGAGGAAAGCACTTTTATGCCCTCTTATGTCTGGGTGCATTAATATTTTGTCAGAGTGTAAATTTATAGAGAAAAGGAAGCTGCATCCACTCAAAGATGGCTCAAAGAATGCAAAAACTTTATTCCACTAAAGCAATATCTACAGCTCCTATGTAACACGTACCACAAGAACAGTATGTACCCCTTAGCCTAACACTCTGCCATCTTGATCATTGGAATTGTGACGATGTGTGAGGACAGAAACAAGCAGAAATGCACAGACATTTGTAATTACATCTGTCATGTTACATCTGGCATCGTATCACCAGGTATATGAGTAACATTCCTGGTGGTTCTTTGAGGTAATGTCCAGCCCACTAACATGTTGCAGCTGGAATTGTAGATATTAAAAATCAAATGGTATTTTATCCAGTTTTGTCAATTATTATTGTCAGTGTGAGATTAATATTAGCACAACCCAATTTGTTTTCCCAGTTATATGGACATGATGTAGGGGGGATCTTAAGGAAAACCATAAAGCAAGGGGTCCCAAGCCACTGGCATAAGATCAATATGGTCACAAGGTACACAATACTTATGCCATATATGACACCTTTATACATGTCCTGATATTAACCAGGACTCACTGTAATGATTAACAAGATTAGCAACCAACCACAAATCCTGAGATACCTCTGCCCCACATGTTACATCTCAGCCCTGAGCAGCTGACTTGATGAGTTCTGCAGATTCTCTATTAGAACTGGGACGCTGCACACTCTACACTGATGGCGGCTCCGATGAGGGTAGTTGTGCTGTGCACCCTGACTCTGGCGGTCCTGGCATCAGGTAAGGAGACCTCACAATGAGTGGGCAGCAACAATATAATGGAGGGAACTTAAGAGTTTATTGCAGCTGCAGCTGCAGCTGGCATGTCCAACCATCACTGCTTTCATCTGTGGGGACATGGGATCCTGTAACTTATGGGGCTTCCATGGATCAGACTATTATCACTTTTTGTATAAATAATGAGTGTCCATTGTGGGGAAACCCCTTTAAGGAAACGTTCATATAGGTTTGGCGATGGTATTCTAGAGGGCAACTAGAAAGAATGCATGATGTATATGTTGCATCCAATAATCTGTTTTCTTGACTCTAGGTGAGGAGGATGGTCACCCTGAGGTGGAAACACAATACGGCAAGCTGAGAGGAAAGAAGCTGTCTGTGAAGGGAACAGATAGGAATGTCCATGCCTTCTATGGAGTCCCCTTTGCCAAATCTCCAGTTGGTTCATTGAGATTTGCAGCCCCAGAAGCCCCCGTGGCATGGAGCTCAACCAGGGAGGCAACAGACTATGCTCCAATGTAAGTGCCTATAGAGGTAGGTGGGACAAAGCTCAGCACTCACTCATAAAGTATCATTGGGTAAGATATATATATCATCCTATAGGTGTCTTCAGGATCATCAGATGATGGAGATGTTTAAGGTGATGTTTAAGGTCAAGCTTACCATACCCTCAGTGTCTGAGGACTGTCTATATTTGAACATTTTCACACCATCAGATCATGGAAAGGAGGAGAAGCTGCCTGTAAGTGTCACATGTCATTGCTTGTACTGCCAAATATGTTGCCTTGCTGTGAAATTATGATTTTATTTATGTGTCAACTGAATTGTCTGTATATGTTTATTGTATTTACCATTGCAAATTAGCAGTTTCTATGTAGTTAGGCAAGAAAGTGCTGGGGAATTTTTGGCACCATACTGGAATTAGGAAGGTTGCCAAGTTTGCGTGTGACCAAATGCGTCCACATGCATAAGACAAAAAGAGTTCCTGCCAGAAGGATTGTTGAGACTGTTAAAGCAGCAGAGATGATGGATGTATTCATGGTATGAGTGGTGGGCTGAGAGACAATCCATGTGCTGCTGGAGACAACTGGCCCAAGCCTCAGGGGATTACTGAGTGGGCTGTACATGAAGACATGCCATGCGTATTCTACTGAAAGGGTTCTTGAGAGAACGTGTGAGAGCTTCTGGAGGTGGAAAAAGACTAAGGGCCCTATTCCACCGGACGATTATCGTTCAGATAATCGTTAAATCCTTCGAATCTAAACGATGATCGTTCGTTTGAAATGCAGTTAACAATTAACGACCGAACGAGAAATCGTTGATCGCTTTATAAGACCTGGACCTATTTTTATCATTGCTCGTTCGCAAAACGTTTGCAAATCGTTCGCATTGAATAAGACATCGTTCAGTCGTTCGCAGTAGATAGCGAAGAAATAGTGAAGAAAAACGATCGCAATTACGATCATAAGTAACGATTATCGTTCCATGGAAATGAGTGAACGTTCTCAGATCTTTCGCAATAGCGGTCGTTTGAGATCGTTAATCGTTAACGATTATGCAAACGATAATCGTCCGATGGAATAGGGCCCTAAGGGTGAGTAGATCGTGAAGTAAGAGCCAGTGTTTGTAAAGATAGAGTGCCCTGAGCATAAGTCTCACAGAGTCTATGTAATGATAGACCTTGAAGCAAGAGTTAAAGTCCAAGACATTTTATTCAAACTGACTGTGTTGTCCAGTGACGTATGGCTTTATCTTCTGTCCAGGTCATGGTGTTCATTCATGGAGGAAGCCTGGTAATAGGAGGAGCATTTATGTTTGCTGGTTCTGCATTGAGCGCCTATGAAAATGTTGTAGTTGTTTCCATCCAGTACCGGTTAGGGCTCCTCGGTTTCTTCAGGTATTATATACAGTCACTATGACTCCTATGCCCTTGGGTCAACACTTTTTAACATCATACATAAGGCTGCATATTAACCACCTGCGATAGGAAATCTTGCGTGTGAAAAAATGGTGCACAAAGAATTAATAAAACTGTCTCACATTTAGACTGCTCGGAATTATCACAGTGGTGCTTACACACATAGTATATTCAACACCAACATTTTAAAAACATTTAAACTATCGGTTTAGGCTGGGTTCACACTACGTATATTTCAGTCAGTATTGTGGTCCTCATATTGCAACCAAAACCAGGAGTGGATTAAAAACACAGAAAGGATCTGTTCACACAATGTTGAAATTGAGTGGATGGCTGCCATATAACAGTAAATAACGGCCATTATTTCAATATAACAGGCGTTGTTTTAAAATAACAGCAAATATTTGCCATTAAATGGCGGCCATCCACTCAATTTCAACATTGTGTGAACAGATCCTTTCTGTGTTCCACTCCTGGTTTTGGTTGCAATATAAGGACCACAATACTGACTGAAATATACGTAGTGTGAACCCAGCCTTAAAATCCAAAAAAGTGGCATTTCTTTATATCTTATTTTGTGCTGACGTAGTTTAGCGTTGTAGTGTACTGGAAAAAACACATAAAACAGGTTCCTCAGAGACTTTCAGGATGTTATTGAGAACAGACATACTCCTCAACCCCCCTTGTGAATCTATTCATATTATGGTGAGAGGAGGAGCTTGTGTTTTCTGCTAGCAGTTCCTTTAGGGATTGTATTGGTCATATGGTCCCAACATTGATGATGTTTTTATTGTATACAACAGTTATGTAGTGGTCATTTATTAAATACATAAATAAGAAAAATTTATATAGTGAGGTCACTGGATATATTGTACAGACATCATTATTCAAAAAGGACTCCACAGGTGATACCATCTTAAATACCAACAGCAGTCATTGTGATCACATTACGGGTATACCTGTAAGAAAAGTTATCGGCCCTGGACGCTATATCAGATACTATTGAACTGAGTATCTCAAATGGTCACAATTTGGCCAATATGCTTCACAGTCAAAAAATAACTAAAACCACTAACAGTAATCAGAGGGAATATGACCTTTTCAGCCATAATATTATTTTATATTATTTATTCTTCAACACAATAAAGTCTTGGCTAAAATCTTGAATGATGATGTTGTCAGAAGACACCATTCCTTGGGAGGAAACAGTAAGAGATTTTTTACAACATGAAGAGCTTTTACAGTGAGTCTCCTAGTTGCCATATGCACCTAACATCAAAAATGATTTCAGTTGCAAATCTAAATCTGTTGCTTTTGATTTGTGGATGCTGGATATGCTGCACACTAAAGTTAAATTTGACTAACTTTATGTCACCTTCTTTTTAGAGGCTTATTTACAACAATTTAGTTGTGCCAAAATTTTAGCAAAAAGTTGGACTTTACGGCAAGTCTTAACCAATGCCCGCCAAATCAGCTACACTAGAAAGGCTCAAAAAAGGCAAAATACCTAATAAATATGGCACATTTTAACTCTGCGATAAACTTCTGCCGAGAGTTTCATGTCTTTTTGGACCGCTTGAGCTACGAACGTCACCCCAGCTCAGTAAAGATACTTTATTTCCTTTTTCAGCTCTGGAGATGACCGAGCTCCTGGAAACTATGGCTTCTTGGATCAAGTGGCTGCTCTTCGGTGGGTTCAGGGGAACATTGCAGATTTTGGTGGTGACCCCAACTCTGTGACTATATTTGGGGGGTCTGCAGGTGGAATAAGTGTCTCTGCAATGGTGAGCTGGGGTATGGTTTATATTGGTTTATATTTAGTTCTGGGTGGAAAAGAAAACTTCATCCCATCTCCCACTATTTATTACTATATCCAGGTGACGTCTCCAGTAGCCAAGGGCTTTTTCCACAGAGCTATTGCCGAGAGTGGTGTAGTCTTGGTTCCAGGGTTTGTGACCAGGTCTACAGAAGAAGTTCTGCTTGGGAGAAATGTGAGTATAAAGTTATAGAGTGATTTAACCTACTTTATGGTTACTGTACTAGCAGCTTTTTAGGTGGACTTTTGAAGGTCTTAATTTACCAAATGGATCAGTCCTATACTTGCTTACATAAAGGAAAAGGTATTAGATCAGCACACAAAGAGATGAAGACAAAATTTTACTCCTCTCTTTTGCAGATTGTGGCCAACATTTCGGGATGTGATGTGGACAGGGTTGTGGACTGTCTGAAGGCAAAATCTGAAGAGGAGATGCTGTCTCTTGTAGTTTCTATGGTATGATCCATGCAGTCATAACATCCAACACTCAGATCTCTATTAGGAAGTTGTCTTTAGGCCTTGCGTAGACCAAGCTCCTGGTTTATAATGTAAAAATAAGATCTCCTTATCACGAGTAGCAACTCGGGATGTGATATAGGAGTACAAAATTCATATACTGTACACATGTAAAGCAATTCCCTTCACTTCTCTTACATGCACAGTATGATGGGTGATATTAATGGTTTGTAAGGTGCACAGTTTATTTGGAGCTTTCCTGTACTTGCAGAAACTAATAACAATTCCAGCGTCTATTGATGGAGTGTTTATCCCTAAACCTGTGGAACAAATTTTAACTGAAAAAGAGGTGAACAACATCCCATTTATGACTGGAATCACCAACCAAGAGTTTGGATGGTCCATTCCATTGGTAAGATTAAGAGAGGAGGAAATGATCACATAATCCCAGTGATCTGTAAGATAATTATTCTCACCCTCATATTATTTTCAGTCTATGAACATCACTGGATTACAAAAAGGAATGGAAAGAGAAGAGGTGGAAGAACTACTAAGGACCTTCCCTCTACTGGTAGGAGATATGGTCACAGGATGGGGATTGTGGGTTATTCAGATGGTGAACCATATGCTACTTGAGATACGCTGCTAAAGCTAATAAATACATGAATAGTCTTAAGCGGACTTGCCGAAATATTTGGGTGTGGCAATTCTGAAGCTAAAAAACATACCCATTTAACTGACTGCTGAAGAGAAGCTAGGTTATCATTAAAGAAGAAGTCCGGCGGATTGTAAAATCCGTCAGCCAGCAGAGGCAGGCGGGGAATTGATTGCAAGGACTAACTTACCTCTCCCCGTGCGGGACCCCCACCGAAAAGCAATTCCCCCCACAAGTTGTGATGACAGGGGGGAAAGGCCTGTACCGTCTGATGGACTAGCCCATCAGCCAATTAGTGACTGGAGGGGTGCCAAATAAATCACCAAAGGCACAGAATTACATTTCAAAGTATCAAACAGCATGAACATTATGTAGTGGACCAAGTGGGATAATACACAGCATTCACATCTCTCTGGAAGTGGAAGTAAGGCTGAAAAAATCCTGAAGGTAAGCCACAAATTACTACATGCCAACCACAGATAGTTCTAGGAATTGAACCATATATCCATCTATCCCAATGCACACGCCCCTCTGCCTCATGTTCACTTGTTCTGACATCCTCATGCTGTGTAGTGTAAGATACTCTGATTCCACCTGACAGCTTTGTCAGATGGACGTACGGATCCCCCACCATCTCTCAATATCTTTATATATTATAGAGGTCATTCTCCAGTGCCACCAGTCGCCTAATGGACAAGTATATTGGACATGAGGCCGATCCTGCAGAAATCCGTAACCGTTTTCTAGATCTAGTTGGAGACTTCATGTTTGCCATCCCAGCACTGAGAGTGGCCAAGTATCATAGAGGTACAAGAGAAACAATAACTTCCTCACATACATTGCTTCTGTATCTCATATACATAGTCACTTTAGTCCTCCCTGTGTTGCTTTTATTTGATAACACCACTCTTCCTTTTATTCCAGATGCTGGCCATCCCACCTACTTCTATGAGTTCCAGCACCGTCCCTCACTCTTTAAGGACTCTAAGCCAGACTTTGTAAAGTCCGATCACGGAGATCACTTGTGTTTTGTGATGGGAGGTCCATTTTTGGAGGATGACTTTAAGTTTAAAGGTGACCCACTTAGAGGGTATTCAGAGGCCTCAGAATCTGCAGTGATATAGTCTTGGAACATAATATAAATTGGGAAAAAAAGAACCCTCATGCAACCCTTAATTGTACAATTTAAAGCATACTTGTCACTAAAAATAACTTTTGACAAGTCATCAGATTGCTAACACCCACTCTGATCAGAAGATTCAGCCGGGAAGAGATTGCAGCAATACCATGCAATCCCTGCCCAGCAGCACAGTCCATCAAATCTCATAATGGAAGTTTATGGGAAATTTTGATGTTTTAAGTTAACGGAAGGGGAGTGGATCGCTCTGCTGCAATCTTTCCCCGGTATATATCATCTGATTAAAGGGGGTGTCAGCAGTGAGGGAATCTGTCACCAGGTTTAGCCGCATTAAATGAAGGCAGCATAAACTAGTGATATAAATGCTGAACGGATCGATGTATTACTTATATAATTTTGCTTAGCCGTTCTCCTAATAAGCAGGATAATAGGATTATTGTCGCACCCCTCCCCTGCCCTCCAGCTGCTGATTGACAGTTGAATGCCTACACATCGCATGGATAGATAGCAGCCGATCAGCAGCCGGTGTGTGGAGTTTTCTGCTTCTCATGAATATTGAGGACTACTGGGCTCATGCACTTAATGGAGAAGACTATTTATTGTCCATGTTATTCAGGAGGATATCTCTGGATCAGCTGCACAGTGCTGTCATTAATCAAATTATCTGGTCTGGGTCTCCGTATTTATTTTCACAGAAACCTTCACAGAAGAAGAGAAAATTCTGAGTAAGACTGTCATGAAGTATTGGGCCAACTTTGCCCGCACTGGGTAAGAGATTTGTACACACATGAGATGTTCCAGGTAAACAGATTAGGGACTTTGAAGGAGCCAGGGAATGCACAGACAATACGAAGCAGTCACACCCAGCAAACGTTAGTCACATTTGCTAGGTGTGACTGGTTGCTATTGTCTGCGTATTCCCTGTACCAGTAGCTTATATCACTCTATATTTTATATGTACTAGGCAAAGAAAAAGAAAAAATATCCGAGTGCACTCACCGGTGGGTAGAAAAAATGTTTCCTTTATTCGTGCATATTAGCGCGGTGCAAATTCAAGGGGAGAGGGACGCCAACACCTTCCACCAGGGATGGGTGGATGGATCCCTGGTGGAAGGTGTTGGCGTCCCTCTCCCCTTGAATTTGCACCGCGCTAATATGCACGAATAAAGGAAACATTTTTTCTACCCACCGGTGAGTGCACTCGGATATTTTTTCTTTTTCTTTGCCTAGTACTACAAGAGTTATCACTGAACTTTGTCCGATTGTTGCACCACATGAGATGGTGGGTGTACGAGTGAACATTTGTTACTACATGCAGCTGGTGGGGCTTTTAAAGTGATAGAAGCCGTAGTAGTGCCGACTCTTTCTACCTTTGAACTGATTCTATATTTTATATGGTTTCCCACTGTTTCCTTTTCTTCCACAGTAATCCAAATGGATCCGGCCTGGTGCACTGGCCTATGTACGACCAAAATGAAGGTTATATGGGGATTAACTTGGAACAGAGGGCCGCAAAACAGCTGAAGGCTGAAAAGTATGAATTCTGGACCAAGTTGCTTTCTGAGGAGCAGATACCAGGAAAGGAAAAGCGCAAAGAGCTGTAGATATCCCCAAAGCAGGGGGGTGGCCTGACCCATAGTCACAGCTTGCAGTAAGAGGGTCACCCCTTCTCCCTCTTATTTTAGAAGCAAAAGGGCAGATGAGGAGAATGACTTCCATCATTGATAATACTGTAATATCTACTTGACAAAAACAGGTCACAGAAATGCTCCCCCTACAGTGCATATTCTGCATTACATACAGGTTATGTACAGAATTAGTCTACATTACAATACCTATGTTGCACTCTATAGCCACTCTCTCCAGCATATAGGAAGGTGCAGGGACCCCCACTATACAGATATGGACACAAGTGGCCTCCAACCTGTCATCTATGTCAAGTTTGTTAGGATTACACGGAATTAAAATGTGAAGAATAGAATAATTTTTGGGATATTTTGATACTGGAACTAATTTTAGTGATGAAGCAATAAATGAAGGATTTGTTAATTGTTAGAGCTGTCTGGTGTGTTATGTAGAAACAGAGACTGTCCATATTGCTCCACCATAACGGAAAGGGACACAAGGTCCCTGAATTCATCAGAGGCCATATACTGTACAAAAAATATATAAAAAAACAAAGGTAAATCTAGGTGCTGCTCATGCCTATGGGTGGATTAAACAAACTTCTCTACTAGTGGTCTGCCTGGGCTGTGCGAGCTCAGTCAACCATGTGTTTCCTCACAGCCAACCCTAGGGTTGTGTGAACTATGTGCCAGGTATTATAGACAAGCTGCATAATCTATGAGAGCTGCCAATCCATTCTGTATGTCCTCTGTACATGCCACAAGGATTCTATAACCAGCACTTTCCTGTACCTGATACACAGCAGAGCCTCACAGTCTTCCCTAGCACTCCATGTTGTCTCAGCCACACATTCCTCACTTCCTGTCACCACTCTCTTATAGTCAGTGATACAGAGTGCTATGTAGTGGCTCCAAATAACACTGCAAAAATACATTCAACTGAAGGATTATATGCCAGGTACCTACATCTTTCATTCCTTCCTCTACTTCCACCCATTCCTCACCAATTTTTACAGTTAATGTTGGCGAAAATATTATATAAGCTCAACATGTTAAGTTAGTTATTAGTGGATATGGCCGTGACTCAGGGGTCCTATGGGAAATAACATAATAAGGGGTCCCGAGCCACTGGCATACAATTACTGGTGTACAGAGTAAATGCTGTTGTTATGTTCAGTGTGCACAGGTCACTCTGCACGATCCTCATATCATACAGTATATGACACCTTTATACATGTCCTGATATCAGCCATGCTACACCATAATGATTAACACCCTCAGCGACCAATCACAAGTCCAGGGATAACTCTGCCCCACATGTTATATCTTAGCAGGGCCGTCTTACCCATTGGGCAGGGTAGGCGGCTGCCCGGGGGCCCTTGCGTCCTAGGGGGCCCCTGCCCTCTGTGACATACCTGTATTTTTCGCTTTATAAGACGCACTTATAAAACTAAGTGCGTCCTATAAAGCGAAGACGGCTCCCAATCAGTGCTGAGCACCGCAAGGAAGCCGTCCTGCCCGCCCCCTCTATTGCCGCTCACTATGCATATGCATAGTGAGCGGCCCTCAGCGACCCCCTCCGCCCGCCCTGCCCGCCCTTTCTATCGTTGCTCAGCTGAGCCGATCAGAAGCCCAGGAAAGTTCAATGAGCAGCACTTTCCTGGGCTTCTGATCGGCTCAGCTAAGCGGCGATAGAAGGGGCAGGCAGTCCAGGAACTCACCCATCCGGCGGCCCCAGCAGCTGATGTCTCCCGTCAGCGCGCCACTCCCGTCATCCTCCGGGCACAGGCAGCAGGGTACTGAGATGCTGTCTGTGTCCTGGATGTGTCGTGCAGCCGGACACTTCCGGCACAGGCAGTCTCTCTGTACCCCGCTGCCTGTGCCGGAGGATGACGGGAGTGCGCGCTGACGGGAGAAAAGCTGCTGGGGCCGCCGGACAGGTGAGTAACTGGTTTGTTGTTTTGGGGGGCACTGGCTACTATGGGGGCACTGGCTACTATGGGGGGCACTGGCTACTATGGGGGGCACTGGCTTTTATGGGGGCAATGGCTACTATGGGGGGCACTGGCTACTATGGGGGCAATGGCTACTATGGGGGGTACTGGCTACTATGGGGGCAATGGCTACTATGGGGGGCACTGGCTACTATGGGGGGCACTGGCTACTATAGGGGGCACTGGCTACTATGGGGGCACTGGCTACTATGGGGGCACTGGCTACTATGGGGGGCACTGGCTTCTATGGGGGGCACTGGCTACTATGGGGGGCACTGGCTACTATGGGGGTACTAGCTACTATGGGGGGCACTGACCACTATGGGGGGTGCTGGCTACTATGGGCGCACTGGCTTCTATGGGGGGCACTGGCTACTATGGGGCAATGGCTACTAGGGGGGCACTGGCTACTATAGGGGGCACTGGCTACTATAGGGGGCACTGGCTTCTATGGGGGGCACTGGCTACTATGGGGGCAATGGCTACTATGGGGGGCACTGGCTACTATGGGGGGCACTGGCTTCTATGGGAGGCACTGGCTACTATGGGGGGCACTGGCTTCTATGGGGGGCACTGGCTACTATGGGAGCACTGGCTACTATGGGGGCACTGGCTGCTATAGGGGGCACTGGCTACTATGGGGGCACTGGCTACTCTGGGGGGCACTGGCTACTATGGGGGGCACTGGCTACTATGGGGGGATTGGCTACTATGGGGGATTGGCTACTATGGGGGGCACTATATGTGGGCATTGGCTACTATGTGTGGCACTATATGCAAAGATGTGGGGGATTTGATGGTGGCGGTTGGGGGGGGGGCAATTCGCACCTCTGCCCAGGGGCCCATAATGCTGTTAAGACGGCCCTGTATCTTAGCCCAGTAAAAAGCAGCTGTCTTGTCATAAAGGTCATCTGTTAGGACTGGGACGCTGTACGCTCTGCACTGATGGCGGCTCTGATGAGGGTAGTTGTGCTGTGCACTCTGACTGTGCAGGTTCTGGAATCAGGTAAGAAGACATTACAATGCGCAGGCGTGCATGAACAATACAGGGGAGGCAGCACAGAAGGTTTATTGTGCAATATGCAGTCTCATAATGGTAAAGTTAAGATACTCCAAAAGCAGAGGAAGCAAAAACACTGACAGCCTGCTGGCATCATTCCAGTAAAACTTATGGAAATTATGGATAAAATCTTCTCTACTGCAAAGTGTAAGCTCTTATGGGCAGGGTGCTCTCTCCTGTAGAGTGTAAGCTCTTATGGGCAGGGTCCTCTCTCCTGTAGAATGTAAGCTCTTATGTACAGGGTTCTCTCTTCTGTAGAGTGTAAGCTCTTATGGGCAGGGTTCTCTCTCCTGTAGAGTGTAAGCTCTTATGGGCCAGGTCCTGTCTCTGGTAGAGTGTAAGCTCTTATGGGAAGGGTCCTCTCTCCTGTAGAGTGTAAGCTCTTATGGACAGGGTCCTCTCTCCTGTAGAGTGTAAGCTCTTATGGGCAGGGTCCTCTCTCCTGTATAGTGTAAGCTCTTATGGGCAGGATCATCTCTCCTGTAGAGTGTAAGCTCTTATGTGCAGGGTCCTCTCTCCTGTAGAGTGTAAGCTCTTATGGGCAGGGACCTCTCTCCTGTAGAGTGTAAGCTCTTATGGGCAGGGTCATCTCTCCTGTCGAGTGTAAGCTCTTATGGGCAGAGTCCCTCTCCTGTGGAGTATAAGCTATTATGGGCAGGGACCTCTCTCCTCTACAGTGTAAGCTCTTATGGGCAGGGTTCTCTCTCCAGTAGAGTGTAAGCTCTTATGGGCCGGGTCCTCTCTCCTGTATAGTGTTAGCTCTTATGGGCAGGGTCTTCTCTCCTGTAGAGTGTAAGCTCTTATGGGCAGGGATCTCTCTCCTGTAGAGTGTAAGCTCTTATGGACAGGGTCCTCTCTCCTGTAGAGTGTAAGCTCTTATGGGCAGGGTCCTTTCTCCTGTAGAGTGTAAGCTCTTATGGGCAGGGTCCTCTCTCCTGTAGAGTGTAAGCTCTTATGGGACGGGTCCTCTCTCCTGTAGAGTGTAAGCTCTTATGGGCAGGGTCCTCTCTCCTGTAGAGTGGAAGCTCTTATTGGCGGGGATGTTTCTCCTTTAGAGTGTAAGCTCTTATGTGCAAGGTCCTCTCTCCTGTAGAGTGTAAGCTCTTATGGGCAGGGTCCTCTCTCCTTTAGAGTATAAGCTCTTATAGGCAGGGTCCTCTCTCCTGTAGAGTGTAAACTCTTATGTATAGGGACCTCTCTCCTGTAGAGTGTAAGCTCTTATGGGCAGGGTCCTCTCTCCCGTAGAGTGTAAGCTCTTATGGGCAGAGTCCCTCTCCTGTGGAGTATAAGCTCTTATGGGCAGGGACCTCTCTCCTCTACAGTGTAAGCTCTTATGGGCAGGGTTCTCTCTCCTGTAGAGTGTAAGCTCTTATGGGCAGGGACCTCTTTCCTGTAGAGTGTAAGCTCTTATGGGCAAGGTCTTCTCTCCTGTAGAGTGTAAGCTCTTATGGGCAGGGTCCTATCTACTGTAGAGTGTAAGCTCTTATGGGCCGGGTCCTCTCTCCTGTATAGTGTAAGCTCTTATGGGAAGGGTCCTATCCCCTGTATAGTGTAAGCTCTTATGGGAAGGGTCCTATCCCCTGTAGAGTGTAAGCTCTTATGGGCAGGGTCCTCTCTCCTGTAGAGTATACGCTCTTATGGGCAGGATCCTCTCTCCTGTAGAGTGTAAGCTCTTATGGACAGGACCCTCTCTCCTGTAGAGTGTAAGCTCTTATAGGCAGGGTCCTCTCTCCTGTAGAGTGTAAGCTCTTATGGGCAGGGATCTCTCTCCTGTAGAGTGTAAGCTCTTATGGACAGGGACCTTTTTCCTGTAGAGTGTAAGCTCTTATGGGCAGGGTCCTCTCTCCTGTAGAGTGTAAGCTCTTATGGGCCGGGTCCTCTCTCCTGTATAGTGTTAGCTCTTATGGGCAGGGTCTTCTCTCCTGTAGAGTGTAAGCTCTTATGGGCAGGGTCCTCTCTCCTGTAGAGTGTAAGCTCTTATGGGCAGGGTCCTCTCTCCTGTAGAGTGTAAGCTCTTATGGGCAGGGTCCTCTCTCCTGTAGAGTGTAAGCTCTTATGGGCAGGGTCCTCTCTCCTGTAGAGTGTAAGCTCTTATGGGCAGGGTCCTCTCTCCTGTAGAGTGTAAGCTGTTATGGGCAGGGACCTCTCTCCTGTAGAGTGTAAGCTCTTATGGGCAGTGTCCTCTCTCCTGTAGAATGTAAGCTCTTATGGACAGGACCCTCTCTCCTGTAGAGTGTAAGCTGTTATGGGCAGGGTCCTCTCTCCTGTAGAGTGTAAGCTCTTATGGGCAGGGTCCTCTCTCCTGTATAGTGTAAGCTCTTATGGGCAGGGTCCTCTCTCCTGTAGAGTGTGAGCTCTTATGGGTAGGGTCCTCTCTCCTGTAGAGTATAAGCTCTTATGGGCAGCGTCCTCTCTCCTGTAGAGTGTAAGCTCTTATGGGCAGGGACCTCTCTCCTGTAGAGTGTAAGCTCTTATGGGCAGGGACCTCTCTCCTGTATAGTGTAAGCTCTTATGGGCAGGGTCCTCTCTCCTGTAGAGTGTAAGCTCTTATGGGCAGGGACCTCTCTCCTGTAGAGTGTAAGCTCTTATGGACAGTATCCTCTCTCCTGTAGAGTGTAAGCTCTTATGGGCAGGGTACTCTCTCCTGTAGAGTGTAAGCTCTTATGGGCAGGGTCCTCTCTCCTGTAGAATGTAAGCTCTTATGGGCAGGGTCCTCTCTTCTGTAGAATGTAAGCTCTTATGGGCAGGGCTGAGTGAAGCGTCCAGCAGTGTATGGAGAAATTACATTGTAAGAAAAACGGCACATAGGATGGGGCTGCTGGTACTTGTGGTGCAACTGCTCCTTTGCCAGCAGCCCCCAGTGAACACTCCCACTACCTAAAGATCCCCAAACTACCCCCATCACAAGTGCTAGCAGCCCCGTCCACGGCACATAGGACGAGGCTGCTGGCACTTGTAGTGCGGCTGCTACCGCCCTCCCCCCCCCCCCCCCCCCCCCGCGCATCAGCAGACCCCAGACTAGCGCCCCCCCTCCTAAGGACCCAATAGCTTGCATCACCTCCTGTGATGCGGTGTCTCTCTGCTCTCTCTCTCTTCTCTCCTGCTGCTGTATCGGATAGGAGAGAGACGGCATCACAGGAGGCGATGCACCTCCTCTCAGTGTGGCTCGGGGGGCACCCAGGGGAAGGGGGTGTGCTGGGGTGAGCTGTGGGGTCCTTAGGGGGGTGGGTGTTGGTCTAGGGTCTGCTGTTGCGTGGTGGGGGGGCTGCTGGCACTTGTAGGGCGGCTACCCCCCCACCTCCCCGTGACAGCAGACCCCAGACCAGCGCTCCCCCCCCCCAGGACCCCATAGCTTACCCCCAAACACCCCCTTCCCCCAGGTGCCCCCCGAGCCGTTGTTGAGCATGATGTTTTCTATATTTGTCATGTAGTTTTTGTACTCCTGGCTGCACTGTTCTGTAGTCTGAGCTAGCGCTATATATACAGTGGTTCAGCATTGTCTGTGGGGCCCCTGATAACAGAAAGCTGACGCTGCTACATTTTATGGGATGGCTACATGGGATGTTGTTGGTTATCTCGCTTGTAAGGTTCATTTCTACTTGTAGACATTCTATCTTTTTGCTAAATTCAAAATAATTAAAAAAAAAAAAAAACTACATTCTCAGCCATTTGTTTCCTCATGGTGGTGCATTTTTTGGATACGTTTTGACCAGTTGCTAACATGGTCTTCTTTGTGTTGTGACTCGGATGAGCGGCCGCTGTAAGTATTATCTTGTATTATGCACTGCTTGCTGGTCATGTGACTAAGGGCACTGGGTGAAGGAGCTGCGACCTGTGCTTTGATCCTATGCACAATAACACTGCACCTTCTGTACATGTTCTTTGTAAAACCCTGTGACCTTATAAAGGCCTTAAAACCATAGACTGAAAGATTTCAATGCTTTATAATGTACAATAATGTATGCCTGTAATAATAGGCACTCCGATCAGTCCCATGCAAATGTCTTCAGGAGTCTCCAGTTCTAAGTGACTATATAAGAGATTTTTGTAGAAAATAATGGAGCTTAAGGCTTTGTTCACACATAGCAATTTCATTGCAGTATTGTCGAGGCACTGTGTCATTTCAGTAAAAAAAACTGCACTGACAGAATACTGCAATGTGTTTGAACACGGCCTATATGACACCCAATCTGCATATGGGTGTTGCGTGGCGGGACTGAGCTGGGAGCTGAAGGTTCTGCTGCAGAAGCAGGACTGCACGGAGAGGTAGCAACAACTCCACTACTACAGCTACTACTATCCCCAATATACTATACTAGTGCCATGTGTCAGCACTAGTATAGTATATTGGTCACAGTAGTTGTATGGCCATGTGTCAGCACTAGTATAGTATATTGGCCACAGTAGTTGTATGGCCATGTGTCAGCACTAGTATAGTATATTGGTCACAGTAGTTGTATGGCCATGTGTCAGCACTAGTATAGTATATTGGCCACAGTAGTTGTATGGCCATGTGTCAGCACTAGTATAGTAAATTGGGGATAGTAGTTGTATGGGTGACACATAGAACTTGTATAGTATATTGGGAATAATAGTTCTATGGCTATGTGTCAGCCATACAACTACTATCCCCAATATACTATATAAGTGCTATGTGTCAGCCATGCAAGTACTATCTCCAATATACTATACTAGTGCTAACACATAGCCATACAACTACTATCCCCAATATACTATACTAGTACTGACACATAGCCATACAACTGTTGGTTATCTCGCTTGTAAGGTTAATTTCTACTTGTAGACATTCTATCTTTTTGCTAAATTCAAAATAATTTAAAAAAAAAAAAAACTACATTCTCAGCCATTTGTTTCCTCATGGTGGTGCATTTTTTGGATACGTTTTGACCAGTTGCTAACATGGTCTTCTTTGTGTTGTGACTCGGATGAGCGGCCGCTGTAAGTATTATCTTGTATTATGCACAAAGGGCACTAAGGGCTAAGGGCACTGACTAAGTGACTAAGGGCACTGGGTGAAGGAGCTGCGACCTGTGCTTTGATCCTATGCACAATAACACTGCACCTTCTGTACATGTTCTTTGTAAAACCCTGTGACCTTATAAAGGCCTTAAAACCATAGACTGAAAGATTTCAATGCTTTATAATGTACAATAATGTATGCCTGTAATAATAGGCACTCCGATCAGTCCCATGCAAATGTCTTCAGGAGTCTCCAGTTCTAAGTGACTATATAAGAGATTTTTGTAGAAAATAATGGAGCTTAAGGCTTTGTTCACACATAGCAATTTCATTGCAGTATTGTCGAGGCACTGTGTCATTTCAGTAAAAAAAACTGCACTGACAGAATACTGCAATGTGTTTGAACACGGCCTATATGACACCCAATCTGCATATGGGTGTTGCGTGGCGGGACTGAGCTGGGAGCTGAAGGTTCTGCTGCAGAAGCAGGACTACACTGAGAGGTAGCAACAACTCCACTACTACAGCTACTACTATCCCCAATATACTATACTAGTGCCATGTGTCAGCACTAGTATAGTATATTGGTCACAGTAGTTGTATGGCCATGTGTCAGCACTAGTATAGTAAATTGGGGATAGTAGTTGTATGGGTGACACATAGAACTTGTATAGTATATTGGGGATAATAGTTCTATGGCTATATGTCAGCCATACAACTACTATCCCCAATATACTATATAAGTGCTATGTGTC
Source organism: Dendropsophus ebraccatus (assembly GCF_027789765.1). Classification (NCBI taxonomy): domain Eukaryota; kingdom Metazoa; phylum Chordata; class Amphibia; order Anura; family Hylidae; genus Dendropsophus; species Dendropsophus ebraccatus. Next base: position 60,456,301 of record NC_091464.1, on the reverse strand, counting down.
AGCCATGCAAGTACTATCTCCAATATACTATACTAGTGCTAACACATGGCCGTACAACTTCTGTGACCAATATACCATACTAGTGCTAACACATAGCCATACAACTACTATCCCCAATATACTATACTAGTGCTAACACATAGCCATACAACTAGTATCCCCAATATACTATACTAGTACTGACACATAGCCATACAACTGCTATCCCCAATATACTATACTAGTGCTAACACATAGCCATACCACTACTATCCCCAATATACTATACTAGTGCTAACACATAGCCATACAACTACTATCCCCAATATACTATACTAGTGCTAACACATAGCCATACCACTACTATCCCCAATATACTATACTAGTGCTGACACATAGCCATACAACTACTATCCCCAATATACTATACTAGTGCTATTTGTCAGCCATACAACTACTACCCCCAGCACACTATACTGTGTGTCAGCCATTATACTACTAACTCCAACAACTATAATAAAAACCAAAAATGGAAAAGAAACTGGCATCATTGCATGCGTAATTGCACTATTAAATTATCGCCTTCCCGATCTTGCACGGTATACAGTGTTTGCGCAAAAAAAAAAAAGCTAAAGTAATATATATGCAAACATGGTACCAATCAAAGCTGCAGATCATGACTCAGAAAGATGACTCTTAGACAGCCTTACAGTTATGGGTTAAAAAAGTTATTGGAATCAGAAGCAATTTTAAGAACATATATTTAAAAAATGTTTTACTTTTATAAAGTGTAAGTTGTAAATTAAAATGAATATATATTGTAATAATACAGACCTGAAGAATATAGATAACATCAAGTTTATTACATAGTGAACAGTTTAGAATTATTATTATATTATTAGGGGGGGGTGGATTATACGCTAATTACCGAAATGGTATCAAGTATCAAAATAAAAAAGTTGGTATTGGTATCGAACTCAACATTCTGGTGTCGTGACATCACTAGTATATATACAGTATATAAAGGCAAACAAAAAATACCATTATACTACAGGTGTATACAGGATCGGCATGTAATGGCGCTTGTATTGGAGGTGCAGATAGTGAAGGTTACCGTACCCCCAGTGTCTGAGGACTGTCTGTATCTTGTCTTCACACCAGCTGACCAAGAGAAGAAGGAGAAGCTGCTTGTGTCACTGGGTATCTCTGTAACTAAGGGTGTATGTGAACACTGCTGTTGGTTTTCATAGATTCAGATCTCAGGGTTTCCTGATAGGACTAAAGAGGGTGGAATAGAGGTGCACTATAAAATTCAGGACTTCCTTAGGAGTTGGAATCCTGTTAAAATCTCTCTAGGAACAAAATGGGCAATCCGAATAAGAAAAGTAAAAGGACACCACAAAAAAAGATGCTAGTGACCAAGAACAACTGAGGTCATCTCAAATTTTGCTCGAGACCACCTGGATACTTGTCATCCCAACTGTGAAGCATGGTAAAGGGAGCATCATAGTATAAAGTTCCTTTGCTGTCTTTGAAATAGGATGTCTTCAAAACATGATTTCAGAGGTGTATGAAAATATTTTGACTGTATATTTGGGGTTGCATCGCAAACATGGACTTGACTGTGTTCACCAGTAATAGATAGCTTTATATTGTTTCAGGTCATGGTGGTCATACATGGAGGAGGTCTGCAGATGGGAGGAGCTTTGATGTTTGAGGGTTCTGCATTGAGTGTCTGTGAAAATGTTGTTATTGTCTCCATCCAGTACTGGCTGGGGATCTTCGGCTGTCTTAGGTAATGTATCCATTGACTGTCACTCATATGCCTATGGGGTAAGTCATCAGTCATTTCCCAACATCATACATGCAAGGCCGTGAGTTGACCACTTCCAGAACACAATTTCTCATGTATATGTAAGGAAAAGATTGTGGGGCACCATCTTACATTTAAATCACTAAGAATTTCGACACACATGTTAAATCCTAGGCCACCTCTTATACTTTAGCTGTTATACTCTAGACCAGACGTGTCAAACTCAGGCCCACCAGCGGTTTTAAAACTATAATTCCCATCATGCCTGGAAAGCCAAAGCTAAAGCTTTGGCTGTCCAGGCATAATGGGACTTGTAGTTTTGCAACAGCTGGAGGGCCTGAGTTTGACATCCCTGCTCTAGACCAATTGCCCAACTTTGGCACAAAGTAGAGGCTTGTACCAAGCTGTGTTCACTAAGACATATACCCTTGTCTTATAAGGTGAAACAAGTGTCTGCCTTGGAGTAATGGCCCTACTACATGGGGCGATTATCAGACACACATGCCGATATGACTCTGTGTAATAAAGCTAAAGATCAGCCAATAAATGACCAAAAATGTGTTTAGCAACTAATCGTGATGGTCTAACCTGTTAAAAAGTCATTGGCTAATTGTAGAAAACGGCTGCACAAACTGTAAACAAGCTGAAATCAATGAGATAAGCGCTAGTCTAATACGGCCCTAGGAATGCACCAATGCCTTGGTGGTTTGAGGTAATTTTATCTATCCCAGATCACCCCAGTAAGGACATTTGTTTCCCTCTCCCAGCACTGGAGATGACTGAGCTCATATATTTCAGAGATCGTTCATTAGTGCCACCAAACTTGTTGAGTGTCTGAGCATTTTTCTTATGGCGTGTTTGGTTTTTCTTGTGTTTATGACCTGAGGACTTTAAAAAGCTATTGAGTGAGGTACAACTACTGGGACTTTCACCTATCTCCCGAAAGAATGGTGTGCACTGCCAGCATGCGTTCAGCTCTATAGTAAGGACAAGAAGCTGCATAATCAGTGGCAGCTGCTTATCTTCCTTCTGCATAGTAGTTTTAACAAGGCTTCTGTAACAGGTTCCCATATGAGAATCAGCGCAGGCAACAGGTCTGGTGCAGATCGGAGTCTCACAGCTTTTCCTGGCACTTCATGTGGTCTTGACCACACTCGGCCTCACTCCCTGTCTTACTTTTGTCCATATAGTGCAATACATTGAATGAAGGGGTGATGGTCCAGTGCTGTTGACTTGGCTTAGGTTACATTCACATGTAGCTTTTCCCGTAACTGTGGATCCACAATTACGAACAAATTTAGGGCCTATTGATTTCAATTGGCCTTTTTACACTGTTCATTATTTTATGGATCTGTAATCCATGTAGTACGGATCTTCAAAAATTACTGACAAGCTTTAGTATGGACTAAAGCACAGATGTCCCATAGAAGTCTATGAGAGTGTCCGTAATTCTATGAGAACTTCCATAATTTTTGCGGATCTATAAAAAAATGTAACAAAACATCCGCAATGTCCGCAAAACCAGAAAATAAAGAGGAGGCGAGTCATCTTTAAACCATTCCCACTTACTTAACTATCACCTTCCCCTTTTTTGCTAATCTGCAAAAAATATGGATTGCGGATGCAATACAAATGAATTACGGATGATTATTTTTTTTGTGGATTGTGGACGAAGATTGCAAACATAAACTATACTGAAAACCACTGAACTTGTAAATGTAGCCTTACACTCTCTTGAGATTCTCACATGTTTCTGCTAACCCATGGTGTATCCCAGTCCTGGCAATATTACCTACCAATAATGACAGGTAATATCGTCAGTGTCGGATCAGTGTTTTACCAGTTAGTTGCTAGTACATATGGCTGTGACTCAAAAGTCCAATGGCAACTCACACAGCAAGGGGTCTGGAGCCACTAGCTGAATATCACTGGTGTACAGAGTGAATGCCTGTGTGATGTTTACTGTATAGAGAAATCTGCATGATCCTGATATGGATCCTGTAACAATGGTTGACACCCTCAACAGCCAAAGTCCAGAAAAACTCTGTAACATGTAACATATCATATCGCCCAGGGCAGATGACATATTAGGACATGCAGATCTGTTAGGACTGGGACTTTGTACACTCTGCACTGATGGGGGCTCCAATAAGGGTTATGCTGTGCACTCTGGTTCTAGGGGTCCTGGCATCAGGTAAGGAGACATTACAATGAGGGGCACTGTTGGTGCAGGAACAAACTGAGAAACACAGAAAGTTTTGTTGTGCAATGTACAGTGTCATATGCGCAGGAGAACTTAGAACAATTACAGCCTAGTACTGCTATTTTGTGTGAGCTAAGAGGTTGGGCAGCCATGCACAGACGCCTTATTACATTCACCATTGAGAGCAACATGATGCCAGGAAGATCTGTATGCACTAATCTAATGTGACCTGTATAAAAGTGACTCTGCACCAGTCTGATATCATGTAGGACACCTAAATATGTGTCCTGATATCATTTATGACACCTATATATTCGTCCTGATAGCATGCATGATGCCTATATATGTGTCCTGATATTATGTATGATACCTACATATGCAGTGTCCCAGATTGGGAATCCACTGCTTCTATATAGCAGGTAAAGGTAGGTACTGTATATGTAAATGCTCTGAAACTGAAGCCTGTAGTTTGCTGCTCCTGCCATCAGGTGTCAATGTAATTTATATGTTATATTGCTCAGCTGAAGGAGGAACTGCTTGAGGGTTAATCGGTTACTGTATTGATTGTATGTATTTCTCTATGAGTAATGCGGTGTCTTACCACGGGTGTTACAGTTAAATACACCCTTTGCAAAAGTCTGTACTTATTGTACTTGTGTGGTGATAAAAGTAGTACTAAAGTTCACCACTAGATGTCACTGAATTGTATATGTGTATTTGGAATCTGCACAGCTGAAAGATGTAAAGGGTTATTGTTTATTTATGTGTCACCTGAATCTGCAGACCAGTAGGAATCTGTTTTCCTTCTTTCCTAGCACCTCTCTTCTTATTTCTTCTATTGCACTCTTCACCTAATTACAGTGCATGTTAGTTATGCTGGAGAAGTAAGTCATGTGGGAAACAGGAAAAGTAAGTCAGTCTTAGCTAGAACCCTGTATGGGAAAGACACAAGACAGTACACCTCTAACAACTTTCTTACAAGTAACGCTACACAGCATTATGCACTGTTAAACCTCTCTTAGGAGAGGACAAGCCAGAGACAACATCAACCCACGCTGTGGACTAGGAGAAGTAACAGAGCAGGACAGTATCCACGAAAGCCACAGAAGCTAGGAACTGATCCGGATAGAGCAAAGTTGCAATAAGCCTAGGAACTCTATCTCGCAGCACGGATGTCAGCAGGGTACCCTGAGCATTCTGCTCATCCCAGGTAACAAGGTCTGGGGCCTGTGTCACCCTCTAGGAAGGTTCAGTCGAGTCTAGTGGGCATAATGTGGTGTGAAGACTAAGCAAAGGTCAATACATGGGCACAGGTGTTCTTCTTCTTCTAAGTATTCTACCTCATCCTCCGACGTCCCGGCAGAGCACAGTACTCTAATGGCATACTCCTCTCTGCTGCTCTGTTTCTTCGTATTACTCAACACTACTCAGTCAACACGACTATATCCTACATTGCACTTTTACTACAGATCAGGTTGCTGTATTGTCAAGTACTTATCTGGAACTATTGTCAAGTGTGTTCTCGAGTGATTTATCAAGAGAAACCTCATACTGTTGATTCTGTATGAACTGCTGCACATTTGCAACTTTTTTTTTTTTTTTTAATAATTAATATATATTATTACCAAAATTAACAAATTATCAACTTATTACATCATTTTTCCCTTACCAATCTCCCACCCCATTCCCCCGTTGACCCCTCCCCCCCCCCTTTCCCTTCCAACATATCATTATTTTCCTGTTGAGTCAAACCTGCAGGGCGCCATTCTTTTATTTTAACTTCTACTCCTATCAACTATATCCTACCCTCCACCCTCTATAATTTATACTAACACTTATATCCCATTCACACCCCCAGGTCGCCGGTCAGCCGCGCCCCCCCCCCCCCCCCCCCCCCCGACACCGAGAGGCGAAGAGCCATGGAGCCGGGTCAAAATCCATCCCCACCCAATGCCACCATTCTGTAACACAAATAAAGAGAAAGTAATCTTTGCATTTACCATTTCAGCTGGTTGATTTTATCCACTCTTCTAGCTCTTTACCTCCACCAGATATACCCCTGTCAAGGGCTTCACCAGGGAAGAACAGGCTGTATTTCATTCATCCCAACTGCCCATGAACCCGGTCCCCCAGGTCCCATGAGCAGCTGGCCCCACCAGTCCAAAAGGTCCCACCGCTCACGTATAATGAACAGCAGCCACTTCCGGGCGGTCAGGCTCCTCCACTTCCAACCTCCCATCCATACAACACCTTCTCTTTTAATTACCAATCGATTGTCTTGATTTCCGGCCCTCGCACATTTGCAACTTTGAGTAAACCAGTCTTCTTCACGTTAAAGAGACTCTGATTTCTCACTATCCACGACACAGCACGCACCGCAACCTTGGGACACTTCCCCTTTCTGTGGGTGGCAGATCAGATAGTCCGGAAGGGTCACTACACCACTCTGGCCATCCGTGATCACTCTAACCCAAGGGACCTCGTAGCAGTTCGACAGGACACTGAACACAGGAGAAAAGGGTACAACCGGCCTTGTAAAATTAAACAGGCATGCCACCACACCTGTGTGCCCAACCGGCACTGGTGTCACGAAATAACACTCCAGGTCCGGCTGTATCTCAGCCAACCACCTCCAGCATGGAGTAACACATCACCATCTGGCAAGTGACCGGCCAATCCTCCGATATAACATCACACCGGGGGTTGAACACCACAGTAATGCCACTCTATGATGCTTTAGGATACACACCAATATCCAACATACAATATACAACACTGGGCAAGGTATCTCAGGGGGATATTAGCCTACCCTAGAGGGCGTCTTAAGTTCCCTTGGCAAATTAGATTCTCTCTCAGGAGTTATATAGGGTTGGGATGGAGCTAGTTGGGGCATGTAGTAGTTGGTTGGAGAGAGCACTAGACAAGAGAGAGCTTGCTGCTGGGATTCTTTCAGGGCCTGGCCTGGAGGCCAGAACCCATTTGTGGGTTACTACACTGAATCAGAGTGTGCATGCAGTCCTTTTCTTTTTCCACCACATCTGATCTTCTAGTTATGTCTGGCTAGAGCATGGTGATACTGTGGTAGATGGTACGGGACAAAACTATCCACGCTGAGCAACATCTCCTTTTTCATCCTGATGATTCCTCCAAGATTCTCAAGACAATGGCTAGGTAAGTGCAGATAGCCTTTCTTAGGTGCAGATGGGGCTAATTGGTGTAAAAATAATTGCAAATGGTAATTTAGCAAATATTTTTTTTGCATCTGCCCCAACTGCGCCACCTTCGCCAGTGGGGTGGAAAGGGAGCGTTACGGGGGGTGCGGCAGCATGCAGACGGGACGCGGCCTCTGTGTGCGCCACATTTATCATTTTTCCGGTGGAAAAACGATATTAAAACCTATGCCAGCTCAGCCAGCATTTCAAAATTTTCGCACAGACAGGCTCTGTGCAATCAGAATTTATGTAGAGGCAGTGCGCCTCTACATAAATCCCCTGAGCTCCGGAGCTGCAGGGATATTTGGAAGCCTGCATAAAAAATGACAGACTTCATAAATGTCCCCCCTTGAGTACAGGTGATTGTCAATTATATGCAATTGACTCTGAAGTTAAAAGAGCCCCTTGAAGCAGAGTACTGTGCTAACTAGAAAGGTTCTCTCTAGGTAGTCCACTTGATAACTATCATTAAAGCTTATGAAAGTCACCCTCTAAAGAGACTTTTCAAGTTAGAGTACTTCTAAGTCTACCTACTACCACAGTGATTATGGGCATCTTAAAAGAGAAAAGCTGAAAAATGTATTCTCAAACTAAAGAGCACCTTGTGAATAATGCTATTGCATTGTATTGTACCGTACCTTTAAGAGACTGTTCAGTAAGTTATTTGTTTTGAAACTACCTGTGAATGAAACTACCTCCCTACTATTGCACTGCACAAGAGGGTAATAGGAACACTTGGGTCCCAGGGAGAGCTAACTACCACGCTACCAAGCCCCGTGACAAGTGCTGCAGTGTTACCACAAAATCTAGCTCCTGCCATAACACCTGAAGCCCTGGGTCAACACAATATCAATACTAATCTTATACATAAACAAGCACTGTGCGAAATGACATTAATCCTGACTAAGCTACCGTGAGCAGCGCTATGCATGGGGTTTAACTCTCTGGTTCAGCTGTCTATTGTGCATATGCAGATCTATATAGCCTTTATAATACTTGTTCACAGTTTTGTCTGGTATATCTTATTTCATGTCCTCATACTTCGATCCGCTATTGTGTTTGGCTTTTGCCTGGTTATTTTGCTTATAATATAGATTTCTGATGTATTGTCAGGACCATAAGACCAGAGAGATCAGGCAGAGTAAACACAACAGTGAGCCATAGAGCGAAGTCCCCCAAAACTATTCCTGCCTACTTGCCTGCCTACTCCCCTGCACTCACCGATTCATCGGTTTATTCTTTGGGCAGACGGCGTAATGCGCCTGTGCATAGAATGAAGTCTATGGCACAGGAGGAGATGCACACGGTGAGGCGAGTTGCGGAATCCGCGTCGGGTGATTCCTCAAGATGCACATACTGTACCATGACACTGCAAGAAGAGGATTAGAGCCGTTTTAAGTGTTAATATGTGATTTTTATTTTTTTTTTTTATTTTGCCTGTGTCAAAGCTGTAGTATTTTCATACAATGGATTGTGCAGTTTTAGTGCTACCTCTTCTTTCTTGTTCTTCTTCTTTTAGATAATCACATAGCACTTGTGGCACTCATTAGTCATATATTATATATTGTAATGATGCCCGCCTGGTTTCCTTTTTATCTTCAGTGATTGACACCCTCAGTAGCCAATCACAAGTCCAGGGCAATTCTGCCAAACAGGTTACTACTCTGCCTAGAGCAGTTGCCTTAGATCTGCATATCTGGTAGAACTAGGACGCTGTATGCTCTACACTGATGGCGGCTCTGATGAGAGTAGTTGTGCTGTGGACCCTGGCTGTGGGGGTCCCGGCATCAGGTAAGGAGATATTATAATAAGGGGGCAATGTGGGTGCAGGAACAATACACCGGAGGATGCATAGAAAGTTTTTTGTGCAATGTGCAGTGTCATATGAGCAGGAGAGGTGAGAGCAATGACAGACTATAGTTCTCAATGCAGCAAAACTTACAGGATTTTTTTGTGCAGCTAGATCCTCTCTCCTGTAGAGTGTAAGCTCTTATGGGCAGGGTCCTCTCTCCTGTAGAGTGTAAGCTCTTATGGGCAGGGTTATCTCTTCTGTAGAGTGTAAGCTCTTATGGGCAGGGTCCTCTCTCCTGTAGAGTGTAAGCTCTTATGGGCAGGGACCTCTCTCCTGTAGAGTGTAAGCTCTTATGGGCAGGGTCCTCTCTCCTCTATAGTGTTAGCTCTTATGGGCAGGGTCTTCTCTCCTGTAGAGTGTAAGCTCTTATGGACAGGATCCTCTCTTCTTTAGAGTATAAGCTCTTATGGGCAGGGTTCTCTCTCCTGTAGAGTGTAAGCTCTTACGGACTGGGACCTCTCTCCTGTAGAGTGTAAGCTCTTATGGGCAGGGTCCTCTCTCCTGTAGAGTGTAAGCTCTTATGGGCAGGGTCTTCTTCCCCTGCAGAGTGTAAGCTCTTATGGGCAGGGTCCTCTCTCCTGTAGAGTGTAAGCTCTTATGGGCCGGGTCCTCTCTCCTGTATAGTGATAGCTCTTATGGGCAGGGTCCTCTCTCCTGTAGAGTGTAAGCTCTTATGGACAGAATCTTCTCTCCTGTAGAGTGTAAGCTCTTATGGGCAGGATCCTATCTCCTGTAGAGTGTAAGCTCTTATGGACAGGGTCCTCTCTCCTGTAGAGTGTAAGCTCTTATAAGTAGGGTTCTCTCTCCTGTGGAGTCTAAGCTCTTATGGACAGGGTCCCTCTCCTGTAGAGTGTAAGCTCTTATGGGCAGGGACCTCTCACCTGTGGAGTGTAAGCTCTTACGGGCAGGGTCCTATCTCCTGTAGAGTGTAAGCTCTTATGGGCAGGATCCTCTCTCCTGTAGAGTATAAGCTCTTATGGGCAGGGTCCTCTCTCCTGTAGAGTGTAAGCTTTTATGGACAGAGTCCTCTCTCCTGTGTAGTGTAAGCTCTTATGTGCAGGGACCTCTCTTCTGTAGAGTGTACGTTCTTATGGGCAGGGTCCTCTCTCCTGTAGAGTGTAAGCTCTTATGGGCAGGGTCCTCTCTCCTGTAGAGTGTAAGCTCTTATGGGCAGGGACCTCTCTCCTGCAGAGCGTAAGCTGTTATGGGCCGGGTCCTCTCTCCTGTAGAGTGTAAGCTCTTATGGGCAGGGTCCTCTCTCCTGTAGAGTGTAAGCTCTTATGGGCAGGGACCTCTCTCCTGTAGAGTGTAAGATCCTATGGGCAGGGACATCTCTCCTGTAGAGTGTAAGCTCTTATGGGCAGGGTCCTCTCTCCTGTAGAGTGTAAGCTCTTATGGGCAGGGTCCTTTCTCCTGTAGAGTGTAAGCTCTAATGTGCAGGGACCTCTCTCCTGTAGAGTGTAAGCTCTTATGTGCAGGGACCTCTCTTCTGTAGAGTGTAAGCTCTTATGGGCAGGGTCCTCTCTTCTGTAGAGTGTAAGCTCTTATGGGCAGGGTCCTCTCTCCCATAGAGTGTAAGCTGTTATGGACAGGGTCCTCTCTCCTGTAGAGTGTAAGCTTTTATGGATATGGTCCTCTCTCCTGTAGAGTGTAAGCTCTTTTGGGCAGGGTCCTCTTTCCTGTAGAGTGTAAGCTCTTATGGGCAGGGTCCTCTTTCCTGTAGAGTGTAAGCTGTTAACTGTGCTCCAATTCAGAATTTGCAGGTTATTTTTGGAAACAGAAAGTGAGACAATCCCAAAGACTTAGCACACTCTTTGCAGACACTGAACAAGCAAGGGATGCTACTGGAGTAAGAAGTACCTAAATTTTATTGCATTCAACTTTTAGCTGTTTCTGTGACTTTAGGACAGCAGGATGGTCGCCCTGAGGTGAAAACACAATATGGCAAGCTGCGGGGAAAGACAATGTCTGTAAAGGGAACAGATAGGACTGTACACGCCTTCTATGGAGTCCCCTTTGCCAAACCTCCAGTTGGGGCTTTGAGATTTGCAGCCCCAGAACCCCCCGAGGCATGGAGCTCAACCAGGGAGGCCTCAGGCTATGCTCCAATGTAAGTGCCCATAGAGGTTGTTGGGGTAGAGCTCAGTGACAGGTATTATCAGATATAAAATACATACACTATATGTATTTTACAGGTGTCTGCAGGATCGAGACTCGATGGAGTCAGTATTAAAGGAGTGGAAGTACAAGATTACTATACCGTCATTCTCTGAGGACTGCCTATATCTGAACATCTTCACACCAGCAGATGGAATAAAAGGGAAAAAACTGCCTGTAAGTGTCACATTTACCTGTGTAACTGGGGAGATTATGTAAATCATTGCTCTGTGTGCTTATAGATTTCGACCTCCCCAAGTTTCTTATATGTAAAATATTTACAAACTGTATTTTTATTATAAGTGCCTGTTCTCACTACAGATTCGGCAGTATCTGGGCTGATATGTGTGTGTGTGTGTGTATATATATATATATATATATATATATATATATATATTTTTTTTTTTTTTTTTTTTTTTTTTTTTTTTAAACCTATACTGATACTTCTAGGGCACCACTCATTCATCTTTAGGACGTCAGCTTTCTCTTCATGTGAATTTGGCTCTACAATGGTGGTAAGAAATGATATGCAAAGTAGCTCTCACACCTCTTAAGCCAGGCATGTCCAAACTTTTTTCGAAGAGTGCCAAATTTGATGAAGTGAACATGTGCGAGGGCCGACCATTTTACATGCTACATGCTATATGCTTTATAACACAGGCAGATAATAGCAAGCTGTGAAATAGTCGCACATCAGATAAATGAAATTATAGCACAGTGAAAGGCAGTCAGGGGTTAATGAAGGGTATGACAGCTTGCTACCACAGATTTCTATATGCTCCCTTTATGTATCGTGAGTGAATAGCCCTGCTTTTCCTTGCCTACAGTAGCCAACTCCTCTTCAGAGACTACCACTACCTATGTATGGCTGCAGAAATTTTTTGTTCGAGGACCCTGCTGGTCTAACCCTTCTGGAAGAGTAGGGTGGCGTTGGAACTTTTAATATATATATTATTTATATAAGTTGTGTATAACTAAGCTGAGGTCATCAGCCTCCTTGACCTCTGAGGAGTTGTAAGAATCTCCAGCCCTAGAACTCACGACGTGCGAGATCTCCAGCTGGCCGGATCACCGTCAGTACTCAGTACTGAAATCTCGGAAAGCCGAAATCTTGCGATGTCCGAGATGTCAGTACTCATTACTCTAGTGCACGAAAAAGGAAAGCCGAAAACTCGGACATCACGAGATTTCGGCTTTCCTTTTCCGTGCACTAGAGCGGCAGCGGCAAAGCTGCAAGGTATCTGCTGCTGCTGGATAACTGGGGGGCCGTAAAAGGTCAGAACGCGGGCCGGACTTTGGACATGCCTGTCTTAAGCAAAGAGATGTCCCTTCAAGTCAAGTCTCGCTCAGTCAAGGAGCCTTAGAACACTGACTGGGGGAGGTGTGAGAGCTACTTTGCATATCCTTTCTTCCCAGAATTCTCAGTGGAGCAGCAATGGTCTGTAAGTCTCCACACGTCTTTATGACGAGCTCTCCTTAACCCCTTAAGGTCAAAGCCAATTTTCGTTTTTGCACTTTTGCTTTTTCCACTTTATGTTTAAAAGTCCATAGCGCTTGCATTTTTTCACTTAAAGACCCACATGAGCCCTTATTTTTTGCAAAACCAATTGTACTTTGCAATGACAGGCATTATTTTTCCATAACATATGCTGCGAAACTGGAAAAAAAATAATTTGCGCTGTCAAATTGAAAAAAAAAAGGAATTTTTTTTGATTTTGGGGAGTTCTGCATTTACGCCGTTCGCCCTATCGTAAAACTGACTTGTTGTGCATGTTCCTCAAGTTGTTACGATTACAACGATATATAACATGTATAACTTTTATATTATCTGATGGCTTGTAAAAAATTCAAACCATTGTTAACAAATATATGTTCCTTAAAATCGCTCCATTCCCATGCTTATAGCGCTTTTATCCTTTGGTCTATGAGGCTGTGGGAGGTGTCATTTTTTGCGCCATGATATGTTCTTTCTATCGGTATCTTGATTGCGCATATGCGACTTTTTGATCACTTTTTATTACATGTTTTCTGGATTTGATGCGACAAAAAATGCGCAATTTTGCACTTTGGAATTTTTTTGCGCTGATGCCGTTTACCGTGCGAGATCAGGAATGTGATTAATTAATAGTTCAGGCGATTACGTGCGCAGCAATAGCAAACATGTTTATTTATTTGTTTATTTAATAATTTATATTTATAAAATGGGAAAAGAGGGGTGATTTGGACTTTTCATAGGGGAGGGGATTTTTTATTAATAAAAAAAATTTTTTACTTTTATTTTTACTTTAACTAGAAGTCCCCCTGGGGGCTCCTATATACACAGCACTGCTCTCTCATAGAGATCAATGCTGTGTATATACACAGCAAAGATCGATCAGATCGGTCATAGATTGCTTTGGCCACAGCAATCTATTGCCGAGCCGGGATCAGCGTCATTCCGACGCTGAGGCCCGGCACGGGCAGAACAACTAATCCCCCCCCCCCCCCGCGATCGCATCGCGGGGGGGGAGATCCGTTCCACTAGACACCAGGGACGTGCGAGCAAAGCCTCTAAGTGCAGCTGTCAGGTTTGACACCCCCCGCGGCACCATGACGTATCAGATACGTCATGGGTCGCTAAGGGGTTAAGGAGAGTCACTACCCCTTTGCTCTACAATGGTAATAGCTAATCAGCATTGTGCAGGTTGTCTCTTTTTTCCCCTCCCCCACTCCCAAGTCTGGTATAAACCTTTCTTATTTATTAGTCATCTGATGTGCAAACCTGACCGGATACCATGAGGGGGTGTTTTCTTCTGTTGTTTTGTCTGTATATATATATATGTATATATATATATATATATATCTAAGTTGTGTGTCCATTACTCATTTAGCTGTGATAAAGGCTGGTGACAGCCGAAACACGTCTAGCTTACATGTACCTGTACACATGCTGTGTTTTATGGAAGTTTTTTCTACAATAAAGTAAGTGTTTTTAAGGACTTTTTTTGCATTTTTTCATTTGTGGATTTGTTGCTGCGGACTGTACCCCGTTCCTTCTGCATTTTTGTCCCAACACGATAAATGTGGACAAGGTAGAGTGTCTCTGAAGCTGCCATTTTTTTTCTTACTTTTTTTTAATTAACATCACACCCTACTACACCCCTCTTTCTGACACAGTGCTGACGGTAGATTGTTGAAGCGGGGTGGACACTACATTCACACTGATCTGTGTTTATCAGTACTTGACAGCTATATCTTCTCTCCGGGTCATGGTGTTTATACACGGAGGAGCTTTGGTGATAGGAGGAGCCTTGATGTTTGAGGGTTCTGCATTGAGTGCCTATGAGAATGTTGTTGTTGTCTCCCTCCAGTACCGGCTGGGGGTCCTCGGCTTCTTTAGGTAAGTTGTCGGTATTCCCCAACACCGTGCATACAAGCCCAGGGGTTGACCACCTGTGTTATGCAATACTGTGTTTATGTAAGGAACAGTTTATGCACAATGGGCCAGATGTATTAATACCAAGACTCTATACATCAAATTTATAGTGGCTCATGCTGTGTTAAATTTGGTACATCTGTTTATTTTCCACCGCATCAGCTACAAATGTTGTCCCAATATGTACATCTCAGGTCAACCCAGTAAAGACACAAAATTTTTTTCCCTCTTCCAGCACTGGAGATGAACGTTCTACTGGAAACTATGGCCTCTTGGACCAGGTGGAGGCTCTTCGGTGGGTTCAGAAGAACATTGCAGATTTCGGTGGTGACCCCAACTCTGTGACTATATTTGGGGAGTCTGCAGGGGGATTAAGTGTCTCTGCAATGGTGAGATGCAATGGTTGCAAGTCTGATATTATGGCTATCATAAATAGCATAGCAACCATGCAGTCAAGGCGGCGCAGGTGTAAAAGACAGCTCCAGAAAGTTTCATCCTCTGTTGTCTACTTCTCTTTTCAGGTGACCTCTCCATTAGCCAAGGGCTTATTCCACAGAGCCATTGCCGAGAGCGGCGTAGCCATAATGCCGGGTTTGGTGGCCAAGTCCACAGAAGAAGCTGCTTTTATGAGAAATGTAACTAACTATTATACTGTGAAATAAGCTATACTATGAGAAGAAGGCAAGATTGGGTCAAGAGATACTAATTATATGGAGGTTCAAATCGCTTATCATGAGATTTTATGTCTTACTTTTGCAGATTTTGGCCAACATTTTGCTCTGTGATGGGGACATGTTTGATTGTCTGAAGGCAAAATCTGAAGAAGAGATGCTGTCTCTTTTAGTTACTATGGTATGGTCCATGCAGTTATAGCGTTGAATATCCTGTAGCCTGTTGTCATTGCTTAGACCTTAGTCAAGGTATCCCTATTGCATGGAGGCAGTGGGTTGCTTTCTTCTCCAACAAAGAAGGCCAAACACCTTAAATTGCTGTTAACTGAATGATTGTTCAGCCAACGGTTATCTCTCCCATCCTATCCTCCCCATACACATGAACGTTCCTGCGCTCTTTATGGGGAGGGGTAAGTTCCATTAGTTCTCAAAACATCATCCACCGATATCATCTACCAGTGGAGTCTCTGGAGACCCATATGCTTGGGGATCATTTGGCTGACAGAAGTATAAAGTGTATGGGGACTTTTATTTCCAAAGTGACAAAAACTGTTTCACAAATTTCCTGTTACCAGAGAGCAAGGCATCATGAGACCTCAGCAAAACAAACAGACTGCGATTATAAGGTCAATCGGTAAATATGTAGATGTGGCTCTGGATAAAGAATACCACCACAGGTGATGAGGGAGGAGTATGAGATATGTAAAGCCAGGAGTTTTTTTTATCCCTTCCAGTTTAAAAAGCTGTTTCTCTTATTTGTACAGTATGATAAGTAATATTTCAGGGTGCACTCTTAACTTTCAGAAATGGATAAGTCTGCCTGCAACCATCGATGGGGTGATCTTCGCTAAATCAGTGGAACAGATATTGGCTGATAAAGAGGTTAACAGTGTCCCATTTATGACTGGAGTCAACAACCATGAGTTTGGATGGCTCCTTACATCGGTAAGACCAATAGAGTAAAAAACCATTAGATGATCCTAATAATGATGATAATTCTCATCCTTGTATCATCTCTAGGTTATGAACTTCAAAGTATTCCAGAAAGGAATGGAAAAAGAGAAGGCAGAAGATCTACTAAGAAGTTTTTTTATACTGGTAGGAATCTGGGGTATCCCGATGGTTTGTCATGTTCTACTTGGGGTGTGCAATCAATGCTAATAAACACAGGGTAGCAATGTTAATTTTTGCTAATGCAGAGCCTATGGGGGAGAGGGGGTGTTCTGCTGCTCCAAAAGAGACAAAATTGGACAAAGGGCCCTTCAGTGTATTTCTTGTTATGTTGTAATTCAATCTGACTTGCTGCGTTCAGTGGTGGAAAACATGGTTTTGCAAGAACCAAGAGGGACATGTTGTAGTATGATTTGCATAGCTACAGGTCCACCTGGCAGTGACTTTGTGGGCTAATTTTTTTTTTATTATTATTATTTTATTTAATAAATTATAATTTTGTCTCATTTGGAGAGTGGAGAGGGTGGAGGAAATAAAAATCCTTAAATCCTCCAACAAAATAGGTAGCCAACCTCCACTGCACTGAAGTAAGGTGGTAAAAACATGATTGTGCCTTACATTGTGTGATAGGCCTTACATTACAGTTACTCCTACCAAAAAACCCTGTATCCTATATATCCATGCAGTACTCACTCAAAAGATCAAACAAAGAGTTGACCTGGAACATCCATTATTTAATACTCTGATGGCCCCACCCCCACCAAACCTTCTATCATGCAGCTTTGCCACCTTCAAGCCATCTCAGAATATCTTGATATCTTTCAGAGGTCATTCTCCAATGCCACCAGCCTCCTTATAGACGAGTATGTCGGAGAAGAGACCGATCCTAATGAAATCCGTAACCGCATTCTAGATCTAATTGCAGACTTCATTTTTGTCATCCCGGCACTGAGAGCGGCCAAGTATCACAGAGGTACGAGTTACAAAATGTAGAATAACTTCCTTATGTATGATGTATTACTAAAATGATGTGTGATGTACCATACTGGACATCTTCTATTCCTCCCCGTAATGTTTGGGTCTTCTCCTCTTGGTTGCATGACATATGATATCACTACTTCTCCTCTCATTTCAGATTCTGGTCACCCCACCTACTTTTACGAGTTCCAGCACCGTCCCTCGATCTTTGAGGACTCTAAGCCAGACTTTGTGAAGGCCGATCACACAGATGAGGTGTATTTTGTGATGGGAGGTCCATTTTTGGATGATGGCCTTCATCCCACAGGTGACCCCCTTATAGTCCGCAGTGATGCAGACCAGGCACTGATGAAATGACAGGGAAATTAGGACATCACTGTCAGTTTCCATTGTGAAACCCTCATGTAATTAGTACATTTCTCATTGCCCCATTTTGTCACACACTCAAATAACATTCTGTGAAATTTTTACAGCAGAATTTTGATGGTTAAATTTGGTTGTATTGTTTGAAACCACATTTTGACACAGAGTTTACCCTTTTGTGTTTAATTTACTGCTAAAATGTACAGATGACACAAAGCACCCTTGTATTGTGTAGCTCACTTTCTGGTCTAATTCTCTGCTTTTATTTTCACTGAAGATTTCAAGGAAGAAGAGAAGATTCTAAGTAAGACCATAATGAAATATTGGGCCAACTTTGCCCGCACTGGGTAAGTGACTGGTGCACACAGTAGTGGATCATAATGTGGGCGGCCACTCAGGGCCCGAGGCTCCTGGGGGCCCACAGTCGCCCAAACAGCCCACATCTGATATTGTCCTGCACCTGCACATCACTTGGGCACCCACAGGAGGATACTGCTTGCATGCTCCAAACGCTGACAGACGGCCAGGACTTCTGGCGCAGGCAGCATCTGTCATAAGCGCTTCCTATACTGGAAGACACAAGAGTAGTGCACAATTAGGGACAGCTGTGGTGGTACGGGGCCATCTCTTAACAGAAAGGGGCATCTACTATTGGTGGGACTACACTGGGGCCCATCTACTATTGGTGGGACTACACTGGGGCCCATCTACTATTGGTGGGACTATACTGGGGCCCATCTACTATTGGTGGGACAACACTGGGGCCCATCTACTATTGGTGGGACAACACTGGGGCTAATCTACCATTGGTGGGACTACACAGGGCATATTCAATCTGCTTACTCCCTTAGAGATACTACCAAGTTCCAGCATTACACAGTCATGAATAATTACAATAGAACATTGGGGCACTAAAAGTTGCAGCATAACTTACTAAATAAATAGAATGTGGAACCCCCAGGCAATCCAAGTCCCAGCAAAACCACATAATAAATATACAGAGGTACGGTGGGGTTCTACAGCTTAACCTAGTCCTAGCTTAACCTACAGTAGTCATGAATAGTTGCACAGTGGAAATTTGAGTCACTACAGGTCCAACTATTACTGAGTAATAAATAAAATAAACAGTGGAATGTAGAGGCACTACAGGCCCCAGCATACTATAGTCAAAAATAATTATTATAGAACGCCAGGACAAAACAAGTTGTAGCATCACATAGTAGTAAGTAACACTGAGCCACATAATAGTAACCGCAAAACCACATAATAAATATACACTAGCGAAGTGGGGTGCTACAAGTCCCAGCATAACCCAGCCATGAATCGATACATGATATAACACATGGGCACTACAAGTCCCAGCACAACCTAGTAGTAATTAATAATGTGCAACTATTGAGGCTAATGGTGGCAAAATTGCAAGCAACGGCGGCACTACAAGTCACAGTGCAATCAGGTGATAAAGACATAAAGGAACACTAAAACACTACAAATCACAGTATAAGACTGGGTTCACACTATGTTTTTCCTATCTGTTTTTTTTCTTCAAAAAATGGATGAAAAAAACAGCCATCTGTGTACATTTGTTTTGATTAATTTTTCTATTGACTTCCATTATCAAAACGAATCAGTTTTTTTTAACGTACACAAAAATGTACGTGTCCATTTTGATCCGTTTTTTTTTTTTTAATGGAAGTCAATGGAAAAACGAATCAAAACGGATGCATACAAATGCATCAGGGTTTTTTTCCATCCGTTTAAAAAAAAAAAAAAAAAAAAAACCTATAGGAAAAACGTAGTGTGAACCAAGCCTAACCTAAAATAATCACTCAGTTAAACAGTAGGGCAGGGGCACTACGAGGTAAAGCATACCGAGGTTGTCAATAAATATACCGTTGAACACTGAGACACTTTAAGTCCCAGCATAACCTCAAAATGAATAAAGTATATAGTGATATGGAAGGGGCTACAAGTCCCAGCATTAATACACAGTAGAACAATGGGGCACTACAGCCTCCTTATTTTTTTTTATCCACAGTAATCCCAATGCGCCTGGCCTGATTCACTGGCCACAGTACGGCCAAGATGAAGAATACTTGCAGATTGGCATAAAGCAAAGTGCTGCAAAACAGCTGAAGGCTGGAAAGTATGAATTCTGGACCAAGGTGCTTCCACAGAAGATGCTGGAGAAAAAGGAGGCACACACAGAGCTGTAGATGTCACCAAAAAAGTTTACACAACAACATCCAAGATGACGGACTACTATAGTTTCCCCAAAACACATCAGCTTGATTGCATGATTGAGGCATATGGCTGGTGGGGAGGGAGGAGGTGTGCATGCTGCAGCTCAGCCCAGCCTCAGATGCTTAGAAGGAAAACATGATTTTATAACTTTTTATAAACATATAAAAAAAATCATCTTGCAGTACACCAACAGCTCAATGATTTCAGTGGGAGTTGTAATGCTTAATTTCTCCAGCTTATTAATGAATTTCAAAGCTTATCAATAAAAAAAAAAGTTTTTGGCTGACTGAATGGTCAATGTAATATTTCTTTTTATACCATGAGATCTAGGCCCGTATCCCTGTCCTAGAGAGATGGTTCCAGCAGCAGTCTTAGTATGAGTAATGTCTCATCTGCTCTATTTTCCAGTTGCAAAGTGCTGAAATTTTGGAGAGTTAAAGCCTGATGGCAAGGCTTCTCTTCCTCCTCCTCCTCCTCCTCCTCCTCCGGGCTCCTGACCCAGATGGCTCATTCACGTGGGATCAAGTCGCTAAAAATACACATTTTATTGATGTCCAGTAAACGGCAGAGCCGGGCTGTAAACTAAAGCCGAGCACTTTGCATATCTCAGAGAAGGACTTTATAATGGTTCAGACTTTATAATTTTTATGAGTATATAAAGTGATAGGTTTTGGTTAAATCTTGGCCTGGGGCTCCGCTCATACTATACATGTGGGGTGCAGGGTCCTGTGATAGAGATGAGGAGTGTGGGGAGCTCACACATCTGTCACCGCTCCGTCCTCCGCCCTCACATTACAGCAGCTATTGTTTCACTGAGGATTTCTGCGGGAGGAAGTCAGATGCCGTCCACACGCCTCATCACAAAGTTTTCTTTATTTTGGATGGAGACCAAGATACTCAACATTCAGGACTGCACAATCTTATGAAATCCAATGAAACATCTGGACCAGTCTGGAGGGATGAATGAGGGCAGCAGCAGGCACGACACAGCTTCACTGGCCACACACTACAAGTCCCAGCATTTACTTTCATGTCTGGAAAGTTCTGGAGCCAAGTGCAATAGGTATTATTAGAAGAAATTGCAGCAGCAGCCAACACAGGGGGCAAACTAAGAGCCGACCCTAGAGAATCTTCTGTAGCTCTGGTGTATAAACAATGTACATTATGGAATTAAATAACCTTTTCTCCTTCCATCTCTACTTTCTTCTACCTTTCCCTCCAATTTTCAACCCTCTGTTTATTCCTTTATTTTCTTCCTCCCTCTTTACTTTTTACTGTCTTTCCCTTTAACCTCTATATTTCCTTCCCTCCTTCCATTCCTTTATTGTCTCTCTCTCCCTCTCTGCTTTCTACCTCATCCTCACTTCCTCCTTTCTTCTATTTTCCTCCTTTCTCTTTCTACCCTTTGTCCGTTTTCTCCTTCCATCCTTCCTTCTCTCCTCCTTCCTTTTATTTTTTCTTCTGCCCTTCTTCCCACCCTCAATTTCTTCTCTCATTCTTTCCCTACTTCCTTCCTTCCTTCCTCTGTTACTTTCTTACCCACCTTCCTTTGTTACTTTTTTTTTACCTTCCTTTCTTACTTTCCTTCCTCTGTTACTTTTTTACATACCTACCAACCTTCCTTCCTTCTTCTGTTACTTTCTTACCTTCGTTTCTTCCCTCTTTTGTTACTTTATTACCTTCCTTCCTTCTGTTACTTTCTTACCTTCCTTCCTCTATTAATTTCTTACCTACCTTGCTTTCTTCTTTTACTTTCTTACCCTTCTTCCTCTATTACTTTCTTACCTACCTTCCTTTCTTCTTTTACTTTCTTACCTTCCTTCCTCTATTACTTTCTTACCTACCTTCCTTCCTTCTTCTGTTACTTTCTTACCTTTCTTCCTCTATAACTTTCTTACCTACCTCGCTTCTTTCCTTCCTCTGTTACTTTCATACCTTTCTTCTTCATTCCTTTGTTACTTTCTTACCTTCCTTCCTCTGTTACTTTCTTACCTTCCTTCCTTCCTCTGTTACTTTCTTACCTTCCTTCCTTCCTCTGTTACTTTCTTACCTTCCTTCCTTCCTCTGTTACTTTCTTACCTTCCTTTCTTCCCCTGTTACTTTCTTACCTACTTTCCTTCCTTCCTTGATATGTTACTTTCTTACCTATCTTCCTTTCTCTGTTACTTTCTTATGTACTTTACTTCCTTACTCTGTTACTTACTGTACTTACCTTCCTTCCTTCCTGTTACTTTCTTAACTTCCTTCCTTTCACTGGCACATCTTATCTCATGCTAGAACAGAGGATTAGGCATGATATAATCCACTATGCCCAATCCTTCTTTCCCATTATGAGGACAGGGCACTGTATCTCAGCTTTCCCAGCATAAGGCCATGTTCACACAACGTAAATTAAGTGTTAATCCCGACCGTTGCCACCGATTTGCATCAACGCCGGAGCATATAAACATAGTAAACACTCCAGCTAAAACATGTCAGTTTTCTGCGGCCACCATTCATTGAATAGCGGCCGCAAAAGACATGTCATTGCACACATTGGAGCCTCCGTCTCCAGTTGCATGCTCCATTGTGTGCAGCGGTGAATTGGGACGTGGGCGCATCAGTGTGCCCCAATTCATCAGAAACAAAGATCATTTGGACGGTACTGCAGTCACAGCCGGGATGATCTTGTCAAACACCGGCCGTTCTGTGACCCAGCCAGGTCTCAGGACGGCCGGTGTTTTACAAAGTGTGGACATGGCCTTATCCTTACACAATATACATTTTTTTTTTTAATCTGACACTTTGGTCATTCAGGGGTCTTAGAAAGCTGGATGACTGGATGTACAGTTCTGAAATCCACCTTGTTATAACATTTGGTTACAGTGGAAGAGGCAGGACACAGGTGGTCACCCAGCTTTTCCAGATGTGGATACGTCTCCTCTAGGCCTCTCTGCCATCATTCTAGGTGTACACTGACCAATAACACTGTGGGCAGATGAATGATTGTCGCAATAGCTGAGATGTGGGTCTGTCATCATCTCCACAGCGTCCTCCTGTCACCGCTGTCAGTCTACATGGTACGTATGATATCTATAAAAGTATGTGACCCCCGCTGGCCTGGATGAAAGCCTGGAGCGCCCGGCTACATCTGCTTCACACTACCGTCTGATTAGAAGCCTCTGCCTCCTTCTTGATCTTATTGGTGGTAAATCTTCAGCTCAGGCCCTGAGAATGTGGATTGTCTTATCATATGATGGATCGCGTTAGGTGAATACATTAGATAAAAGACACCAGCATCAAAGAAAGCAATATAGACACCCTGACCCCAAACATAGGTGTGAGCCACCTAAGAACCCCCCCCCCCACACACACACACACACACACATACATACATACACATACCCCCTCAGTAATGGATTTGCACAACTCTACAAGAGAACAGCTAGGCCCAGAGTATAATGACGACCATACACCTTCAATAGCTCTATTTCCCTCACCACCGGCGGCAAAGGGGGAACTATATAGTAGTATTATGTAGGTTCTTCATGGCAGTATTATTTGTATACTGCATATCATTTGTGCACCATATCATTTGTTGGTATTATGTACAAGTGGACATGTAGGCTTATATAAAGCTTTTGCATTACAACCACAAGCTTTAAAGCAAATGTACCATTAGTACATTCGCTTTAAGGTTTACACATGAATAGAATTGTGCCGGCAAGGAGAAGCAAGTGCTGTGGTCCCTTCTTTGGACTGCAGGCCAGTTCCCACGCACAGAGCCTATCTATTCCTGGGCATCGGCCGGGGGTGAAGCACTGGAGACAGGCCGGCACGCCCTCAGTGGGAACAAAAACCCGCCCCTCTATGACGCGGCTCCTTTGACTCTAATGGAGCCATGAATGATGTCCCACCACGGGTGTTACTAGCCTGAACACCCCTCGCAAAAGCCTGTAACTCAAAGTAGAGTGGTAATGAAGTCATGTATAAGTTTTACCACTAGATAGTGGTAGTTTTACCACTAGTCAGTATTATGTATATTCATGTATGTATTTTGCACAGCTGTAGTGAACTAAGGGTTAATTTCTTGCTCAGCATCTGCACCACCAATGAGAGCTGCTCTTCTCCTTCATCTATCTCTATCCTTCTTTCTCTTTGCGCTCTTTTCTCCACCACACCTTGTAGGAAGTTGTCACATGGGGAGATGAAGTGTAGACCCACACTTAGTCTTAGTCAAGTTTCTGTAGAGCGACGACGCGGGACAGGACGGTCCCTGCTGTAGTCCAGCTGAGCTCTGGCTCTGCGAGGTCCACCTACCCAATACAGTGTAGTCTAATCTTGAGTGTGATAGTAGACAGACGTATGGAAGACACAGAGACTCTTTTCCTTAAAGCAACACTTCTACCTCCTCTCCACTACTCTGAACTTTTACAACCTACTTTCCTCCATTACTCTCAACTCACTCTATCCTTCTCTGCATGCAACCAAGTCAGCACTGCTAATTTATGTTCACTACCTCTACAGTTCTCGGTGCAGATCAAGTCAAGTCCAAAGTTATTGTTTACTTGTATGCCAACTTATTCGTCAGTAAAGAACAAGTTTATTTTACTGGGACTCAGTGGTTATTGCAAGAGCACCTACACAGCAGCTATAACATCCTTGTGTCATCTCCCCTTTCTGTGGGTGGCAGTACCAACAGTCCGGGTGGGTCATAACTCTATTCCGGACCACTGTAATAAGCGCTCAAGGGACCCATCACAACCCAGCAAGTCACCGACCATTGGGGAAAGGGTATAGCCAGCCTCAAAAACTAAAAGCAGGTGTGCCTCTGAGTCAGCACTGGCATCACAACAACCTTCCATCCGGCTGAGCTATATTCCAGCAACCAACCACCACAGAAGTGGTGTCACCCGGAACAACTCAACACGTGGCCAGTGGGGTACACACCACACATGTCAAAGAGGTGGTGGGGGTTTCCTCCCACTGGGGGCGGGCCGGCCAGCCTCCAGTGCTTCAGCTACATCAAGGAATCATTATATATATATATATATATATTATATATATATATATATATATATATATATATATATATATATATATATATAGTGGTTCTATGTGAGTGCTTTGATTAAATATTTAAATGATGTTACATATTATTTAGACACTAAGGGGGAGATTTATCAAAGGGTGTAAAATTTAGACTGGTGCAAACTGGCCACAGCAACCAATCACAGCTCAGCTTTAAGCTCTGGTGAAAGGAAAGCTGAGCTGTGATTGGTTGCTGTGGGCAGTTTGCACCAGTCTAAATTTTACACCCTTTGATAAATCTCCCCCTAAATGTTGGCATTATGTAGATTATATTATATGAATGCTACATAATATTTAGGTGCTATATGGTGGCACTCTGTCCATTTTATATATTAGTACTATATTGGCACTATTGCAGAATCTAGATTTGATATATTAGGTGTATATTGGAACTATATGGTGGTATTATGTGGGTACTTTTATGAAGTTTTACCTGAATGTTACATATTTTTAAGCCACATATAAGGTGATAATATGTGGGTTGTGTATGTCATTATTTTATGTGGGTTCTCTAAAGAAGTATCAACATATTATTTAATTATTTTGTGGTAATGTAGGGATCATATGTTACAATATGGCAGTATTATATAGGCTGAGATTACAAGATGACTAAGTCTGTAAGTATCACAATATTCTGTATATAATACTGTCAGACTTTCCCGGTACAATACGGCAATACTCTGTAATGGGAGCAGGTTGCACAGTAAAAGTCAAACCATTACAATAAAGTTTTGTGAACTTTTGAGCAGAGTTCACAGGAAATTGCTGGTATTGAACTAATTTCACACTTTCTTTTTAGCGCTAAGCAAATACTTTGGCTAAAAGTCTCATCCAAATCTTTTCTTCTTCATTTGTTTTAAGTTAGTCCAGATTTTTTGGGTCTGAAAAATAACAGATGCTCCCTTTTAAATATGACAATTTCTGAGCCTGATTTCTATGGAGCTAAAAAAGTAACCAGAGACGTTGTATATTTGTGCAGAGCGACTTCTGGAGGTAAACTATGCAAGCCAACCCTGACTTCCAATAGACTTGGACAAAGATAGCATTAAAAAGTAAGTGCGCCCCTCTCTCCGGCTGCATATTTCTACATAATCAGGCGCAGAGCCAGAATTATGAGCGAGAAGAGAAACCGGCATTCAGGTCTGAGACAAAATATTCATCTGGCAGAGCAACCCCAAACATGAAGACCTGAGGATCTGTATATCCACAATGTATGGAATTGTTTGTGAGAGTAGTCCACAAAGCTGAAAGGGGCCCCGCTAATGGAAAGAACTGACCAATCAGGATCAGTACATGATCTGTAATGTAATGTATTTACACAGTGACCCCACCAGCAAAATAGTGAGTGCAGCTCTGGAGTATAATACAGGATGTAACTCAGCATCAGTACAGGATAAGTAATGTATGTACACAGTGACCCCTCCAGCAGAATAGTGAGTGCAGCTCTGGAGTATAATACAGGATGTAACAGTACAGGATAAGGAATGTAATGCATGTACCCAATGATTGTATTGTATTTTATTCTATTTTGTAAAGAGTATTTTGACCTTTGTTCTTGTCTGGTGAAATTGCAGGTTATCACGTGCCGCCTGTTTATTATCATATATAGACTATTGGATGTCAGGTTAGAGGAAGTCTCCGGTAATAAGATTCCTGTAACCTGCTATCACTAGATTCCCAGTTTAATGTTAATACATATTCTCCTATTCTGGACAAAAAATCAAACCTAATCCTTCAAAGATGCTATTTCCATATCAAAGGAAGTGTCCTATATCCAGCATCTAAAGGGGGATATTAAACTATTTCCCCATCATTGAGGGGCGCTGCTCGGCAGCAGAAGCGTGGGCCGGAGCGAGACATCGCCTGCCAGCAGGTTAGTAAAATGATACCGCAGCGACGTCTTTTTTTTCTATATTGGCATCACAGCGCTGTAAACAAACACAAATAGCTTGGGCCCTGGCACTGAGCCTTTCCTGGAAAAGCTCGCCTCCAAGAAAATCCATTAGGGTTTAATCTGGAATCACCGGGTCTACAAGCAATACGTTCCAAACCAAATCTCTCCCAATGATATAATAAGCACGCCGAGCTCTGTGCAATAATACAGCGGCCCAGAGGTTTGCAGGTGGCGGTATTTTGCTGGACTTCTTGAATTACAGACACGACTGGGTTTTCACTTTCTACCCTTCTTATGTAAATATTATCTGTTCTCCAATAAGAAATGTGCAGAGAAGGAGGTCGCTGAACTCCTGTATAGTCGAGGAGGTAACTTGGCCGTGGATTACTGGCATGGGGGGGATGGTACGGCACAGGTGCGGTGCCTGCTACTTGTACACATTAATGCTATATCAGATTTCCCATTCAATATTATACTCACTATTAGAACATGCTCTTTAATCCTTGTACTCCTGTAGTTGTGCTTAGTTGTTTAACCTCTTATTTACGCCTCAAAGGACTTGTCCACTTTGTTAGATAGGTTCTTTATGAATAAGCTGATCACACCCAGTGATCTATCTGTGTTTAAACCTATTACTAATTATTCACTGCCCCTGCAGCGCCACTACAGGCTAAATGAAGCATTACACGGTGTCTGTACCTATCAATAGGTTGTCTTCTTAATTCAGGTCAGGGTGGGTCCTCCAGAAATAGAGAGAAGCTCTTTGTAGGTGCTCTCCACTGATATTGACCTTCATCTCAAAATGCATTAACAGGCTATGTCTGGAAACAGATGTTTTTTTTTATGGTACAAAAAAACGTAGTCAACCTTATTTTTGTGTCCGTTAAAAAAAAACGGGTCCGTTTTGGTCCGTTTTTTTTTTTATAATGGAAGTCAATGGAAAAACGGATTGAAACAGATGCACACAAATGCATCTAAAAAACTGACTACAAAAATGTACTGTGAACCCAGCCTAACCCCTACTGTGGGGCTTAAAGGGAGACGCAAAACTGAAATTTTTGATTTGCAGTTTCTTTAATCCTTGGGTGGTACATTGCCTTGTTATGAATAACATAATATAATAATCTAGAGTGTTCCTTTAATTCCTGTTTGGTCATTATTCATGTTTAAGCATAACCCCACTGACTAACAATCCCTGTATGTCCGCTGTCTATAGCACTGCTCATCCTGATCCTTCTGGTACATGAAAAGAATGTCAAAAGCAAAGTCAAGTCTTATACTTGTAGGATGAAGAAGCAGAAAATTCACAGGTAGACATGGATGGGTGGATGGGTGGATGGATGGATAGATTTTGTTTCATTGACCATTTAGGGGGAATCTTTGGGTGGATTTCACCTTAACTATAGGCCAGTGAGCATATGTGTCGCCCCCATCTGTATCGTATTGCCAGGATGCTTTTATTTGGATGAGAAGATACCAGTC
Source organism: Dendropsophus ebraccatus (assembly GCF_027789765.1). Lineage (NCBI taxonomy): Eukaryota > Metazoa > Chordata > Amphibia > Anura > Hylidae > Dendropsophus > Dendropsophus ebraccatus. The sequence goes on along the minus strand of NC_091464.1, from coordinate 60,428,017 downwards.
TATCTGTGACGGATTTCAGGACTTTTACTACAGATGTGAATTAAATCAGTTCCAGATCCAAGAGGTTGTGGCCGTCCCAGAGCTTAGATCTGCTACCTTGCCGGGTGCGTTGGTGAATTCTTTAGGGATAAAACTTCACAGTAAGGAATGCCACTCATTTCCATATACAGTAATGTTACGCCTGGTCCCAGGGATGCCGGATTATCACATATTCTGCGATTATATCACTGATATTTTATCAGATTTATAGTAATGCAACAAAGACTTTTTGAGTCGTCCACCCTATTACTATTACATAAAACATATAGAATTTATTTGCATGGGATTTCTTTATCCTCAATAACACAAAGACCTTTGGGATTAGGATAAAAGAGTTTGCTTTATCCTTGTTTAAGAGAGGGCACATCACATTTTAGGTTTTCACTTATATTACAAATAAAATGGGTGTTGCTCTGGTGCAAGGCTTCAAGATATACCTTGTATTACTTAATATCCCTGGGGTTTGGGCAGTAAATGGGCTATTACTAACATCTTTACCAGTCTAGGATAGTTAGTTTCTGAGAGTCCGGGTACTGGAAGCGGTGAAGCCAACATCTTTGATGGTCTAAAGTATTAAAGTGGTCAGTTCCAAAATCCCTGGTGATCTAGGGCAGGTCATATGCTCATATAGTAAGCCTGGTGATGTATGGCAGGGACTGGGTTAATATAACAATTCCTGGTGTTCTAGGGCAGTCATTCCTGGTGACTTAGAACAGGGAAGAAGTTAGTATAATAAGTCCAGGTGGTCAAGGGAAGGAAGTTACTATAATAATTCCTGGTGGTCTAGGAGAAGGAAGGAAGGAATTCATATAAATATTCATGGTAGTCTAGAACAAGAAAAGTGTTCTATAACACATTCCTGGTGGTCTAGGGTAGGGGGGTTACTCTAATCATTCCTAGAGGAATGGGGAGAGAAAAAGTTACTAGAATAATTTCTAGTGGTCAAGGGCAGGCAAGGGTTTCCTATAAAAAGCTCTGGTGGGCTAGGGCAAGAAAGGGGTTAATATAATTAATCCTGGTGGTGTAGAGGAGAGAAAAAAAGATAGTATTATTGTTCCTGGTGGTTCATAGCATGGGAAATCCTAATAGAATAATCCCTGGTGGTCTAGAGCTTAAAGATTTTAATATCAACATCCCAGGTGGTCCAGGGGAGGATTTAAGTGTAAAGATTCCTATTGGTCTACGGTAGAAAAAGGCTAAATATAAACATCCTTGGGGCTGTAAAATGGCGAAGGGGTCATTCATACTTGCCATCCAGTGGATTTTTCACATGCTCCGGCTGGTCATAGTTGGTAAGTTCTATATTGATAGAGAACAACCAATGGGATCACAGTGCTTGTCAAAGATATTGAATGGAATGCTATAACACATGTATGACCATGGCGCCTATCAAATGCTCCTAGCGGCGATTTGGCTGATACATGGGGACTGGAGGGCACCTGTTCAGACGATCAAGGGGAATCCTAGACGTTAGAACCCCCCAGCACTCCTCCAGTGAATAGGTAATAGATCCTTTTGGGTAGAATACCCCTTTAACATGTTATATAAAGTGCAACATTGTAAAAGAGATATCACATATGCATATATGCAAATAATTCTAAAAATTATAAGCACTGGAAGGATATAACATAACTCAGCGATCATAAAAACAATCATCATATAGAACAACACTACAGCGAGCTACTCTATAGCTGATAACTGGGGACAAAAGCCTATAAAGTGCAAACCCAATGAGGATAACATACTGACAGTGTCTATAATTGTATCAAATGTGCATTATACGTCATAATAAACTATTCACACTCAGTAATCTGCAACACAAAATGTCCACATTGCATGAACATGGTGGAGGGCTTCATTTTGGGGGGGACTGAATCAATACTCAACCTACGCTGTAAAATACAGAGCAGCATAGCTGAAGCCAAAACTATGGTCTCATCCTACAGTAATAGTTCTCTCCACATATATTATAGCAGTGTACACCTAAAAAGTCATTTTATAATATTAATATTTATCACTTACTTTGATGTGAGCTGATGGATCTGGAACAGTCTGAATCATGTCCTTACTGCAGTCTGCCTCTCATACCACACATCAGGTTCTAGGTGTAGCTGAAAACAGACAAGAAACATTGAAGATCTGAACAATTAGGTACAGTATTTTAGACACGATTAGATTTTTATATATGTTATATTCTTATATTCTTATGACTAACTGGTTGACTTATTGGTACTGCCATTTATGTACAAGAACAATTACAATAGTGCTCACTATATACAAGAATATAACTACTATAATACTGCTCCTATATACAAGAATATAACTACTATAATACTGCCCCTATATACAAGAATTAAACTACTATAATACTGCTCCTATATACAGGAATATAACTACTATAATACTGCTCCTATACAGAATATAACTACTATAATACTTCTCCTATATACAAAAATATAAGTACTATAATACTGCTCCTATATACAAAAATATAACTACTATAAAACTGTCCCCTATATACAAGAATTTAACTACTATAATACTGCCCTCTATATAGAAGAATATAACTACTATTATACTGCCCCTATATACTGTACAAGAATTTAACTACTATAATACTGCTCCTATATAGAAGAATATACCACTATAGTACTGCTTCTATATACAAGAATATAACTACTATAATGTAGTACAATAGAAACAAAGATGATGCGGCACACGTCCAATACTTGCTGGTGATTATTTATTTATCACATGCTCGTGGATACAAACAAGTCATCAGGCTACGATCGCTCGCGCCCGTATGGGCCGAGAGAAAGCGCGGTGAGAGCGCGAGCGATCGTAGCCTGATGACTTGTTTGTATCCACGAGCATGTGATAAATAAATAATCACCAGCAAGTATTGGACGTGTGCCGCATCATCTTTGTTTCTATTGTACTACATTCAGAGATTCTTTCTGAGCATGCAGAGCACCGTTCATAGGTGTCCGGTGGAAGGATAAGCCGACCAGCTACCCCCAGAGGTGATTGAGCCGAGTTCGGGCAGCTGCGGAGGTACGTTCTGTTGGAGCTGATAACTACTATAATACTTCCCCCTACGTACAAAAATATAAAATAGAACTACTATAATACAGCTCCTATGTACAAGAATATAACTACTATAATACTGCTCCTATATACAAAAATTTAACTACTATAATATAACAAGGAAAGAAAAAATTCAAAGCACTCACTGAATATGCGGGTCTTTGGTGGATTTAATAATCAAACATATCAGGGAGCGAAACCACTGTCTGTTGAGACGCTCCCGCACCTATGTCACCGTTCCCTCCCTAAAATATGTTTGATTAATAAATCCACCGAAGACCCGCGTACCCAGTGAGTGCTTTGAGTTTTTTCTTCCCTTGTTATAGTATAGTAGTTATATTCTTGTATATAGGAGCAGTATTATAGTAGTTATATTCTGTGTGGTATACAGTAGGACTTTGCTATTCCTGTGCTATTAGTGTGTAGCCATTTTTCATATAGTGCCGGCTTCTCTATCTACCGCAAATAACTACTATAATACTGCTCCTATATACAAGAATATAACTACTATAATACTGCTCCTATATACAAGAATATAACTACTATAATACTGCTCCTATATACAAGAATATAACTACTATAATACTGCTCCTATATACAAGAATATAACTACTATAATACTGCTCCTATATACAAGAATATAACTACTATAATACTGCTCCTATATACAAGAATATAACTACTATAATACTGCCCCCTATTTACAAGAATATAAATACTACTATAATGTGGTGTCCCACTGTGGGTGTTGCTATTCCTTACACCCCTCATAAAAGTCTGTACTAGTTTGTGGTCTTATTATAGAAGATGTGTTACCAAAGATGACCACTAGATGTCACTGTATGGTATAACTATCCAGAAGGGTATCTCAAGGGTTATTTGTGTATATGTACCAGATTTTGTTGTCCAGTAGGATCACTTATGTCTTCTATCCTATCCGCTCTTTCTTTCCCTCTTCTTAATTGCACCCTTTCCACCCAACCACAGCGTCTCTTACACGCTGGTTAGGAAGTAAGTCCCTTGGGTGGAGGAGGAGTCTTAGCTGAGCTTTGGTGGAGACAGGACGCACCTCAGATAACTCTCCACCATGGCTCTACCTGGGCCCTGGCCCTCTGCCAGGTCCCCTCTACAAGGATCAGTCTTAGTCAGTACCCCGCATGAGTAGGACACAAACCAGTCAGCTCTAACAAACCTCTTTCTTGAAGCACCAAACAAGCTGTATGATCCGCTGCTAAGCCCTTCAGAAGAGGACTAGCCTACAGATAACCTCAATGCACGCCGAGGACTGGGAGTCACTACAGTGCAGGACAGTCTCCGCAGAAAAGCCAAAGAGCTAGGTCCTAGGAGCTAATCCCAGGTAACAGGGTCTGGGGCCTGTGTCACCCATCAGTACCGTTCAGCCAAAGCTAGTGGGCAGAAGGCGCTGTAAAGACTACAGGAAAGGTCAATACACAGGCACAGGTTGTTTCTCTTCTTCTACAAGTATTCTTCTATGCACGCCAACCTCCCCGCAGAGCACATTACAACTTGGCTTGAGACTCTCACGGCACTCTCCTCTTTACTACCTCAGTACAACCTTATCAACTCTACTAAATCATACTTAGCACTTATCTCACAGATCTGGTGGTTCTATGTTCATGTATTTATTGGAACTGTATCAAGTATATTTCAAGATTCGTTGTATTACCTGCTGCACCTTAACAAGTAGTAAACTAAGTCAACGTTATCACCTGAGTCTGTGATTATTCACCACCACCTGCACAGCACTTATACCGCAACCTTGGGACAGTTCCCCTATCTGTGGGTGGCGGGTCCTACTACTACTCGGCAGGGCCGTATTTACCACTAGGCACCCGTGGTCCGGTGCCTAGGGCAGCACCTTGCAGGGGGGCAGCACCAGGGAGCAGGGGGAAGGTAACAACTTATTTTTTGTTTTTATCTTTTTAGTTTCCCACCTCCCATTCATACTTGTCAGTAAATCTGGTGGGGGGGGGGGGTATGGTGTCATTGGTCAGGTCTGGAGCTGGAGCTACCAATCCTGTGGTGAGAATTCCTTCAGACAGTATGCAGACTGCTCTAATCATTGATTCAATGTGGAAATTTGTTTGTTTTAAGCAGTTAAAAACCATGAAAAACACAATTCAGACAATGGTCCTACATGTAATGAAATGCATGTGGCAAAACCACTGTCCCCCACGCTCCCCAAGATGGGGCGCCTTTAAGTTTAGTGCCTAGGGCAGCAGCAGCTGTTAATACAGCCCTGCTACTCGGGAGGGTTACAACACCACTCTGACCACCTGTGACATAATCCCAAGGATCCCTGCAGGAACCCAACAGGACACCGACCAGAGGGGAAAAGGGTACAACAGAGCTTACTTTCTAAAAGCAGGCGTGCCATCACACCTGTGTGCCCACCAGGTCCGGCTGTATCTCGGCCATCCACCACAGTAGTGGCGTCACACTTCCACCTAGCAAGTGACTGGCCGTCTCACCTCTACAACATCATCCGTGGGCTCACCACAATAATACTGCTCCTATATGTGAGAATATCAGTCAAGGACCTTTAAAAAAAATTTCCATAAACATAAATAGCTCCAGTACCAGCTCTGCTAGGCTGTACTGTATATTGAGCATGGCATCCAGCTGAAAATAAAAAGATGTTAAGAATATCATATGCTGTCAATCATCTGCTCTTAACCAATGAGGAATGTGCTGAGTGTTCTGAGCTTTCCTGATTGGCTGAGAGCAGCTGATAGATGGGCTATCTCTCAGAAGTCCTCTCCAGCTGGATGCTGGCCACAACATATAGATTTCAACACCGACCAGTCTAACATTTTTGGCCCAGTATAGACCACACACTATACTAACGGTAATATATAGATAAAGGTACAATCACAGCAGAGTGACGTTTATATTTTCTCACATCTTAATATCATATCACAAATTATACAGAAAAGAAGCAGCTTCAGCTCTGCTATATCTGCCTATTCTATCTTTGTAGGAATACGCCTCCTTCTACGTGTGTTCATTTTGGCTCGGTATATAAAGTATACCATAGAAATATATACAGTCGGTGAGATTACAAGGTAAAGGTGAAGGCGTGCCGCTCCTTACACCCACGTTAATAACCCCTTGATGACGTGTTTTCCTTGCAGTGTGACACCCTCTTCTCACTTTACACCCTTTAAAATGTTAATAACAACTTATGGTTTTGTTCCTTATTTCTCCATTTTTAACCCTTTAGTCACATAACTTATGTTGGACCTTCAGAATGAAGCAATCGTTTGTTTTTTTTTGTTTTTTTCAGAATAGTATTCCGAGAACTAAAATTCTAAAAACTTTTTTCCTAAACCCCTACTGGGTTCTCAAAGTGTATCAGGATTACAATGACATTGTCTCATAGGCATATATCTTTGAAGAACTTGCCAAAAGTCTTGAATAGTGAACCAGCAAAGCCAGAGGAAATTCCAGGTGATGTCGTAGGACTTGTCAGGTTAAATATTTTTGCAAATACTTTCATTTACCAACTTTGTCTCCTTCTCCTGATATGCTGCTCTTTCCCTCTCATTGTTAAAAGCTCGTTGTTTAGGTTACCGACCACCACTCTGCTCTAAAAGCAAGGTTCTTCCTGGTATGTATGGATAGATAGATAGATAGATAGATAGATAGATAGATAGATAGATAGATAGATAGGAGATAGATAGATAGATAGATAGATAGATAGATAGATAGGAGATAGATAGATAGATAGATAGATAGATAGATAGGAGATAGATAGATAGATAGATAGATAGATAGGAGATAGATAGATAGATAGATAGATAGATAGATAGATAGGAGATAGATAGATAGATAGATAGATAGATAGATAGATAGATAGATAGATAGATAGATAGGAGATAGATAGATAGATAGATAGATAGATAGATAGATAGATAGATAGATATTATACAGCAGTGTTTCTCAAACTGTGATATGCATAGTCTGGTAAGAAGCGGGGTCCCTGTCTGTGCCCGATGTCAGTACACAGCAGGATCTCCAGCCAGAAACTACAGTGATAATGACGGCCCTCCATTATCGGTGTCCTGATCTTGGTCACATGACCATGATCTCCCAGGTCCCTTACCTAGGGGGCAGTGCAGCTGAAGGTGGAGAGGGCAGGGGAGCTGCCGAAGAATGAGGCTATAATGGAGTTATCAGAAGAAGGTTTGACATGGCTGGTCACATACTCCTGATGGTTACATGGTTCTGTGCTATATATACCACAGCAGGAGCAGCCATCTTTTCATCTTTTGCTATGTTGTGGTAGGGCCAGGTTTTATCTTTTGTGGTGGGCATGGGAGAACGGGTGTACACAGATAGGGGGGATGTGAGGGGAACAAGGGAAGAGCACAGGGAATGTGGGGGGACACTTAGAGACCATGTGGGTGAGGGGGGGTACTTGCAGATACAGAGGGACTATTAGGGGATTGAAAATGAAGAGACTGAGGGATGATGTGAGTGAAGCACATTCAGAGACAAGGGGCAATGTGGGGGAGGGGGGAACATGCAGCAACCGGGGGGGATGGGGAGGCATATGCGAAGGCCGGGGGGAAGTGGGGGGGGGGGGGGCACATGCAAAGGACGGGGGGATGTGGGGGGGGGGGCATGCAGAAGCCGGGGGGGCACATGCAGAGACAAGGGGCAATGTAGGGGAGGGGGGGCACATGCAGAGGCCGATGGGATGTATGGGGGGGTTAATATGCAGATGCCGGGGGATGTGGGGGGCAGCATGCAGACGCCAGGGAATGTGGGGGGGAGCATGCAGATGCAAGGGACAATGTGGGAACACATGCAGAGATTGTGAATAGGCTATTAATTGTTTAATCCTAGACAATCCCTACACTTACCCAATGGACCTATTTTACAGATTCCTGCCAAGAATTATTCACAACCACTGTCCCTGAGTATTCCCCACACTCACATGCTGATGTACTGACATACTTATGAGCTGATCTACAGTACAGAGCAGAGCGCGGACCACCATGTCACTTATTAATAGGCATTAGTCAATGGCTCGTACCCTAATCATCTGTGCCCATTCCTCCTGGGTGCCAAATGAACCAAATAAAACAGGGTCAGTTGATATTATTGGCAAAGGCTGATGGCTCCACTTTCAGGTGGTCCACGTGCCATATGCCAACTGTAACTAAAACAAAAAAAGTATTATGTTCTCATCAAGCTTTATATCACATGAATAGGCCGTATGGTGAAAGGCACAGGGAGAAAATACTTTTTGTTGGACTGTGTTAAAATAAGTATGAAAAATACTTTTCACCAGAACTAATGGCAATAGCTCAAACCACATGGACTCCATCAATGCAGCTTCCTCACAGTTATCTCACAGATGACCCCTGAACAGGCCTTTAGCTTCCTTAAAGTGACTCTATACCCACAATCTGACCCCCCCCAAACCACTTGTACCATTGGATAGCTGCTTTTAATTCAAGATCTGTCCTGGGGTCTGATCGGCAGGTGATGCAGTTATTGTCCTAAAAAACTACTTTTAAACTTGCAGCCCTGTGCCAAACTGCAGTGGCCTAGAGTATCTGTGCCCTAACTTTGCACCACCCCTCCGTCCCTCCTCCCCACACTCTTCATCATTAGTAATGCCACTGGAACATTTTCTCCTGTCTTAACATTGCACAGGTACCTTAACGATCCAGCCCATGTTCAGAATCCACACAGCTGATGAATAGAAGACAATATGCCTGGAGCATTCCTAATGATGAGGAGGGCGGGGAGGAGGGACAGAGAGGTTGTGCCAGCCTAATGCATACACAATCTAAGCCCCGGCCGTTGGACACAGGGCTGCAAGTTTAAAAGTTGTTTTTTAGGACAATAACTGCATCACCTGCCGAACGGACCCCAGGACAGATCTTGGAATAAAAGCAGCTATCTGAAGGTACAAGCGGTTTGGGGTGGGGGGGTCAGATTGTGAGTACAGAGTCGCTTTAAAGGGTATGTACACTTGGCAACCAATTTTCTAAATTGATCTTAAACACATAAAAAAATTAAAGTGAGACTCTGCACATTAATATTTTTTAAATAGTGCTGAGGTTGCAGAGAAAATAATAATAAAAAAAAATTACTCACCTAACACACTATCTCAGGGGTCCTCCTGTGATGATTTTAGGTCCCGACAGTGACAGCCCACTCAGTCAATCTGAAGTGGCCGTGGCACGGTCTCACTTCAGTCAGTTATTGACTGAGTGGGCTGTCACTACTGAAACAGATCAAGTTGTCACAGGAGGACCCAGGAAGGGAGGAAGGAAGGCGTGTTAGGCGGTGTTTTATTATTTTCTCATTTTCTCTGTAACACCAGCAATATTATATATATATATACCGCTTTAAGCAACTTTCTGAATAGCCCCTCAAGCAAAGTCACAATGTAGATGCCAGTCTCAGCGTTTGTCAATGTGGACCTGTACACAGAAAGTCTTTGACCCCTGGGTACACTTGAGTAAGATGTCTAGGTGTGTAGTATACCCATAATGTTGGGTGGGCAATATGAACAGTCCAGACACACTAGTAACTTGCAAACAGGGATATGCAGAAATCCAGCCAATAACTAAAGCACAGGGTTGTAAAGTTAGAGTACTAAAGTAAGTAGGAATTTGGTCATAGTTCCCTTAATAGTTGCTTAGTGGGCACTAACTCTGGCTGGAAGCCCGTAAAAAATTACATATTGCAGAAGAGTCCTTGCTCAGCTATTCCCTCTTTTGTCTTGCAAATTTTGTCTTTCAGATTAAAACTCTGACCACTTATGGACTGAAGACAGTCTTTGGTAAACTCCCTAGACTCTGCACAGTTCTGTGACTAGAGATGACTAAACTAAGGCTACATTCCCACGTTCCATATGGCCCGTATATATGACCCGTGGGAATGTGGACTTACAGTAAGTTTGGGGTCGTCCGAACCTGGACTCTCAACATTTCATTACCGGTGGCTACAGAAGTTGAATGGAGCCATAGGAAGCCTATGGTTGTATCTATGTTTTCCAAGACTTCCCACGGCTGCATCCTTCTTCACCAGCCGCCAGTAATCAAATGACGAGAGTTCTGGTTTGGATGAACCTGAACTTTACAGTAAGTTTGCTCATCTCTAGCTGTGATCATTGTAATCTTTGTAAACTGCCCCAAGCCTGTCTACAGGCCGTGTGTGGTATTACAGCTCAGTCACTTTCAATGCCCTGTTCCTGCTTTTAAAACCCTCAACCCCACAGACTCTATTAACTTTAATGGTGGCTATGTCGCAATCATAGATTCCATCATGTTGTATATGAAGAATAGCACAGCATGCAGCACTATTCTTCCCGTTATAGTGACGAGCGGACCTAAAGCTCGGGGCCGCACTACTGACGGGCTCAAATGACATCACAATCTGTCAGTATTGTTTTCTACGATTTTAGGATAAATTAAAGAGTCTTTTATAAATCCCCTTTTTTATAGATTATTCATTCTCAGATGTTTTTTAAGCTGGCCATATAATCCTCTTCATATGAAATTACAGGCTCAAGCCTGAGGCTGCACTAGTGACAGGTTCTGATGAAGTGAATCTGTCACAGCCGAGATGGCGGCACTGCTGGCTTGATTCTAATGAAATTATTCAGAACATAATTTTGTTGTCTGGTTTTTAATTGAAAAAAAAAACGAAACCTTTATTTGGCCTGTGAAAAGAGTCAAATAGGTGGAGCCTACTGTTTTCAGGGGCCTAGCCCTCTCTGTGCTGTATGTTCACCCCTTACATAATCAGCGACATACACTCTGCATACAGCACAGTGAGATGTAGCAGTGCTCTGATCTGGGAAACGATAGGCTCCCCTCTTTGACACTATTGCAGTAACCTAGGCTTGCTAGGTGTTGGGTTAGCAGTGGGCTAGGTCTTGGTGTACCAACTAATCAGTTCTCATGGTGGCCAGGAATGGTATGCCCACCCCTGGGTATACTGGCATGCAACTTTGAAGTAGAACAGGTGTTGGTGTGAGAGCCAGGTAACCACATAATCCAAAACTTAACCTGGAATTTCAGTGCAATACAGAAATATGAGAACTTGGCAATAAGGTGCAATAGAAAAATAATACTCTTTCTCCTTGTGAACAACACAGATCACTTGAGCTGGGTGCTGAGGTATATAGGAATATATGATAAGTTTCTGTATACTTAGGTTACTTGTAGTTTAAGTTAAGTTAGGTTAGGCTTGACTTGTACTTGGAGGAAGACTAGGGGGCTTTCAAGGGGACCTTGCCTAGGAAGGATAAGACCTCTGTCAGGGTGACAGGACTGTAGCATACTTGATAGAAGACACACATACTCATGGCTGGAGAATACCACCTCTTGAGAGACAGATCATTGAGGGCCAGAATTGGTAGCATGGGTTCCGGGTTTGCACAGCCGGGTGTAACTAGCCACTTGAGGTTTCCCAAGATTGACCGAGCAAAGATCAACGGAGTACTTTGGCTGTAACTGCACTTTGCTCCACTGCAGATGTATTTCTGTTACTGGAACGTCCTGAGTAAGAATGAATAGTCACCCCAACAAAGTTTACCCCACCTTTGGCTTTAGCACTGCATAGTAGATTTGTATCAGAAACTATCAGGGAGATTTATAGGATGGAACAGGACTAAACTTCCATTGCTGGGGGACTTTCTGGAAAGGACTGAATCTTGGTGTGTGATAAGTAGAAGTGTGTGAGGTACCCAGCTCAATGATTAAATAACAAAGTGGCAAACATAACATAGAACAAGTGCTAACCCTTTATATTCTCTTCAGCTGTGCATAGTACATGAAACATTGAGACACCTAGTGGCAGTGCTAAGAACAGTAGTGGCACACCCATTCTGGGACATAAAGGTTTTTTTTTAAGAATAAAAATACAGACACAGGCAACAAAGATGTCTCCTGAATTATTTTATTGGTATCTATTTAACGGTGCCATCAGCTTGCTACGCAATTAGAGGGTCACAGATTCACTTTAACCTGCTCATGAAATTCTCTCATTAAGATACTGTAAACTTACAGGCCTAAAGCCTGAGGCTGCACTACCGACAGGTTCTAATTATGTCATGTAATTTCAATCCGTCAATATTCTTTTATACAATAAACATTGAGAGGTCTTTTATAAACTTCTTTATGAGTCAATGTCCCTTTACCCTGGCCATATCAATTACAGGCCTAAAGCCTAAGGCTGCACTACTGAGATATGTTAATGACTTTTGATCCAGTGCAAGTTTTTCCCAGTACATTCAACTATTATTTTATCTGGCTTTAGAGCTTTTTGAGTGAATGTCTTATTCCCAATACTTAAACAATCCATACACTGCATTAACCCGATGCCTATACGTCTGTCTTTTTGTTTGTTTTTTGTTTTTACTATAACGTTCTCTGTTTACTGACTGTGAAAGCCTTCCTTGTGTTAACAAGGCTCCTAGCTGTTTCCAGTCAGCATTTTCCATAGATAAAATACTGAAATAATGTGCAAAACACACGTAAGACCGCCGCTTGGAACTGTTAAAAGTCTAAACAACGCTGAGCTGCATGCAAGCCGCTCGCCCACCCAACTTGTCTTTATGCACTAGCGATTAAATAGCTCTGGATACAGTAACATGGATAAAGACTGTGGCCCGGATTCAAGAAAATAAGAAGGGGGTATCCTCAGCCAAGTCTATAATGTATAAGATCTGACGGGATTTTGGCCCAATATCAGATGCCCAGTTACCCCTGTCACCCAGTATGGCATGTAGTAACGCCTTTGTCCTCCTGGAAATTCTGACCTAAATTTTTTTTTTAAGTTGTCCCACAGACAGAGGAGTCAAGGTTTGGAAGCCTTAATCTGTCGAGCTTCCAGAAAGCGTGTGTATTAAAGTGTACATTCGATTAAATAAGTCACTCTGTAAAAAGTCACTCGCACTACATAAATCTGCTCCTGCACTGCCATGTGTGCTTAATCACAAGCTTTTCATTCCCTTTTTTTTCCCTTCACTCTCTCGAGCGAGCCAGACGGCACAGAAAATCCAGTCTATGTCCCGCACCTCTCCGTACACGTCATCAAACTATCATTCTTTAAAGGAGTGAAAAAGCCACGTGCATTACAGCGCAGCGATGCCTGGCTTTGGTCGTACCTGTTCCTGAATGTTTGCAGCTGGGAGAAAATTTGTAATATATTTGTAATGATTAGGAAGATTTACTTTCAATCGGCTTATTTAGAGGGGTTATAAAGTGCATACCGCGCAAGCCAACAGGAGGATATAGGGGGCTGCTAGCAGTCAACCGAGATGGAGAGATACACTTTTAGCAAGATTACTAGTTCCTTGTCAATAAAGTAGAATTACAGAATGTATGTTATCTATAGTATATGTATAGTGTGAAAAGTGTTAAAAAAAATACTGAGGGAGTCTTATTAAACGAGGTATTCCAGCAGAATTGTTTTTTTTTTTTCAAATTAACTGGCGTAAGAAAGTTATACAGTGTTTTTCCGAAAATAAGATATACTCCTAAAATAACATACCCCAACTAGTCTACCAACTAGCCTCAGTAGTAAGGCATCACCAGAAAATAAGGCACCCCCACTCTAAACTAAGGCACCCCCTGAAAGTAAGGCCGCCTACCCACCGCCCCCGGGACCCACCTTATCCCCTTGTGGACCTTCACAGCCGGTAGGCCACAGGCATACTGGTCCATGGCCCCCACATCCTACCACACGTCCAGACGAACACCGAAGGTCACGCAATGCATGTCTGCCGCACATTCCTGGTCCCACTGCTGGTCCCACGTTGGTGAGTATTTCGCGGAGGCCGTCAGGGAAGGGGGGTGTCAGGAGAGAACAAAGGCATCCCCAAAAATAAGACATAGTGCCTCTTTGGGAGAAAAAGGTAATATAAGCACTGTCTTATGTTCAGGGAAACACAATACAGATTGTAAAATACTTCCATTTAAAAATCTCCGGTCTTCCAAGTCGCACACAGTGCTCTCTGCTGCCACCCCTGTCCATGTCAGGAGCTGTCCGGAGCAGGGGATTGGGGATTTGCTACTGGTAGGGGAGAGTAGATTAGAAAGAATACACCACTTCCGGCAGTAATTGATAAGTACTGGAAGACTGGAGATTTTTTTAAAAGAAGTAATTTACAAATCTATATAACTTTCTGACACCAGGTGATTTGAAAACATTTTTTCCCCACAGGGGTACCCCTTTAATATTTACAAACAGGGACAATGGTTTTCAATTCAGGTTGTACTGGGACTTCCTGCTAAGAGTAGGGGAGAAATAGCTGCTCCAGTTACAATCTGCGTACATAGCTAAAGCTGAGAATGTTCACACTGAAGAAAACAGTCCTGCCTGCCTCTGTGTCTCAATGTCTCTTCACCGCTCTCCCCTCAAAGAATTGACATAGTGCACATCTCTACACCGATATACTACTCATTGAGCTTCAACTAGGCACAAAACCTAAGAGACGCCTCAAAGGAGGCCATATTGTTTATACATCCAGATGCAGGTACATATAAAATTGTAACAAGAATTGTATAAGAATATTTATAGCTGAAATGTTTTCTCGCTTTGTACAGAGTCTCACGTGGCAGACCTCACGTCTCCCTGTAATTTTTACCAGTGGCATGTATTGGCGCCCTGTACTTAGCAGTGGTCCAGCACAGAGAAGGGTGTATCACATTATTATTACACCCTCTGGAATATGATGGGAAGATTGATGCCTCGTACTTGGTATTTTGGAACAAGTGACTTTTGAAGTGGTGTCATTGGCCCGAATGAAAGACTCAGCTATGGCAAAATGATGACATGAAAATGGTTTAACCTGCCTGGGGGAAAACAAAATCTGTGTTGTAATAAGAATATGTCATGGGAGGACTGAATATTGTCCCTTATACTTTATATATAACCACTTGAGACAAGCAAATTTTATAAAAAAATACAGTTTGACAAATTTTTGGCATAAAATGCATGAACCTGCAAACAAAACCTAAAACTATTGTTTAGATGTTTTGGTGCAGTTCAGCCAGCTCTCCAAAGCCAGCCAGCAGCCTCTCCAAACAAGAGTGAAAGCTTGCTCTGCCAATTACTGGTTGCGGTGCTGTCCCATCTCAGTCACTGATTGGCTGAGCGGGCTGTCACTCTAGAGATGAGTCAATGACTGATTGTATGACCTGCAGGAAGTGGTGTATACTTTCCAGTCTGACACAGTGCTCTCTGCTGCCATCTCTGTCTGTGACAGGAACTGTCCAAAGCAGAGAAGGTTTTCTATGGTGATTTGTTACTGCTCTGAAAAGAGGTGGCAGTAGAAAGCTCTGTGTCAGACTGGAAGGAATACACTATGTGGGACATTTACTAAGGAGTCTAATAAGTACAACTATTCTAATGGGGATTGGTGTGTATTTTGTTCTAATATTTTGTGACTGATTCATTAACATGTAGCACTGCCATAGTAAATGCATCTAAATAAAAAGGCGCAAAAAAGGCTCAACCATGAAAAAAATGTGCAGTTTTATTCACCTGGTTCTGACCAGACGTAAGCTTGCGCCTGTTTAAAAAGTCGCAAATGATAAATTGGGCGCTAATCCCGGATTATGCAAACTTTTGGGTGAATACTTAAAACAGGCAGATTAAAAAAAAAGTCGCATCTAAAAATATTCACCTGTCGAATACTGGTTCATAAATAGAACTAAGACCAAAAATGGGTAAAAAATGCAATTATTCACCAAAAATTAGGCGCAAACCTCTTGATAAATTTCCCCCTATGTGTATACGCTCCAGCCGGGATGTCTAGTGGCGCCGTAGAACTAAGGCTGGGTTCACACTGTGTTTTTGCAATCCGTTTTTTTATCAGTTTTGTGCAATGGATGTAAAGAGGATTCTGGTGGCAGCAGTCTGATACAACCATCAGCCCTGAAGATCCATCAATAAATCTATTTACAGCACCAGCAATTATCAGGGGATTGTCCGTTCAGATATACTACCACTCCCATCATATCCTGATGACTGTGTTCTGTCAATAAATGCTGGGAGTTGTAGTTGAGTCCTAGGTGTATTGTACTGTACACTGGATGCTGTATGGGAGACCAGAATACATAGTTCTGTGGGGGTTCAGTGTTTGGAAGTGACTCCGGAACAGCACTAATAGGGGATATAACAGGTAAAAAAAATAAAATATACAGTGGTACTTCGGTTCTCAAACTGCTCGGAACTCAAACAGTATTTTCAAGAAAAGTTTGCTTTGGTTCTCAAACTCTTGCTTGGTTCTCAAACACTTTTCGGGCCCCCAGTCTTGAAGTACTCGGTACCTGAACATTTTTGTGAGCGTGGATGGTGAGTTGTACGTGGTGAGTTTAGCACTGGTGAGGCTTTACATACAGTACAGTTTAAGACTGCTGGAGTGCATATACAGTACAGTAGTAGTACAGTCAGTGCACCACCATCTCCCATCCTGTACAGTACAGTATAAGACTGCTGGAGTGCATATACAGCTCAGTAGTAGTACAGTCAGTGCACCACCATCTCCCATCCTGTACTGTATAAGACTGCTGGAGTGCATATACAGCACAGTAGTAGTACAGGCAGTGCACCACCATCTCCCATCCTGTACTGTATAAGACTGCTGGAGTGCATATACAGTGCAGTAGTAGTACAGTCAGTGCACCACCATCTCCCATCCTGTACAGTACAGTATAAGATGGCTGGGGTGCATATACAGCTCAGTAGTAGTACAGTCAGTGCACCACCATCTCCCATCCTGTACTGTATAAGACTGCTGGAGTGCATATACAGTGCAGTAGTAGTACAGTCAGTGCACCACCATCTCCCATCCTGTACAGTACAGTATAAGATGGCTGGGGTGCATATAAAATAAAGTAGTAGTACAGTCAGTGCACCACCATCTCCCATCCTGTACTGTATAAGACTGCTGCAGTGCATATACAGTACAGTAGTAGTACAGTCAGTGTACCACCATCTCCCATCCTGTACAGTACAGTATAAGACTGCTGGAGTGCATATACAGCTCAGTAATAGTACAGTAAGTGCACCACCATCTCCCATCCTGTACTGTATAAGATTGCTGGAGTGCATATACAGTGCAGTAATAGTACAGTCAGTGCACCACCATCTCCCATCCTGTACAGTACAGTATAAGATGGCTGGGGTGCATATACAGCTCAGTAGTAGTACAGTCAGTGCACCACCATCTCCCATCCTGTACTGTATAAGATTGCTGGAGTGCATATACAGTGCAGTAGTAGTACAGTCAGTGCACCACCATCTCCCATCCTGTACAGTACAGTATAAGATGGCTGGGGTGCATATACAGCTCAGTAGTAGTACAGTCAGTGCACCACCATCTCCCATCCTGTACTGTATAAGACTGCTGGAGTGCATATACAGTGCAGTAGTAGTACAGTCAGTGCACCACCATCTCCCATCCTGTACAGTACAGTATAAGATGGCTGGGGTGCATATAAAGTACAGTAGTAGTACAGTCAGTGCACCACCATCTCCCATCCTGTACTGTATAAGACTGCTGCAGTGCATATACAGTACAGTAGTAGTACAGTCAGTGTACCACCATCTCCCATCCTGTACAGTACAGTATAAGACTGCTGGAGTGCATATATAGCTCAGTAGTAGTACAGTAAGTGCACCACCATCTCCCATCCTGTACTGTATAAGATTGCTGGAGTGCATATACAGTGCAGTAGTAGTACAGTCAGTGCACCACCATCTCCCATCCTGTACAGTACAGAATAAGATGGCTGGGGTGCATATACAGCTCAGTAGTAGTACAGTCAGTGCACCACCATCTCCCATCCTGTACTGTATAAGACTGCTGGAGTGCATATACAGCACAGTAGTAGTACAGTCAGTGCACCACCATCTCCCATCCTGTACAGTACTGTATAAGACTGCTGGAGTGCATATACAGCACAGTAGTAGTACAGTCAGTGCACCACCATCTCCAATCCTGTATAACACTGTATAAAATTGCTGGAGTGCATATACAGCACAGTAGTAGTAAAGACAGTGCACCACCATCTCCCATATGTTACAGTGCTGGGATGGGGGGATTCTATACAGTAAAGGATGAGAAAGGAGTTAGTGACTACAACTATAATTGCTGGTCTTGATGAACATTTCTTGTATATACAGTAATGTCCTGTACAGTATAGTATTATTCTGCACTGTTCTGAAGGAATAAAACTCGGCACGTTCCAACGTAATAAATGAGTACTGGATGGTAATTATTGGTGGTAGCTGGAACCAATTAAACACATTTACATTATTTCCTATAGAAAAACACTGCTCGGTTCTCAAACTTCCTTCCGGAACCATTTAAGTTCGAGAACCGACGTACCACTATATATATATATATATATATATATATATATATATATATATATATGTGTATATATATATATATATTCACTATACAGTCACACTGTTACTGACCAAATCAAAAAAACCAAGACCAATATTACCAATATACAAGGGGCAAATATTACCACCACATAGTGACTCATAGCACTTCTCAGACCAACCGACCCTAGTATGAACAGGACCAATATGGAAAAATGAGAATGTTATTGTACTACTCCAATACATGTGTAAACAATACAGCAATGTAATGCTGGCCTATATATAAGTATATAAAGCAATGTAGTGCTGACCCCCTCTGCGTGCTGCCACACACCCCGTAACGCCCCCTTTCCGCCACACTGGCGAAGGTGGCGCAGATCGGCCCGATGTGAAAAAAATATTCACAAATAGACCATTTGCCGATCGGGTCCATCTGCGCCTTAAAAAAGGCATTTTCGCCTTTTAATAAATGTTTCTCTATATCTATACACACACACTGCAGTTTCAATCACACAGCTACACATATATACCTTCTGCATACCTCCCAACTTTTGCAAAGAGAAAAGAGGGACATGTGCGCCGTGGTCCCAATAGCCACGCCCCCATAGTGACCCTCCATAGCCACGCCCCATAGCGACCCTTCATAGCCACGCCCCCATAGCACCCCACCATAGCCACTCCCCTACAGTCACCACATGCTGCTGACTGAATAGTGCCCTATACAGTATCCAATCCCCCCCAAAATGCCCTATATAGTATCCAATCCCCCATTATAGTGCCCCACATAGTATCCAATCCCCCCAATAGTGCCACACATAGTATCCAATGCCCCCATATAGTGCCCCACATAGTATCCAATGCCCCATATCATGCCCCACATAGTAGCCAATGCCCCCATATAGTGCCCCACATAGTAGCCTATGCCCCCATATAGTGCCCCACATAGTAGCCAATCCCCCCATATAGTGCCCCACATAGTAGCCAATCCCCATATAGTGCCCCACATAGTAGCCAATCCCCATATAGTGCCCCACATAATAGCCAATCCCTCCATATAGTGCCCACATAGTAGCCAATGCCCTCATATAGTGCCCCACATAGTAGCCAATGCCCCCATATAGTGCCCCACATAGTAGCCAATCCCCATATAGTGCCCCACATAGTAGCCAATCCCCATATAGTGCCCCACATAATAGCCAATCCCTCCATATAGTGCCCACATAGTAGCCAATGCCCTCATATAGTGCCCCACATAGTAGCCAATGCCCCCATATAGTGCCCCACATAGTAGCCAATCCCCATATAGTGCCCCACATAATAGCCAATCCCTCCATATAGTGCCCCACATAGTAGCCAATCCCCCATAGAGTGCCCCACATAGTAGCCAATGCCCCATATAGTGCCCACATAGTAGCCAATGCCCCCATATATGCCCCACATAGTAGCCAATACCCCATATAGTGCCCCACATAGTAGCCAATATCCCCATATAGTGCCCCACATAGTAGCCAATGCCCCGATATAGTGTCCCACATAGTAGACAATCCCCATATAGTGCCCCACATAGTAGCCGATCCCCCCATATAGTGCCCCACATAGTAGCCAATGCCCCCATATAGTGCCCCACATAGTAGCCAATCCCCCATATAGTGCCCCACATAGTAGCCAATCCCCCATATAGTGCCCCACATAGTAGCAAATGCCCCCATATAGTGCCCCACATAGTAGCCAATCCCCCATATAGTGCCCCACATAGTAGCCAATGCCCCATATAGTGCCCCACATAGTATCCAATGCCCCCATATAGTGCCCCACATAGTAGCCAATCCCTCATATAGCACCCCACATAGTAGCCAATCCTCCCCTTTGTGGCCCGACCAGCAAAAACAATAAACCAATAGCTCACCTGTCCGCCGGCCCCAGCAGCTCCTCTCCCAAAAGAACGCGCACTCCCGTCATCCTCCGGGGCGGGCAGCGGGGTACAGAGACACTGACTGTGCCGGAAGTAATTCATGACAGAGGCTGCAGGACACTTCCGGCACAGTCAGTGTCTGTATACCCCGCTGCCCGCCCCGGAGGATGACGGGAGTGCGCGCTCTGCCGGGAGAGGAGCTGCTGGGACCGGCGGACAGGTGAGTTACTGGTTTATTGTTTTTTTTCGGTGGGACCACATATAATGCGGGACACTGGGTGCCGTTCCGGGACCGCGGGACAGCACCCCGAAAACGGGACTGTCCCGCGGAATCTGGGACAGTTGGGAGCTATGCCTTCTGCACCCCCACACATTATACCTATATACATATTCTGGGGGAGATTTATCAAACTTAGTGTAAAGTGAAGCTGGCTCAGTTGCCCCTAGCAACCAATCAGATTCCACCTTTCATTTTTCAAAGTGTCTATGATGATTGAAAGGTGGAATCTGATTGGTTGCTATGGGCAACTGAGCCAGTTTCACTTTACACCTTGTTTGATATATTTTCCCCACATATATACACTATGCACCCACTAGATTCAGTCACTGACATACAGTATATACACCCTGCACCTACAGTCACATGTCAGACCTCCCATTACCCACCATACCTGTCTGTATACCTGGGGCTTTCTCCTCCTCAGACCCCAGGACAGCAGAGGAGGGAGGTGGGAGCTGACCTCTGACCTCTGTTTAGCCACACCTCTACATCTGACCTCCTGGCTGCTGATAAGAACTTCTTTCACTTCTCTCATAGCAGGACAGCTGGTGAGGAGGTGAGCAGCCAGCGCTCCTGTCATAGCTGCAGCGTCCTGCTCCTCCTGACACCCCATCTATAGCAGGGATAGGAGGACTAGCGTGCTGGGGCCCACTGAGGGCAGGAGAGGTTTTCTATGGGGATTTTCTACTACTCTGGACAGTTCCTGTCATGGACAGAGGTGGCAGCAAAGAGCACCATGTCAAACTGGAAATAATTTATCACTTCCTGTAGGACATGCAGCAGCTGATAAGTACTGGAAGATTTTTTAATTCGAAATAAATTATAAATCTTTATAAACCTGTATAACTTATTGACACCAGTTGACCAGTTAAAATAAAACATTTTTGCCGGAGTAACCTTTAAAATGCAAGGAAAGTGCACCTAAACTGCGCCAAAAAATGTCAAAAAAGCAAAACACAAAAGACACACAACAAAAAGTGCAAAAAAAAATTAAAAAATAAAGTGAAGACTTACTTTGCTGTAAATACACTGTGAGAACATAGCCTGATCTGGTTTATTGCTGATACATCATGAGTTTGCAGCCAGCTTGTGTTATGGTTCAGTATAGTGGTGGTGGAGACCCTCATGGGATAAATGGGGGGAGCGGGGGGGGGGGGGGGAGCATCTGCAGGGATTGTCTATGGCTGTCCTAGGTTATTTCCCAAAGTAATTCAGTATTTGAGCAATAGATTCACAAAACCAATGCATTTTAAGCTGTATAACGTCTTAAAGGCGGTGCGTCACTTTAAAAGTAATATTCCTAAACAAACATGTTGCAATCCGTTGGATTATTCTGCAGAATGGAATGTAATGGAACCATTCCTGGTGCTGACATCTGTTTATGAAGGAGCCTGGAATCCCCCGAACGTCGGCTCCACAATCACGGCCATTTACAAATCTGCTTAGGATAAACAAAATCATTCCTATAGATGGAGCAGGAGACGTGAGTCATGTCTGACACATTGCAAGAAAGAAACTCTTTTTTCTCATTGCTTTCACTTGCTGCTGCACCTTATTTATTTATTTTTCACTCTGCAGTCCACACAAAAAAACAAAAAAAAAACTTGTGAATGAGAAGCCAACAAGGAAAGGTTCCTGGCATGAGGCTTATTGTTCTCTCTCCAGATCTCATCCATGCAACAAGCTTTAAAGGGGAACTCCATAAAAAAAAAATTCCATTGCTGTATCAAGAACTTTGGTATTGACTGGCAACAGCCACCACCAGAAGAAGGTGACACCGCTAGAACAACACCTCACCTATGACAGAGCTGACGGTGACACAGAGAAGATCCCACCGATTCCTAGCACTGAAGGAGTTGTACAGTGTATAAGTAAATTACTACTTCCCCTCAAAACAGTGCCTTGCCTGTGGATTGGTGGTGTCCGGTATAGCAACTAGGCTTCATTGAGGTGAATGGGGCTGAGATGCATTATTACGCACTGATGGCACTGTTTTTGGAATAGAGCAACTACATTTTGTAATTCATAGGAATAAATGAGCATTATGTAATGCTTTATTTCTCCTGTGGTGGCACTGTAGAGAAACTGAACACTTAGAGGGAACCAATCACATATAAAATCACTATTCAGCTCAGGAAGTGTGCTGATAAATCATTCGGCACACTTCCCATACATATCCTTATATCCCCCATCCCTGCAAATGAAAACTTATAATCTTTTATACATTGGCGCGCTGTATGGTAATCACCGGAAAGTAGTCGTCTGGGCGGTGGGCTGTGGGAAGGTAGTCACGGTCCCCTGGGCGGTCCTGAAATGTAATCACGCCCCTCTGGGCGTGAGGGGCGTGATTCACACTCCGGCAAAGCTGTGACGTCCTCCGGAGGTATGCTGCAGCGCCTGGCGGCGCGCCGACATTCTCATCACGCTGCACATGCGCGGTACGGCAAGTCCCATTCTGTGCTGTAGAGGGTGAGATGAGAACGTCGGTGGGTTGCCGGACACAATAGCACACCGAAATGCACAGGGGACCGTGACTACCTGCCCACAGCCCACCACCCAAATGACTACTTGCCAGAGATTGCCATACAGTGCGCCAATGTATAAAATTAATATTATGGGGGAGATTTACCAAACATAAATTGAAACTGGCTCAGTTGCCCCTAGCAACTAATCAGAGTCCACCTTTCATTTTCCAAAGTGTCTATGAGGAATGAAAGGTGGAATCTGATTGGTTGCTAGGGGCAACTGAGCCAGTTTCACTTTACACCATGTTTGATAAATCTCCCCCTTCAAGTTTTTTATTTGCAGGGACGGGGGATATAAAAATATGTATGGGAGGTTGCTGAATGATTTATCAGCACACTCCTCGAGCTGAATAGTGATTTTATATGTGATTGGTTCCCTTTAAAGGGGTAATCCAGCGGGGGGGGGGGGGCACTTTTTTGCTGGGACCGGGCCCGCTTCAGACACCCAGAAGCAGCTGGGAACTGGGCACCGGTGCGCCGCAATGCGGGACCCGCCGCTGGAACCGGGGAGGTGAGTGGACGTCTTTTCCCTCTGCCACCTCCTCCCCCGGCCCAGCACAAAAGTGCCCCCCCGCTGCAGTACCCCTTTAAGTTTCATGGCAATTTCTGGTTGCAGGAACAGAAACTACCATATCATTCTACCTAATTATACAACATTGCCACTTATACAAGTGAATAGGGCTACGTTTTAACCCACACATGGCCATGTCCGAAACTCCACAGTTGTAAACAAATCCCTCTTGGATTTTTTTTTTCATCTTCTTGTATGCAGGGTCATAATTGTGGCCAAATGTGGGGGTTTAAAGAATCAAGCAACCAAACCAGAAATCCCCATGTAGCGCTAGCCTTCCTTTCTGCAGATAAACCCAACCTTTCCCCCTTCTGAATGATTGCACCTGCCTATTGGCTAGGACAACCTCGTTTGGATTGGATTTGGCACTGGATATGGATACTGGATATGGACTGGTATATGGACACAATACAGCACTAGTGGAGCACTATATGGGCACTGTGTCATAGTATATGAATACTATAAGGAACAATATGGCACTAGAGGAGCATTATATGGGAACTATGTCATAGTATATGGATATTATAAGGAACAATACGGCACTAGGGGAGCACTATATGGGCACTATGTCATAGTATATGTATATTATAATGCACAATACAGAACTAGTGGAGCACCATATTGACACTGCATCATAGTATATGGATATTATAAGGAACAACACAGCACTAGAGGATCACTATATGGGCATTGTGTCATAGTATATGGATACTATAAAGCACAATACAGCACTAGTGAAACACTGTTTCAGCACTGTATCATGGTATATGGCTAATATGAAGCACAATACGGCACTAGTGGAGCACTATTTGGAATCAGTCTATGGCATCATTTACTGTATGTGGGCATTGGGAGGCACTATTTGGCCAATTCATGTACTATATTATACTCAGGGCAGTACTGATTCTCATTGAAGAGACCTGGTGGTGTGTGGAGAGGCAATTCACCAAGAGAAAAAGGATTCAAATTAGTCTACAGCAAGTGAAAAGGCTCAAATGCATACAAATGCACAATAAAAGCACACAAAAATGTTTTGAGTCTACAAGTTGGTTTTATTAAAATGCCTCATTGTGTTGCTCCCTACAATTAGGCACACACTCAATACTCTCATGTCCTCCCAATGTGAATAAAAGATCATAAAACAAGCCTGTTAGCAATAGAGAAAAAGGTCCAACCACCACTTATGGATGTATGTAGCAGAGCCAAAAGACTCATGGCAGGAGTGGAGCATGGAGACCCCTCATCTCTCCGCCTGTGAATGGATCGACTTTCTAAAGTTGGATTCACAAGGTGCCAGAAAAGTTCCCTTAGAAAGTGTCAGTGTGAGAGCTGTTCTTGGCCTCTGTTCCCCAGGACTCTCTGTCGAAATTCCAAGAAAACCTTCATATGGAGTTAAGGAATCTGCGTGTAGAAGTCCACATGGAGGTCTCCTGTATTTAAATGATGTCTTTGTATGCGGACAAACCACCCCTGTTCTAATCTGATAAACCCCCATACTGACGACATTGGCCGGGGTCCCAGCGGTGTTACTTATCTAAGCCTACATAAGAATTTGGGAGAAGCGTAGGCCGACACAGACTGTAATTTGGTCCTTGTAGTTTTATTATTCTCCACTGAAAAGTAAACATGGTATTTTTACTATTTTATAATATACTGAATAGGTATAATATATAAACATAGCCTAAAAATACAAAAAAATACTTAATAAAAAATAATTAACACTTTTCATTTACATGTCTGTGTGTACAGCCAAGATTTACATTTCCCTTTCAATCAAAAATGATAATGATAGCCAACAGCTATCTCTCTCCATCCCCCCAGAAGACTGCTAGACCACTCTAACAATAGTTTATCTCCCCAAGAACAAAAGGATAGGGCAACTGAAATTCAACATGACCTATCCTTCTCTCCCTTGACACAGACAAGGCCCAGCCATACACATTGGATGGCTACCCTATAGTGGACCTGTGAACAGGAAAACAGTTGTGTGAATAAGACCATAGCTAGAGAGGGCTAGGCAGGGCCGTATTTACCACTAGGCACATGGTAGCAAGGGGAAAAGGGGGGGTATAACCTACCAATTAACCAATCCTGATGCTAATTGGTGAGTGAAGATGGGACATCTTCAGGATTAGTGCCTAGGTCAGCAGTAGCTGTTAATACGGCCCTGGGGCTAGGGCTCTTGATTCCAGGCGTACCTTTTCATCTATCTTTTCCAGCATAAAGATATGAAGCTTTTATGTTAATATGGCTGAAAAGCCCAGGGGGCATTGCTTCCTGCCAAGAGCCCAGGTAAATACAGACCATTTCCTCCATTTCTAGTGGCTGTTAGTCATATGGGGTACATGGATGCAAGTGGGCACAGAGGCAGTGAATAAGAGAAAAAGGACTTGAGCCTCATTTACATATTAACAAAAAGGATCATTTATCAATGCTGAAAAGGCCTATGGAGGTAAGAAAGGTATACCCATAATCATGAGAACTACACCTATCAATTCATTGACTTATTTACTGTACACCTATTTTCTTCCTGATCCTTGGTCCCGTCCTGTGATTAGCTGAGCGGCCTATCAGCTGACAGCTGCTGCTCAGACGCTGCTGCCGCCAGGATCGGGAAGCTGCAGACCGGGAAGGTTTTTGGGCAAGGGCTACATGGACATTGCTAACGATGTCCATGCAGCCCTTACTGCCCAATTATCGGCCCGTGTAATAGGTCCAGTACAAATGCGCCAATCTAGCAGATCTCGCTCGTTTACTTAAATGATCGGGCTGTAGTCAGCAAGTGTAATAGGACCCTAAGACAGGACCTAGTTGACTGTCAATTTAAAATTGACAGAAATAATAAAGGAGTATCACACTTATTATGTAAGCAAATGATCTCGGGATCAACTATATATATATATATATATATATATATATATATATATATATATATATATATATATATATAAAATTATTATTATTATTTATTTATTTTAAAGCAAAAAAAAATAATAACCTGTATTACAGGCATTAGTGCTGCAATCACTATTCTGCTGGTGGGGTCACTGTGTACATCTATTACATTACTTTTCCTGTACTGATCCTAAGTTACATCCTGTATTATACTCCAGAGCTGCAGTCACTATTCTGCTGGTGCAGTCACTGTGTACATACATTACATTACCTATCCTGTACTGATCCTGAGTTATATCCTGTACTATATACTGTAGATTATTCCCATACATAGATATTTTGTGAGGGTGACGTGGCCACCGATTTGTATAAATTCCACCAATGATGTTATAGAACAGAGCAGCACCCAAGTAACTTCTGATGACATCACATACTCAGATTCATTATAACCCATAGCACATAATACAGCACAGCTTTCTCATTGGCTTCCCTCTGCAGCTCAGGACTTCTTGCCAAACAATTTATAAAAGAAATTTACTATAAGAATAATAAAAAAAAGTTGATGGTTTATAAATAGAGCAGCGATGATGCGTCACTTCAGCGAGCAGATTACCAGGATATAAGTCATGCCTGACAAAGCTTTGATATCTGACATTAAGCTTTTGGTTTTAAGAGTATTGGCCTAGAACCAGATGAGTAATATAAAGAAAAACTTTTCTCTGCTTTAAGCAAGAGGAGTTTGTGGGAGGAAATAGTTTGTGAAATTCTACAAGAAATATTCACAGTAAAAAATGGATCCTTGAAAAGTTGTTTCCAATGCAGACATTGATGGCATATGCCATAAATAAGTTATAGGTGTAGATCCCACCTCAGGGACCTCCACTATCTCCAATATGGGTCCCAATTTTCTATCCCGAATCCCATCCATGGAATGAATGGCCATGCACAACTTTCTTGATACAGTACATCTCTATGGAATAAGTTGAAGGTATCTGGGGATCCCCATTCTAGACATAACCATGAATAAGATCATTTTATGACTGAACTGCATTGGTATTAGCTGTATGTGAGTCCTTGATATGGAAGCGCAATAACATCTTCTAATCTCATACCACATTTGCAGAGTGAGTATCTTGTTGTACACTGATAAGAATAAGGTCCTGCTTGAGCAGTGCCAATGGAAAGGTGAGCTGGTTTTACATGTACATATAGGGGGAGATTTATCAAACATGGTATAAAGTAAAACTGAATCAATTGCCCCTAGCAACCAATCAGATTCCACCTTTCATTTTCCAAAGAAATTAAAATTATAATTTGATTGGTTGCTAGGGGTAACTGAGCCAATTTTACTTTACACCATGTTTCATAAATCTCCCCCATAGTGACCAATTTTAAATGATTGCAACATGTGAGCAAACCCTTAAACGGGTTGGATAATATTACCTATCCACATGGTAGAATCAATCCATAGTTGGTTAACTATCCACATGATAGGTTACAGTTGTCTGACACTCTGACCTGAAGAACAGAGGTTCCAGAGTGCCCTTGTGAATGGAGTGGTCATGGCAAAATGGCTAATGGCTATGGCACTAGTGGAAAACTATAGTTGGGATCATTCAGTCCCATTGAGCAGGGTTCACACAAGCGCATTACCACTTCATCCTCCAGTCTTCAGATCACTCCAGTCATCATACATTCATCATCTAGCTTGTGAATAAGTAATACATGCTTTATGTGGGCCACCCCAGAGTAAATCAATACAAAAGCAGGGAAATAGCATAAGCCTTATTGTAGGACAAAAGCTTTCTTTCCTGATCCACATATACAAATGAACACTAAGTTGGCCGGGTGTGTACTATCTTAGAAAACAAAAAGATTGGGCAGTTGAAAATTAACATGCCAAATCCTTCTCCCGTCTACATTATCTGTCAGGGGAGGCCACCACACATTACATTGTTGACCAGTCGCACCAAAATTGGTGATAGACAGATAAGTTGCGGACAGATGAACCAATCCTACGTCTCCAGTTGCTCATAGACATAATGGCTGCAATTAATACTACAAAGGTGTCTTCTGGAGAAAACTGCTGTGCCCTGCCCATTCATTCTGTATCCAGGAGCTAAGGGAGCTTATTGTTTGGTCCACATGTACCATTGTTTGCAATATAATTTTTTTGTCTGTTTTTTCTCAGATGAAGTATACTTAAAGTATGTATATCATTTTCATTAACCATGTGAATGCAATTTTTAGAGATTGGAAAGTCCTTGACGCCATCCCACTGCCCACTGTCATCATGGCAGGTGCTACAGGATCCAAAGTGTTAGGGAACTTTGGCCATAGGGGCTGCTGGTACTAGCCACCATCAGGGAATTGTGTGCAGTTGTGACTACCAATGTCAACGGCAGATAAAGACCAAGAAGACCTGAGACTGATAAGTATATCAGAGTCCGCTCTAAGGTCTAATAATTTAGGAATCTGGTCTGAGGTCTAAAAATTTAGAAAGATAGATAGATAGATAGATAGATAGATAGATAGAGAGATAAGAGATAGATAGAAGATAGATAGATAGATCGATAGATAGACATTTTTTTCCAGTCCATTCTGCTACCTTAAAAAACGTAAGAATAGTAAAATATTACTCTAAATTCCACTGAAATCCCTCCACCCAGCTCAAGAATCCATGAAATACTTTCCTTCTCATATGTCAACTAAACTAAGTTCTGAAGACTGTCATTTTCTTGTGGTTTATTTCTTTACACGGAATCGGCAGCTAAGTTTTCTGCTCTCACCATCACTAATAGAAGAGTAAGATGTTACGAGAGCTCCATGTGATTCAGCCGCTGAGGGATCTGGATCCAGTAAATGCAGTAGTGGACTACAATAGGGGCGTTCCGAGCGGCAGCCCGGGGCCCTGAGCTCCTGGGGGGCCCATGACCACCCAAAAAGACTTATACTTTCAGTGGTGTACTGTCTCCTGGCTACACTTCCGCCATGATTTGCAAAAAAAATCACAGTTTTTTAATGGTAATTTTGCACAAATCAGGACATCATGACATTATCTGTCCTGTACTATGAACGCCAGGCTAGTGCCGCCATAGTTACAGTGGGTTGGGGGGCCCAGGCTTGGTAAACAGCCCGGGGCCTATGGTAAAGTTAATCCGCTCCTGAGTAAATGTATATTACTACCCACAGTATGGTCCATCTTCACCGGTCATATCACTTACTGCCATAGAGGGGATATAGTGAGGGAATTTCATGGATCTGTTGCACCATATTAACAGAGGGAAGGGAACAGTGCACAAACAGCCATACGCCATTCACACACAGCAGATTCTGTGATAGTCCTAAACATGTTGCAAAAAGATTCCAATTACATGTACGGAAAAGACTTTTCAGTAAAACAAAGTTCCCCTATATCACTACCAGCCACAATGTTATTATACAGGTATGAGGTCAGTGTCTTAGTGCCAACTACAGTGCCCCTATACAAGTGTAATCACAGTGCACTATAAGGCTACGTTCAAACAGAGCAAAAGGGGCGGATTACGCGAGGAAATATTTCCGCCTGAAATCAACTGACGCTGAATTCCGAGCAGAATATAAGCAGAATGTAAGCAGAATCCCTGCGTATTCCGCTAGGAAAGTGTTCAGCTCGTAATCAGCTCTTGACAAATTCAGCGCGGAATACTCAAGGAATCCGCGCTGAATCCGCATGCATTCAGCGCTGAAATTCAGCAAGTATTTGGCGAGTAAACTAGACTATACCAGAATATATACTAGAATCCTCCTCCCCCCCCTTTTTTCCCCATTTCCGCGCTGATTCAGCGAGTAATTTCCGCTTGTATTACGCTTGTATTCCGCGCTGAATACGTGCGTATTCCGCGCTGAAACAGAAAATCAGAGCCCCATTGATTTGTATAGGCTTCCGCTAGCGGAAGAATGAACATGTTCGTTCTTCTGGCGGAAAGCGGATTAGTTCAGTGCGGAAATTCCACCGTGTGAACTGCAGAGCAGAATTTCCATTCAACACAATGGAAATTAGCTCTGCACCTATTTTAACGGCTGAAATTTCAGCGCTGATTCAGCGCAGAAATTCGGCTGCTTTTGCTCTGTGTGAACGAGCCCTAATAGCGCCAGCCACTGTTAGGCTACATTTACACAGAGCAAAAGGGGCGGATTACGCAAGGAAATATTTCCGCCTGAAATCAACTGACGCTGAATTCCGAGCAGAATGTAAGCAGAATCCCTGCATATTCCTCTAGGAAAGTGTTCAGCTCGTAATCAGCTCTTGACAAATTCAGCGCGGAATACTCGAGGAATCCGCGCTGAATCCGCATGCATTCAGCACTGAAATTCAGCGAATATTTGGCGAGTAAACTAGACTATACCAGAATATATACTAGAATCCTCCTCCCCCCTTTTTTCCCCATTTCTGCGCTGATTCAGCGAGTAATTTCCGCTTGTATTACGCTTGTATTCCGCGCTGAAACAGAAAATCAGAGCCCCATTGATTTGTATAGGCTTCCGCTAGCGGAAGAATGAACATGTTCATTCTTCTGGCGGAAAGCGGATTAGTTCAGTGCGGAAATTCCACCGTGTGAACTGCAGAGCAGAATTCCCATTCAACACAATGGAAATTAGCTCTGCACCTATTTTAACGGCTGAAATTTCAGCGCAGAAATTCGGCTGCTTTTGCTCTGTGTGAACGAGCCCTAATAGCGCCAGCCACTGTTACTATAACACTGTCAGCCACAGTACTGCTATAAAAGTGTGGCTATAGAAGTACTGCCCCCAAACCTGTGTCAGTAAGTGCCCCTAGAACATGGCACCCTCTAAGAGTGGAGCGCCTCCACAACTATGCCAATCACAGTGCTACCATAGCCAGGAGCAGTGCCCCTATAACATGCCCAGCAGGGGCCATACAGAGGAGGCCTTAATAGATCTAGTTATCTATGGTCAGTATTACAAATCAATCCCTTCATTGTTTGACTCTTTAAATCACTTGGGGCCATATGTAAACTTTTCTCCCTTTTGAAACTCTTACAATAATTGTGAGACTGATACAGAAAAAAAAAATCACTTATGTAACAAAAATGTGATTTTTTTCATAGAGATATTCATCTTTTGCTCAATGTCTTTCATACGCGCTGTACGATCAGGTGACTTCACTACAGTGCGGGGGTGGGGGGCATGCCCATTGGAGAGTATCTGGCCGTGCTTCACCAACAAGATAAAGTGATCCCTGGAGATGGCACATTGTCATATTTCATTGCCAGAAACTGAAGGATTTGCATAGCGATTCTCCCCTGACGGTCACATTCCACCAGATTCCAGCTTGTTACTTATGTAGCTGACAAACAGGATTAAAGTCAGATACAGTGAATGTTAGGGGAGCAGCTATGGGGGTGCAGAAGTGGCAGTCACACCCAGGGGCGGATTAACTTTAACATAGGCCTGGGGCTGTTCACCAAGCCTGGGCCCACCCCACTGTAACTATGGCAGCACTGGCGTTCATAGTACAGGACAGATAATGTCATGATGTCCTGATTTGTGCAAAATTGCCATAAAAAAACGGTGATTTTTTGCAAATCATTGCAGAAGTGTAGCCAGGAGACAGTACACCACTGAAAGTATGTTTTTTTGGGTGGTCATGGGCCCCCCAGGAGCCCAGGGCGCCGGGCTGCCGCCCAAAACGCCCCTATTATAATCCACTACTGGTCACACCTAGGACACATGCCTGAGGGGGACCAATGATTCCTCAGCCACATCAGTATTATAAATGGCACATGGTTGGTGTGTGTGTGTGTTTGTGTGTGTGGGGTGGGGGTGTGGGGCTCTGATACAGAAGCATCAAGTTACGGCTCTTGTGAATTTGCTACAATGTACTCAGTGAGCGATAAAATACTTTAGGTCAATGAATGACTGCTATATAAAGCCTATTTACTTTACATTTGATACAAGTACTTCATATGAAAAGATTCTTGTTCCAGACTCCCCCTGAGCCCTAAGCAAAGGGAGACATGGCTTTTGGACTGGGGACATATAGGCCCTGCAGTACTGTCTATATGCTGGTATAGATTTAAGTAGTACTGTTTTATAAGAAGTATACTGTTTGTGTGACCAGTGTATTACAATGAAGAGGACAGGATTTAGGTAGAGATTTAGGTAGAGATGAAACTTCCCATCATTCCCACTTCTATCATTAGAAGAACTGGAGCAAACATTTCCCCACTGTTTATATGGTTTCATGCACAATTTTGTTATGAATTTGATTAACAGGTTAAAATTAATCCTTTAAACACAAAAGAAATGCTATTCTGTAGCCATGGTTTCCCAAAGGTTTCCTCCACAGGGTTTTTTTTCTTTTGCTGAGTGCTGGAGGATGACTCTTTGTGATTCGATGATCTGTTGTTTTGGGAACCATTTATTACTATTGCCTGGACATGTACTTTTTTAGTTAGTTATATGTCCATGGCATTGAATTAAATGGGCACTGTTCTTACCAATAAATAATGGTAAATCAGCAGGAGAGGTGATACACTACATCTTTGCAATTTACTTAATTTATTTTTTTGCCTGTTTTCTATATCAAAAACCAATGCTATAAAATTGGCCACTAGGTGTCTTGCTTACTGGAAACTGCAGTCGATTCTCTGTGACTAAGGACATTTGGTCTTTTCTAAAAGCGGATGTCAGATGACCCTCAGATGATGTCAGATGTCCCTCTGCTCTGCACATAATGGCCCAGGGAAGAAGAATGCTGATTGGCTAGCAGCTGTGCGCACCCCTGTATTGCCCCTATGTAGTGCTGTAGCTGAGGAATCTAACTGATCTAAGGGCCTGCACACCTGCTCACAGTAAAATGCAGAAACAAGCAGCACAATGAGGCACTAAATAAACTGCTGGAGCTGCACTGAGGGACTTAAAGTGTACCTATAACTTTAAAGAAAACTTTTTATGTGTTGTAGAGACATGTCAAAAGTTTTAATTTATCAGAGTCTGTTTTTTCAAACCCTGACTGGCAGCTAGAACGAGCATGTGGCTGAGCGTTTCTCTTCTTGCTGTCTGCTTGTCCATGCCTGGTAACTCAGGCTGGCAAGTAAGTGTAAGTGGCTGGGA
The DNA here is from genome assembly GCF_027789765.1 of Dendropsophus ebraccatus. Taxonomy (NCBI): domain Eukaryota; kingdom Metazoa; phylum Chordata; class Amphibia; order Anura; family Hylidae; genus Dendropsophus; species Dendropsophus ebraccatus. The sequence goes on along the minus strand of NC_091464.1, from coordinate 60,394,196 downwards.
AGAGGGCAGAGTCAGTACAACTACATGGTGCTGCGGCTCCACCCCATGCCAGTTAGTGGTCAATGGGACCGAGCATTAAATATCAATTTTTTTTAATTGCCACCCCTGCCAGACACTGTGGGGACAGCGTTGGAGGGCTATGCCTGGCAGCTATAAGGTACTAGGGCCAGGTCACATTTCCTAAGGGAGGTCATTGGTCTACTCCTGACCACCCAAGCTAGCTTTTAGAGTAGTTCTTTTACCATAGTCTTTATATGTCATGTAACATTTTAAGTGACACTGTCACAAACACTTGGACACATCTACCACTAAGGTTTTCAAGTGGGTGCAATGTCAGCAGGACAGCCCAGCTGCCGAGGCAGCCATATTGTGGCCAAAGTGGTTTTGCTACAGCAATGAAGTTTTGTCTGTGCACACATGACCCAGACAGGACCCCTCTTAAATCCGTAATAAAAAAAAACTAAAATGTATATAACCCTTTATTATGACCTCCTCTGTATCTATCCAGAGACTAATCCATGAATGTGTTCCTCATCCTGACCAGTTCTATTTCCTGGCTTTACCATTGGATCATAAAGTAACCACACTCGGCTTTGGGCAGATGTTGAATAAATTTAAAGGCCTCCGAATCACATTTCAATTCATTGGATAATTCAGTGTTGGAAACATTTGGGAAGAACGCCTGTGGTGTAAGCCAATCAGATTAGCTGGAGTCAAACAAAACATGGAATTGTAGCTTGTAATTCATTTTGTGGGGTATGGAAAGCTCCGAGCAGCAATGGCAGTGAAACATGACTACCGTTCTGTGGAAGCATGATGGGAATGTGTAAGATTTTCCCCGACTTTACATTTTAAGTTACATTTTGTTTTGTGTCTACAGAAGCGGGGGATGTGAATGCCGTGTTTCCACCAGAACCAAACTCATGCAGATCACTTACGGTGTTAGCTGAAAATTCTCCAACCAAAATTATAGGCCAGACAAAAACAAAAACAAATCCAATATTATAGGGTATATAGAATTTATCATCCATTTTTATAGTTCTAATGCATTTAACATGAAAAAATGAGATAACATAAAAAAAATAACCATCTTCTGTATATATAGCTCCTATGCAGATCTGTGGGCCCCATGGTTACAGATAAATACTGAGAAGGTTGATCCTGACATTACATTTTCTCTACTCACTCAACAGACTATGGTTATGTTCACACAACATCAAAAATATTGAAAAGGCGGACGATTTCCATATCTAAAAAAAGTCAGTTTTTGCCGAGATTTTGCCTGACTGCAATGGCGATGCATTAAAGTCAATGGGAAGACAGACATCCAATGCACAGTGTATTGAATAACTTGCAAGCAAGTTATGGTGGACTTTCTTTAAGAAGACATTAAACATCATGGTGGCCAGCCTCAAGGACTGAAGTGGCCAGTCTTAAGGATGTTATTAAGGGGAAGTCACCCAGTCATGTTGGTTTAGCATAAGTGTGAGGATCTTAAGTAGAGATGATTAGAGATGAGCGAACCGGGTTCGGGTTTCGATTCGATCCGAACCTGAACGTTCGGCATTTGATTAGCTGGGGCTGCAGAACTTGGATAAAGCTCTAAGGTTGTCTGGAAAACATGGATACAGCCAATGACTATATCCATGATTTCCACATAGCCTTAGGGCTTTATCTAAGTTCAGCAGCCACCGCTAATCAAATGCCGAAAGTTCGGGTTCGGATCGACTCGAGCATGCTCCAGGTTCGCTCATCTCTAGGGATGATTAAACATTGGGATTTTTCAAGTTCGTTCAAACTCGAACCACTGGCTTCCCATTCACTTTAAATGGGAAGCCGATGGTTCGAGTTTGAAGGAACTTGAAAAATCCTGATGTTTGATCATCCTTAATCTTAAGTAGGATCATTGGTGCACTTTGCTAGATTCCCTAGTAATCACCTGTAAACTAGAGAATTTCCCCACAGTGCCTCTACAGGATAAAATAAGTATTACACCATTTTTATGAACTCTGGAGTAAGAGATACTTTCTGTGGTCATTGAAACAGTTAATCGCACACAGACGGCAATCAGCATTCACCATCTGAATTTCCCTCCGCTTGTCAGTTTAGGCAGATTAATTCTATCCACATGCTATTTGTATACACAAAGCCAACACATTAAAAAACACATTGATTAATAGGCATGAAATGCCTGACTCACAAACCAAACTCACTCAAGAATTTCAAACACAGAGGATTTGGACGCATGAAATACAAGTATACAATAAAAACAGGAGCTTTTCCATGTGGCAAGGAAACCCGCCTCACCCCGAGTATACCCTCTGCACGTTCACGCACAGGATCTGCCACCATGCAACTGGTAGCAATCAAGCTAGACACTGCAGAAGCAGGAACACTAAATTTAGGTTTTACTACCTATAATGCAGGATTTATGGTATGCTTTAATTGGCAGTCTTGGGACCTAAACCTTTTTGCCGGAGAACAAAAACATCATTCTGGACATGTTATATGAAGCTTTCCTTTAGCGGTCTGAAAAAAATGCAAACTAGAAATGAACTTTTACGATGTAATATCCACGCTCCGAAATGTCGGCTTTAGTCGTCAAAAGCTTTTTGGAAATGTGAAGCTTCTGGGGCAGCCCCATCTCTGTCGGCTTCCACCATTAGTTTTAGCAGTGTGTTAAATGTCTTACTAGTAACTCCCACTTAAGTATCAAAACCGAAAAAATAAGAACAATGTCATCTAGAATATAAAACATATTGACCTGAGCCTCACAGATTGTCCAGGTGACTGTCTAAAGGTCCCTGATACACCTTAGACTTTCATCTGCCGTACCGTCACTCATGGTGGGTCCAGCTGCTGGTGTAAGGTGTATGAGGCTCTTCTGAAAGACCACTGACAGATGATGGTGGTGAAGATAGGGGTCGGTGTGATGGAAAATCTCTGCCTGACCCCTTCGTTCTGCAAGAGATAAGCTGAAGTCAGAGCTTTCTGGCTGCAGCTTACTGCTCTGTTCCCTATAGAGGATTCAGGAACACTCAGACAGGCGGTGGCCATAAGAGATAACTGATGGACACCTTAGAAATGGTGGACTATCTGGCAGAAAAACAAGTACCAGATGTGGCCATACACTGATAGATTCAGCCCCTTTTGGTGTGTTGATTAATCCTGGGATCGGATCAGTATAATACATTGATAGTCATTCTTAAAGGGGTATTCTGGCCCTAGGCTAAGTATTAATATCATGCTTGGCCCGTTACAAAATAGAAAAAAAAATACTAGCCTTGTCCTGGTTCTTTGTTGCTCCCATTTGGCTCTGTTTGGTCCCTAGATCTTCTCCATTTCTCCTACTTGTGTCACAACTGCTCAGGAGCAGGATCTGCCAATCAATGGATGCTGCAGTGTCCCATATTGACCAGTCATTGGCTGTGGAAGCAGGTCCCTCTTTCAGGCACTCATCTCAGAAGTCAAAGAAAGAGATAAAATCAGGGACTAGATAAGAGTTCAACAGGAGCTGCAGGAACAGCAGGGGAGCAGTGCTAGGTGAGTATGTTTTTTTTCTATTTTGTAAGGGGCCCACCAGTACAATATTCATCTTTAGCCTAGGGATGGGGTACTCTTTTAAGAATATGACATCAATGGAGAATGAGGAAGAAATTCAAAAGGCCAGAAATCTAATAGAAACCATCAGTGTATACTTCTACTGGACACATTGTACCTGCATGATCTTTGTTTGTTGGTACTAACATGTTACTCCCTGCCAGACAGCAGATATGCTGGAGCAAAGTTGAGGAATAGCTTGTATTTTCGTCTTGTTTATTTAACACGATGGCTGGCACTATAAATGGGGATATTGCGGCTGCAACTATTCACTAAAAAAACATCAAAGAAAGTTCTCCCCTGGGATGGCTGTGCCAATTAGACACAAAACTTGTTGGTTTATCCCAGTGGTGAGCTGGCTGCTCCTTCTCCTTATTGCGTTATCCCAGCAGAGAGCTGGCTGCTGATGCTCCTTATTGCGTTATCCCAGCAGAGAGCTGGCTGCTGATGCTCCTTATTGCATTATCCCAGCGGAGAACTGGCTGCTGATGCTCCTTGTTGGGTTATCGTAGTGGCGAGCTGGCTGTTGATGCTACCTGTTGGGTTATCCCAGAGGAGAACTGGCTGCTGATGCTCCTTGTTGGGTTATTCCAGTGGAGAACTGACTGCTGATGCTCCCTGTTGGGTTATCCCAGTGGAGAACTGGCTGCTGATGCTTCTTGTTGGGTTATCCCAGTGGAGAACTGGCTGCTGATGTTCCGTGTTGGGTTATCCCAGTGGAGAACTGGCTGCTGATGCTCCTTGTTGGGTTATCTCAGTGGAGAACTGGCTGCTGATGCTCCGTGTTGGGTTAACTCAGCGGAGAACTGGCTGCTGATGCTCCTTGTTGGGTTATCCCAGCAGAGAACTGGCTGCTGATGCTCCTTGTTGGGTTATCCCAGCGGAGAACTGGCTGCTGATGCTCCTTGTTGGGTTATCCTAGTGGTGAGCTAGCTGCTGCTCCTCCTTGTTGGGTTATCGTAGTGGCATGCTTGCTGCTGCTGCCTGTTGGGTTATCCCAGTGGCGAGCTGGCTGCTGCTGCTCCTTGTTGGGTTGTCCTATGGTTGGATCCATGTTTTCCAGGCAGCCTAAGGGCTGCATCCAACATTTTCTGCCACTAGTATAAAATGGTAATTGGGGTCGAGCATGCTCTAGTTGTGCTCATCTCTTATAATAAGCTGGCTGGTACTATTTATAATAAACTAACTGACTGGTACTACAGAATATAGAAAGCCAATCTAGCTGGTACTATTCAATTTGGTTGGCACTATATATAAGAATAATCTGGACATGCCAACAGCCAAGGCTTTAGCATATTTTGGTTGGCACTGTTACATGGACACTGTGACTATTATAATTGAAGGGTCAGTGCACTTATAAAACAGGTATAATAAATGACATTTTCTTTGCCAACTATAATACACAATAATGATGACTGTTTAAACTCGAGACAAGAACCAACAGATCAGAAATGAAGCACAAAACAAGGAAATGTATCAGGAACAAGTATGTGTTTGACTTGGCTCACATCAAGAAATTTGCTTTAAAAAATCCCTCTTTACACCACAAGTAGACGGGCATAGGAAGGGGAGCAGTACCTCATATATCCTCCTCATATAGTGGTGTCTTCTCCCCTAGTTACTGTAAGTAACTGCAAGTAGGGTAATCTTAAAGCTTCTAGTAATGTGGGAAGGAAGCAGCTGTCGAATGGCAGCCTATCCTTTCTCTCTCTCTCCTATGCTAATCCCAGGTACAATGCACCAAGAAGCATCATGTGACTGATCTGGATGCTAAATTTTGGGATACAGAAGAACGGGGTATCAATTAAGGAGCCACAAGAAACTGGGGCAACAATCCCTAAAAACCAATGACTGGAGATCTACTTTGGTGATCTGGAGGAGTTACCACATACTAATCACATACTGATTTGACACGGTAAGAATGGAGCAGCTGTCAGATAGCAGCCTATACTTTCTTTCCTTCCAGGCCTAATCTAGTGTCAGATCTTCTATATCTGTTTTGCTGAAGATCTACTATATATAATATAGTTATATAGGTGGGTTATAATACCTATAACTCTCTTCTTCTAGGAATAGATCAGCTGTCCGATGGCAGCCTATCCTTTCTATAACTATATTCAGTTCTCTATTATGAATAGATGAATAGACACTGCGTCCTGCACAGCGGGATTCCGCTGCAGAATTACGCTGTTTTTGCTCAGTATGAACTGGGCCTATAACTACATTCAGCACTCTTCTTCAAAGAAAGGAGCAGCTGTCAGGTGGCAGACTATCCTTACTATAACAACATTCAGCACTCTTCTTCTGGGAATGGTAGCAGCTGTCAGATGGCAGCCTATCCTTTCTATAATTATGTTCAGCTTTCTTCTAGGAATAAAGCAGCTGTCAGATGGCAGCCTATCCTTTCAATAACAATGTTCAGCTCTCTTCTTCTAGGAATAGAGCAGCTGTCAGATGGCAGCCTATCCTTTTTATAACTATATTCAGCTCTCTTCTTCTAGGAATGGAGCAGCTGTCAGATGGCAGCCTATCCTTTCTATAACTATATTCAGCTTTCTTCTAGGAATAGAGCAGCTGTCAGATGGCAGCCTATCCTTTCTATAACTATATTCAGCTTTCTTCTTCTAGCAATGGAGTAGCTGTCAGATGGCAGCCTATCCTTACTATAACTGTTCAGCTTTCTTCTTCTATGAATGGAGCAGCTGTCAGATGGCAGCCTATACTTTCTATAACAATGTTCAGCTCTCTTCTTCTAGGAATAGAGCAGCTGTCAGATGGCAGCCTATCCTTTCTATAACTGTTCAGGTCTCTTCTTCTAGGAATGGAGCAGCTGTCAGATGGCAGCCTATCCTTTCTATAACTATATTCAGCTTTCTTCTTCTAGCAATGGAGTAGCTGTCAGATGGCAGCCTATCCTTTCTATAACTGTTCAGCTTTCTTCTTCTATGAATGGAGCAGCTGTCAGATGGCAGCCTATACTTTCTATAACAATGTTCAGCTCTCTTCTTCTAGGAATAGAGCAGCTGTCAGATGGCAGCCTATCCTTTCTATAACTGTTCAGGTCTCTTCTTCTAGGAATGGAGCAGCTATCAGATGGCAGCCTATCCTTTCTATAACTATATTCAGCTTTCTTCTTCTAGCAATGGAGTAGCTGTCAGATGGCAGCCTATCCTTTCTATAACTGTTCAGCTTTCTTCTTCTATGAATGGAGCAGCTGTCAGATGGCAGCCTATACTTTCTATAACTGTTCAGGTCTCTTCTTCTAGGAATGGAGCAGCTGTCAGATGGCAGCCTATCCTTTCTATAACAACATTCAGTTCTCTTCTTCTAGAAATGGAGCAGCTGTCAGATGGCAGCCTATCCTTTCTATAACAATGTTCAGCTCTCTTCTTCTATGAATAGAGCAGCTGTCAGATGGCAGCCTATCCTTTCTATAACTATATTCAGCTTTCTTCTTCTGTGAATGGAGCAGCTGTCAGATGGCAGCCTATCCTTTCTATAACTGTTCAGCTTTCTTCTTCTGTGAATGGAGCAGCTGTCAGACGGCAGCCTATACTTTCTATAACTGTTCAGGTCTCTTCTTCTAGGAATGGAGCAGCTGTCAGATGGCAGCCTATCCTTTCTATAACAACATTCAGTTCTCTTCTTCTAGAAATGGAGCAGCTGTCAGATGGCAGCCTATCCTTTCTATAACAATGTTCAGCTCTCTTCTTCTATGAATAGAGCAGCTGTCAGATGGCAGCCTATCCTTTCTATAACTATATTCAGCTTTCTTCTTCTGTGAATGGAGCAGCTGTCAGATGGCAGCCTATCCTTTCTATAACTGTTCAGCTTTCTTCTTCTGTGAATGGAGCAGCTGTCAGACGGCAGCCTATCCTTTCTATAACTGTTCAGCTTTCTTCTTCTGTGAATGGAGCAGCTGTCAGATGGCAGCCTATCCTTTATATAACTGTTCAGCTTTCTTCTTCTGTGAATGGAGCAGCTGTCAGACGGCAGCCTATCCTTTCTATAACTGTTCAGCTTTCTTCTTCTATGAATGGAGCAGCTGTCAGATGGCAGCCTATCCTTTCTATAACTATATTCAGCTTTCTTCTTCTAGGAATGGAGCAGCTGTCAGATGGCAGCCTATCCTTTCTATAACTATATTCAGCTTTCTTCTTCTAGGAATGGAGCAGCTGTCAGATGGCAGCCTATCCTTTCTATAACTATATTCAGCTTTCTTCTTCTAGCAATGGAGCAGCTGTCAGATGGCAGCCTATCCTTTTTGTTCTGTATCTTTACCTTGGCAGCCTCTGTAACTCTCGTCAGCTCTCTCTCAGCGGCCACCACCATCCACTACCTATCAAGTTTGCTATTTATCTATCTAGCAGGAGTGTGTATAGATGAAAAAGTAAAGGAAAAAAAGTTCAATAGCTGCTGTAAATAATCTTGGCACCAGCTGTAGGAGCAGGTTACCAGATGTATCAGCCCTTCCACACAATGTGCTTCCAATGTGTTGCCCTCTTTGTTTTCACCCCTACAACCTCAAATAGCTTTTCTGGGTCAGATGCAAAATTGTGAGAATGAAAACAAGCCGTAATGAGCCCAGATCCTGCCATGTTCCCTGGAAAATAAAAGTAAGTAATCCGGAGCGGTTGCAATGGACTTTCTGTAACCACAGAGCTAGCCAGTCACTTAAAATATCTTTTTTTTCCATTGAAATCCATCTATTTTTTTTTCAGGGTCTTATGGAAAAACTTTTAGAACTAATGTACCTAAAAAGAAAAGAATTATAGTAACATAAAAAAAAATCTTCATATAAAGAATAAATAGAGAATATGGACTCTACACCGATGACTTGTACTTTGAGTGTTGGACCTTTAGTGGCCCCATAAATCAACAAATAGAAGAAACGATGCGACCCACTTTCTGCAGTATGCAACAAGCATACTGCTCATACCATACGCATATCTCCTCCTTATCATCAAGGGCAGGATTAAAATAAAAGGTGACACCAGTAAATAGATGAGATCTACCATTCACAATAGGTGATGGTCACAGCTCTACTTCTCCATATCCCTGTACTAGGGTCTTTGCACAGATCAGAAAGCATACCTAGAAAACTCTCCTGTAGAAGTCAATGAGTTTCCTCCAGACTGTTTTGTATCTAGGATTTTTTTGTGTAAAGCATCTCTCTAAATATTTTTTTTAAAAAACAGCTTAGGCAAGATGGCTGCCACCATAAGAATGTACTAGAAGTAAAACAGAATTATTTTATAAAATAGAAACATATTAGAAAAAGTAGCATGTTTTAACCCTTTGAGGACCAGGCCCAAAATGACCCAGTGGACCGCGCAAATTTTGATCTTAGTGTTTCCGTTTTCCCCTCCTCCCCTTCTAAGAGCTCCAGCACTTTCAGTTTTTTATCTACAGGCCATGTAAGTGCTTGTTTTTTACAGGAATAGTTGTACTGTGTAATGGCATCTTTCATTTTACCATAACATGTACGATGGAATTCCAAATATATTATTTATGAAGATATAAATTGGTGAAATCGCAAAAAAGAATGCAATATGGTAACGTTTGGGGGGTTCCTGTGTCTACGTAATGCACTATACGGTAACAGCGACATGATACTATTATTCTATAGGTCAGTCCGAACACAACCATATGCAGGTTTACGCAGATTCTCTAATGTTATATATTTTTTTTAAATGAAATCCTTTTTTTTGGCAATTAATTATAAATAAAATGGGACTATTGTGACGCTTATAACGGTTTTATTTTTTCACCTACGGGGCTGTATGGGGTGTCATTTTTTCCGCCATGATCTCTAGTTTTTATTAATACCATATTTGTGAAGATCGGATGTTTTGATCACTTTTTATTAATTTTTTTATATATATAATGTAACATAAAATCGGTAATCCGCGCACTTTTTCCCCTCTTTTCGTGTACGCCGTTTACCGATCACAATGACACTTGTTATATTTTAATAGATCGGACAATTACGCACGCTACGGTATATTATATGTTTATCTATTTATTTATTTATTTTTATATGTTTTATTTATATAATGGGAAAGGGGGGTGATTTCAACTTTTATTGGGGGAGGGGTTTTGGGGTTGTGTGTGTGTGTTTTTAACTTTTTTTTTTTTACACATTTGAAGTCCCTTTGGGGGACTTTTACATCCACTACTTGGATTTTTACACTGATGAATGCTATGCCATAGGCATAGCATTGATCAGTGTTATCGGCGCTCTGCTCATTGAGCTCAGTGTAGCAGATCGCCGATCGGACCGTACGGAGGCAGGTGAGAGACCTCCGGCGGCCCGGTTTACCGATCGGGACCCCCGCAGTCACACTGCGGGGGTCCCGATCGGTAAGTGACAGGGGACTCCACCTGTCACTTACACTTAAACGCCGCGGTCGCGCCGCGATCGCGGCGTTTAAGGAGTTAATGACACGCGGCAGCGCGATCGCTGCAGCGTGTCATTACCGGTGAGGTCCCGGCTGCTGATTGCAGCCGGCCCCCACCTGCTATGAAGCGCGCTCCACTCCGGAGCACGCTTCATAGCGTGAGAAACACCCAGGGCGTACAGTTACGCCCTAGGTCGTCTGGGGACAGACTTCCATGGCGTAACTATACGCCCTGGGTCGTCTAAGGGTTAATGTCCAGCTCTGATCAGTTTAAAAAATTTAAGGGAATTTTAAGGGAATGTGTCATCAGAAATTACCTATTGTTTAAAGTGTTACTGTCGTTATAACTTTCAAAATCTAAATCAACAGTAGATGTGATATAAAGCAAGTTTGAAATTTACATTTATTATTTTTGTTGTTGTTATCATGCTGTAAAACAAAGCTGTGCTTACCAAAAATACAGGTTCATTCTCTAGAGGGCAGATTTTCTAACTTGTGCTGATTGTAAAAAACAGACTAAACACAGGAATTCCAACCAGTACAGAGAGTCACGGCTTAATGTGTCCATTAGTCACATGACTGCCTTCTCTCTGTGAGCGCTCAGATGGCCTGGGATACACCTGACTTCCTGTTTTCTGACTGTTTCCTGTTTTTTCAGGAAAAAAAAGAGTCAGAAAACAGGAAGTGTAACGCCCGGAGTAGTGGATCCACTGGACCGGCACCAGCGATGGCACAAACCTCACCAGGGAGCGGAGTCTAAGGGGCCGCTGGTTTTCACCAGAGCCCGCCGCAAGGCGGGATGGACTTGCTGCGGCAGGCGACCCCCAGGTCGCTACCCCTGGCTTGGTTGCTGGTGTCGGCAGGCGAGGCGTGGCAGGAGATGGCACAGGCAATAATCTGCAGATGAGAGAGCACGTGACAGGCTGGACACGGGAACAGGTGGAGTGACAGGGGAACAGGAACCAGGAACAGGGACTAGGGACCAGGTAACGGACAGGACTCAGGAACAGGGACTTGGGACCAGGTAACGGACAGGACACAGGAACAACAGGGAGCTGGGCCAAACGCTATGGGAAGCATGTAGAGGCTCCAACCCAGGGGACAGGGCATGCTGGGATTTATAGGGGAGTGATTAGGTGCAACTACCAATTAGGAGCGCACTGCCCCTTTAAATCTGAGACAGCCGACGCGCGCGCGCCCTAGGAGGCGGGGACGCGCGCGCCGGCCGGCACAGCGGGAGACAGGAGCGTGGAGAGGTGAGGCGCCCCCCGGGGCCGAGGTGATAGCAGCGCCGGGTCCCCGACTATGGACACCGGCTGCTGCATGGGGCAGGAAGCGGTCGCGGCGGCGGCCCGGAACGCGGGACGCCGCCGCGGCTGTGACAGTACCCCCCCCCTTTGGCCTCCCCCTCTTTCTTGCCTGCAGATGGCACAGGAAGCCACAAAGTCTTTGACATCTTGAAACAAACTGGGCCACCAGTAGTGGCGAGAGATCCGTTGGCCGGTCTTACGGACTCCAGGGTGCCCGGCCTCCAACGAGGAATGACCCCACTTCAAAATACCTCTTCGAAGCGCAGGGTGAACATGAGTCTTTCCGGGGGGTACTCTCCGAAGCGAGGAGGTGACGACTGGTGCTAGGCGATCAGGCGGTAAAACATGGCAAGGGACTGTGGGTCTGTGGACGAGGACCTTCTGTAAGTTCTCCCGGTGGTGAGAGGACCCGACCTTAGTCTTGGGTACGGAGAGAGGGTACACCTCAGCAGAGAAGGCATCCGCCGAGTCTTGGTCTTCTGCCGGTAGGTCGGATAGAGGCTTGGCTGGGACAGGAAACGACATAGTACTCTTGGTCTGAGGTGACCTGAGACACTGGTTGGAACAGTCCTGACCCCAACTGAGAATCTCCCCGGTTCTCCAGTCCAGTTGAGGGGCATGTTCTTGCAGCCACGGGAGTCCCAGGAGGACCGCGGGGGAAGAATGGGGCAGGACGTAGAAGGATATCTCTTCTTGATGTAAAGGACCCACCTGGAGGACTAAAGGTGCGGTCTGGTAGTACACACGGTCGGTAAGAATTTCGCCTGTGACCGAGGAGATAGTCAGGGGCCTGGCTAGTCGGGTCACGGGTAGCCGCCATCTTTGGACCAATGTTGCCGCAATAAAACTGCCTGCTGACCCAGAATCGAGGAAGGCAGTAGTCTGATGATTTCGTCCTGAGAGAGTCCGGATGGAAACTGGCATAGACAGACTTGGAATGGTGGCATTCACACCTAGGGACACCTGTCCCACCGGACCTAGGTGCGAGCATTTTCCGGATGTTTGGGGACGTAGGGGACATCCCAGCCGGAAGTGATCGGAACCACCGCAATAGAGACAGAGATTCTGCTCCAGGCGCCGGATTCTTTCATCAGGCGTCAGGTGAGCCCGTTCCACCTGCATAGGAATCTCAGGAGAGGGTTGGGACATCGAAAGGTCAAGATTCTGGAAAACCGGCGCCAGCTGGGGATGGCGACGGGAACGGGTTAGTAAATGTTCATGCCGAACCTCCTCCTCCCTCTCCGAAAAACGAGTATCAACTCGGGTGGCCAGTAGAATGAGTTCGTTCAGGGAGGTAGGCAGGTCTCGGGCAGCGAGCACGTCTCTCACACGACTAGACAGGCCTTTCTTGAAGGTGGCCAATAGGGCGGCCTCGTTCCAGTCCAATTCGGCTGCCAGGGTGCGGAACTGGATGGCGTAGTCACCAACAGAGGAGCTGCCTTGAGAGAGGTTGAGGAGAGCAGTCTCGGCTGAAGAAGCACGGGCAGGTTCCTCAAAGACGGAGCGAAACTCGAATAGGAAGGCCCGGAGATTGGCAGCAACTGGATCATCACGGTCCCACAGTGGCGTGGCCCAGGCCAGGGCTCTACCTTCTAATAGGCTGATGATGAAAGCCACTTTAGAGCGCTCGGTGGAAAACTGACTACTCAAAAGTTCAATGTGCATGGTGCACTGAGTCAAGAATCCTCTGCACAACTTAGAGTCCCCAGAGTACTTGCTTGGGAGGGCCAGTCGGAGTGAAGAAGAAGCGTCAGGAGGTGGTGTGCGCTGGGCAGTAGTCTGCTGCTGTAAGGCGGCAGTGAGTTGCTGGATCTGCTGTGACTGTTTCTGGATTTGTTGCGCCTGCTGAGTGACCACTCTGGCGACGTCACGGAGATCGGGCACCTCGCCGGGATCCATGGTTGGAGCCTACTGTAACGCCCGGAGTAGTGGATCCACTGGACCGGCACCAGCGATGGCACAAACCTCACCAGGGAGCGGAGTCTAAGGGGCCGCTGGTTTTCACCAGAGCCCGCCGCAAGGCGGGATGGACTTGCTGCGGCAGGCGACCCCCAGGTCGCTACCCCTGGCTTGGTTGCTGGTGTCGGCAGGCGAGGCGTGGCAGGAGATGGCACAGGCAATAATCTGCAGATGAGAGAGCACGTGACAGGCTGGACACGGGAACAGGTGGAGTGACAGGGGAACAGGAACCAGGAACAGGGACTAGGGACCAGGTAACGGACAGGACTCAGGAACAGGGACTTGGGACCAGGTAACGGACAGGACACAGGAACAACAGGGAGCTGGGCCAAACGCTATGGGAAGCATGTAGAGGCTCCAACCCAGGGGACAGGGCATGCTGGGATTTATAGGGGAGTGATTAGGTGCAACTACCAATTAGGAGCGCACTGCCCCTTTAAATCTGAGACAGCCGGCGCGCGCGCGCCCTAGGAGGCGGGGACGCGCGCGCCGGCCGGCACAGCGGGAGACAGGAGCGTGGAGAGGTGAGGCGCCCCCCGGGGCCGAGTCCCCGACTATGGACACCGGCTGCTGCATGGGGCAGGAAGCGGTCGCGGCGGCGGCCCGGAACGCGGGACGCCGCCGCGGCTGTGACAGGAAGTGCCATGTTTTCCATGATAACTAAAAAAAAATAATTAATGCAAATTGCAAACTTGCTTTATTTGCTGATTTAGATTTTGAAAGTTACAACAACAGTGACAAGTCAAGTTTTTATATTAAATACATTCTTTTAAAGAATGTTTGGGGATCTTTTCTACCAATTTTCCCTTTGCTATCTATACCATAAAATAATCCTGAAATCTTTTAGTTTCATTTCAGCGATTAAGTCTAAAAAGTCCTGATACTTTCCAGCAGTGTCTTCATCATAACATATAGGTTTACACTAAAAGAGGGCACCAGTATATAGATAAGACAGGAGCAGAACATTCTTAACAAACCTTACCCCCGACCCCCCCCCCCCCCCTCTCTGCACATTGATCTCTGTGCAGGTCACAGAGCATGCCTACAAAACTTTCCCACCCAAAAAAATTAATAGCTCCTCCAGCAATCTATTAGTCCATAGGGATTGCAGTAAAGCATCTCTCTAAATGCCATTACAAAAAGCTCAGGCATTAGGTCACTCCTATAATAAATAAAAAAAATAATGGAACAGGTTAAAAAAAGAACATGTCAAAGTAAAAAAAAGAAATAAAATCTAGTTGATACATTCACTTTAAGCCACCTACGTCCATAGCAGGATCTGTCCAGAGCAGCAGAAATCCCTATAACAAACTTCCCCTGCTCTGCACAGTTCCTGTTATGGACAGAGGTGGCAGCAAAGAGCACTGTGTCAGACTGAAATACACCACTTCCTGCAGGACATACAGCAGCTAATAAGAACTTGAAGAATAGAATATTTTACAAATCTGTATAACTTTCAGCCATTGGTTGATTTAACCCCCCCCCCCCCCCCCCCCCCCCCCCCCCCCGGAGCTTCCTTAACCCCTTAGCGACCCATGACGTATCTGATACGTCATGGTGCCGCGGAGGGTGTTCAGAACGGGGTCCCGCCGGGACCCCGCTCTGAACGGCGCTGATCCCGGCTGACACGTGCAGCCGGGCAGTGCCTCTGTTAGCCGGCGCGGGTCCCGTTGCCGCGCCGGCTAATTAAGCACTTCAATGCAGCTGTCAAACCTGACAGCTGCATTGAAGTGCTTTATGCACACTATCCCTGGTGTCTAGTGGGTCGGATCTCCCCCCCGCGATGCGATCACGGGGGGGAGATCCGTTTTTCTGCCCGTGCCGGGCCTCAGCGTCGGAATGACGCTGATCCCGGCTCGGCAATAGATTGCTATGGCCTGCAGCAGGCCATAGCAATCTATGACCGATCTAATCGATCTTTGCTGTGTATATACACAGCATTGATCTCTATGAGAGATCAGTGCTATGTATATACAAGCCCCCCAGGGGGGCTTCTAGTTACAGTAAAAAAAAAAGTAAAAAAGTGTTTTTATTAATAAAAAGTCCCCTCCCCTAATAAAAGTCCAAATCACCCCTCTTTTCCCATTTTATAAATATAAATTAATAAATAAACAAATAAATAAACATATTTAGTATCGCCGCACACGTAATCGCCCGAACTATTAATCACATTACTGATCTCGCACGGTAAACGGCGTCAGCGCAAAAAAATTCCAAAGTGCAAAATTGCGCATTTTTGGTCGCATCAAATCCAGAAAAAATGTAATAAAAAGTGATCAAAAAGTCGTATATGCGCAATCAAGGTACCGATAGAAAGAACACATCATGGCGCAAAAAATGACACCTGACACAGCTCCATAGACTAAAGGATAAAAGCGCTATAAGCCTGGGAATGGAGCGGTTTTAAGGAACGTGTATTTGTTAACAATGTTTTGATTTTTTTAAAAGCCATCGGATACAATAAAAGTTATACATGTTATATATCGTTGTAATCGTAACGACTTGAGGAACATGCATAACAAGTCAGTTTTACCATAGGGCGAACGGCGTAAATGCAAAACTCCCCGAAATCAAAACAAATTTGTTTTTGTTTTCAATTTGACAGCGCAAATTATTTTTTTCCGGTTTCGCAGCATATTTTATGGAAAAATAATGCCGGTCATTGCAAAGTACAATTGGTTTCGCAAAAAATAAGCGCTCATATAAGTCTCTCGGTGAAAAAATGCAAGCGCTATGGACTTTTAAACATAAAATGGAAAAAGCAAAAGCGCAAAAACGAAAATTGGCTTTGACCTTAAGGGGTTAAAATAAATGGATTAAAGGAAATCCATGGCTGATCTACTTCACTGTTACTGTAAACACTGTGCAACTTGTTGGGAGCTCAGTAGCTGACTTGTGTCACCTAGTGACACGATTATGTGTTCTACAATTACAAGTACGGTAAATATGAGATTTAAAGGCACAGTAGGGGATAAAACAAAGGTCAAATGTTTCAGAATTTGGCTGTAATTGGTTTTGTAGGCTCTAAATATCTGAAAGAAAAGGTTTCTTTAAGTGCTGAGTGTAAGGAAGAATGTGATGAATGGAGATCAGATGCATCCCTGGGAGTATTACGGTATTATAGACGGTCTCTAGAGTAAGGACTGTAACAAAGGACTCCTGTATACAACAAGGTGGATGTAAACAGAAAATCTTACTGTTATATATTATAGAAACCAATGAGAGAGTAAGGGGGGGCACAAGGAGCCATAAAAGTTTCAGGAGCCATAGAGTTATATTTACTGTATATTATTATGCTTCTGTGTGATATGATATAAAATAGGAATTGTACTATGTAAGAAATTCGGAGGTTGTGTTGAAAAGGACAGGTATTTAGTTGTTTCGAGTGTTTGAATAAGAAATAGGACGGTTAGGAACCCGGAGCTTAATGGTGAAAAACTTCTTAATGGAAGATATATAGTTTTTTAAAGAAGACCTGTCAGCAACTTTTTACTACAACCAGTGTACAACTGAGTTTTTATCCTGAATCCGTCACTCCAGCGCTGAGATATAAGCTTTAGAATGTTCAAATTAAGAGCTAAAGCAAAAGCCCAGCAATGTTCAATCCTTTCCCTCCTAACTAAAGCCCCTATGTCTTCATGTAAACACCCATTCTGTGAACCTTTCTGGGCTTTTGCATAACATTTCTAAAGCTTATATATTTATTTCAGCACTGGAGCGATAGTTCGAAATATTACTTTTATCTTCTGATTTAGGGTAAGATACCCTATTGTACACTGCCTTTA
The DNA here is from genome assembly GCF_027789765.1 of Dendropsophus ebraccatus. Classification (NCBI taxonomy): domain Eukaryota; kingdom Metazoa; phylum Chordata; class Amphibia; order Anura; family Hylidae; genus Dendropsophus; species Dendropsophus ebraccatus. Next base: position 60,377,141 of record NC_091464.1, on the reverse strand, counting down.
CCTTAGTCATCAAAACCTGCTGACATCAGCTTCAGAGACGGAAAAGAACCACGCTGAGTAGAGAAATGTTATCAGATATTTCCCCACTTCTACTCCTCCTTCCCTGATACAGACTCAGAGAGTCTGCTTCCTGTGATTTTATTTATTATACTGCTAAAAGCCCTATTACACGTAACAACTATCGGCCGTATTCGTCCTGTGTAATAGGAGACAACGGTAAACTGACATGAACTATGTCGGCTGATCGATGCTGTCATTTGTCTTTCAACATGCTGAAAGACAAACGACTGTGATAGTAGCGATCTGCTGTCATCTCTCCGTGGAATAGGAGTGGCAGCAGCAGACTGCCGCTATCCTCTATTTGCTATCCCATACATTGCAGACAGAGTGATAAGATCTTGCTCACCTATACCTATAAAGCACACCTTCATAAGCAGTAGCAGCATAGAGGGCATTTTAGAGTAGCACTGAACAATGTAAGCCGAAAAGTGTAAGAGAAGAACACTGGAGCTGTCAACAGCTTCTCTGTGTCTTCCTCTGCCGCTGACTCCTTTTCCCTTTTCTCTCATCATAGACTCCTATGGGTAGCATGTAACCTGATCCCTCAATAAGTCTGGTCTTGCAAGACAGACATATAGCAGCTTCTCTGAATGATAAATTGAATTTATGATATGTGTAGAAAGGAAAGGAGAACATAGAGAAATTTCATAAATTGACTATTGATTGTCTGTTTTACCTTCAAGGATTAGTGAATAGTCTCTCCAAAGTCTCTCCAAATATTATTGCATGTGCTTCTATTATTACTGAAAGTATATATATATATATATATATATATATATATATATATTTGTTATTTCTTTTTTTTTTACTATGACTATCAGCAATGTTATTTGCACATTTGTTTTTCCATCTGAATTAAAAGTAAAACAAATACTAACCACACGTACAACAGGACCAGTACCACAGCATGTACATTTATGCATCTGTAAAAGGTTAAATCCTCCCACCCCTACAGTGAGCTTCTTGTTAAGGAGACGGCACTGGGGCTCAGCCGTAAGAGAAAGCTGAACTTTTCTCCCTAGTGGCTTCTCCGCATGTTTTCTTAATAAACCAGCTCTGGATGTGACCTTCCTGTGTTATATCTCTGGCAGAGAAGTCTAGATGCCCTATCTGCTTTCATGGGCTTCTTGTGAGACTTGGGTTACTCTTTAAGGTGTGAAGTCTACAGTGTATGACAGACGCTCAACAAGAGCTGCTTACTAATGCGGAGCCGGACAAATGCAAGATACAGGCAAAATAAAGGAGGCACAGTTCTAGTAGAACCCAAAGAAAATACATACGAGCGAGGCGCCCAGTGCCATGTGTCTCTATTATATCATATTTTTCAAATATGCAGACGTAGCAGAATTTGTCACTGGGCACAGCGCCTGGTGATATCTTAATGTATTATTGCAGGACTTAGAGAGTTATAACTATGCTCAAATTATTATTTAAAGCGTAACTGTCATTTCAGCGCCATTTTTATGAAAACATTAAATATCTCACAGTACAAGCGATTTTAAGAAACTCTGTAATAGGTTTTATGTACTAAAAGAGTTTCCTTCTGTAGTGAAAAAGCAATCTCCCAGCCTCCCCCCTCACATCAGATGAAGCAGGATTTCTGTCTCCATTATGTGGCTATGGAGAGGGGAGGGGCTGTTAGGAGGGACTGAGCACGGAGCAGTCCTGCACAGCACAACACCCTGCAATCTTCTCTCAGTAAGTTCATAGATAAGCACTGACCTTTCTGACACCTGAATTTAGCGTTTTAGGTGCCTAGAAAGTCTACAAACAGCTGACCTTCATGTCACCTCTTCCTGCTCCCTCATCTCCCTCGGCCCCTCCCCCCTTCATAGGCTTACAATGGAGAGAGCAGAACCCGTCTTCACTGGCTTCTCTGTAATGAAGACGTGTTTGCCTGATAATGCACAGATAAGTAGTCAGGGGGGGAGGCTGGGAGATTGCTTCTTGAGTACAGAAGGAGGCTTTTTTGGCTGATGAAACCTATTGCAGAGTTTCTTAAAATCGCTTATACTACTGATTTCTGCAATAAAAAAAAAACATGACAGTTACGCTTTAAGTATGCGGCACACTGTCACCATTTCACTAGCATTATTGAGATAGGATGCCTCCATCATGACATTACCTAGGGGGGTAACTTTCCTACTGCGTAATATACCACTTGATGAAATCTTTAAAAAAAAAGGCATATAAAGAGTACAAACCTCAAGAAGATGAGGCATAGGGGGTATACTGTGCCTCATGCCTTTTGCAGTTGCTCTTACTAGTGGAGCATGGAGGAAAACTTTAAGGGTATGTTCACATTGAGTAAATGTGACGGAATTCCGTGGTGGAACTCTCCGCCGCGGAATCCCGCCTGCCTCAGTGTCAGACGGCATCTCTATGGGAGGGCTCACACACCTCCGCTCTCCGCTCAAAGAATTGACAGGTCAATTGCTTGAGTGGAGAGCGGAGGCACGCGAGCCTTCCCATAGAGATGCCGTCTGGCACTGAGGCAGGTGGGATTCCGCGGTGAATTCCATCACATTTACTCAGTGTGAATGTACCGTAAGGGTAGATAAACATCTAGCACAGTCATAGCAGACTAAAGATCTGGGGATGTAATGGCAGAAAGGACATGGATTTCACCAATTTTTTCACTGAGACAAAAGGTTCAATATGAGAAAAAAAAATTGCCATTTTGAGCATTTGTTACAAATTTTGAGCATTTTGTTACAAATTTACAAGATTTGACGTATAGCAGTAGCAATGCCTCGCAGCCATGTGATTGTCTATAATCTATAACTACAAGACTGTTAATGCTTCACTCCAATCCATGTGTTTATGTTGTGAATTTCCAACAGACGCCGGTACAATTTTTGAATTTTTTTTTTTACGACTGATAAAAATTTTCTGCATACATCTATATTTGAAACTTATAACTTTACGTTTCTATACTTTTTTTTACATGTAAAGGGTATATGTTATTCCTCTTACGTCTTTTACTTGTAAATGAAATGGAATTGAATGGAATGAATACTGTGCATGTCTGACAATAAAAAAACGCATAAATGATTAAATGTCTGGAAGCTGCTTTAAGTTTCTATACGTTTCCTATTGACTGTATACGTTTGGTATACGTTTTTCATGTAGGACAGATGTAAGGTCTGATACGCCATTCTTTACAATAAAAATGTATGCTGTCATAAATAAGATAATTGGTTGGAGTCATGTTTCTCTAATTAAAGTCTATGGATAAATCATGTTTAATTTAATTCTTCAGCTAGTAAAACTTATACACTTGACAGATAGAAAATTTGTAATGTGAATAGCCCCTAAGCCTAGAGGTATTACCATGGACTTGCCTATCGCAACCAATCAGCTTTCAGCTTCTAATGTGCACCATGAAATTGATAGTAATCTCTGGTTGCTATGAAATCAAAGGGCCTAGTTCATCAAATCTATATTTGTTTACTATAGCAGCCAATCACAGCTCAGCTTTATTTATTTTTTTGCAACACTTTAAGAAATGAAAGCTGAGCAGTGATTGGTTGCTACAGGTAACAACAGTCGTTTCTATAGACTAGTTTTGTTTCTATAGCAACCGGTCATGGACTACTTTCTGTGCCATTTGGAATGGCTAATTAGTTGTTATAGGTGACTTTTTTTTTTTAGATAGTTTATACACATTTGGCTTTTTGAAATGATATTGATACTAGATCAAATTGTGAGCATTATGCATGGAACCTATATGGTAGTATACACAATCCAGGCGGCCGTAATACAAATTTTTAGGCATTTCTATGGAGAGTCTCGGTTCAGCCCACCTTACAGTATGCATGGTGCCTATATGGCGGTATACACAGTCCTCATGGAAATATAATACAGAGATTTAGGTATTGCTATGGAAAGTTACTGCTTAGCCCCAGTCCTGTGCATATTGTATATATGGCGGTATCGGCAAACCTGGCAACCATAATGCACAGATTTAGGTATTTCTATAAAAAGTTACTATGCAGCCCTGTGCACATTGTATATATGGCGGTATCTGCAGTCCTCTCAGCCATAATGCACAAATTTAGGTTTTTCTATGGAAAGTTACTGTTCAGCCCCAGCCGTATGCATGGTGTCTATATGGCGGTATACACAATCCCAGGAGCCATAATATGTGACTGTAGGTACTCCATGTCCTGCCACATGATGTCTCCATATATAGAGAATTGATCTGTATAGAGCCATACTACAGTCAAACTCAAGATGCAATACTGTAACATGCTGTTTGTTTTATATAAGGTAGCATGTCCCTTTAAGGCGGTAGCTTTATGAATAAGACGTTGTGATTAAACGTTTCTAAATGATGTAATCCGAAAAACTACAAGATATTAAGTCTCCAGCTCAGGCAGAGTGCAGTATGGTGGGTACGATGGGTCACTTACTAACACTCACCCTCTGGAATACACATGACCATTCATCCCAATCACCGACGACACAACGGAACGTAAAATCTAATCCCATCTGGATGATACAAGCAAGAAGAGTCATTTACCAAACACCAACAGACCTCCTCCTCCCCTTATTAAACCTAGCAACGGCCTATGTCATCTGTCAAAATAAAACACCTCCAATCTCGGCTTCTCAAGGAGAAATCTGGACTTCTCCAAGACATCATTTGTTACTGAAATGACAAAATAGTCATCGACTTTCCTGAAATCCAGGTTAATAGAATGGAATGATCTGTCAACTCAATCCCGGTCAATGAGAAGAAACATGGAATGACATGTGATACAGCAGAGCTGAGTTGGTCATAAGTCATAGATGCTGTGTTTGTCATATGTAGCACAGCTTAGACGCAACTCATGATGACAACGCAAACTGCAAAACATCTACTAAGAATTAATAACAAACTCCTCTCTGCTACATCTTGACGAAATGAAACGATAAAAGCTAACTCTGTTAATAATACGGTATTATTGCAGCTTTGACCGGTACAAAGTCCTGGCAATATGTCTTATATAAAACAGCTTGCAAGCATTAAGAAAAAGCAGAGGTTGATGAATATTGATGTAGCAGAGCTGAGTTTGTTGTAGAGTCTGAGTCTAAATAAATTAAAAAGTACAGATAACAAATCAGAATCATGAGCTGCACCGACTCAGCTCTGCTACCTCTGTGCTACCTCTGTATGTCGAACTTGAAAAACGTATAAAATCTTTAAAAAGAAGAAAATTCCTGATAACTCACCGAGTCTACAGAGTGGGAAAAGTCATAGATCCGTGGATAGGCACTTTCACAAAGCAGCAACAGATGGAGGAGGCTGGATACAGGAAGAGAGTTTTTTCGGATACTTGGTTGGTGTTCGGAGCAGCAGCAACCGGTGGAAATGTCTTTGTGTTATATATATATATATATATATATCCCTTGTGAGGCGGTGGTAAATGTGGATATATTGCAGAGCCCTGTGCTTGTGGATGGAGAGGGATGTGAACTGACTCAGTCCCTGGCAGTGGTCTCAGCCCAGAGTATGAGTCTATCCCCTTCTCCAATCATAGATGAGTGAAAATCGACCAGAGTCCTCCCAGACTGAAACTTCCACAACTGCAGCATCATATACCCCACAGACCACCACACACGAGCCTGCAAAACAAACCTCAGCACGCCAGCTCACAAGCTCTCAATGTGTACTGTATACATTCCTCCAGTTAAAGTCACAGAGCTGAAGGCAAACATAAGCACAAAAACAACTAAAAAACATGAAAAAGAAAAAAACAAAAACACTATTAGCAAAAAATACAAATAAAAAAAAAAAAAAATTATACTTATATAAGCTAAATAGAGTGTTTTACAAGACATAAGGGTTACAGGGATACTCTGGCGGGGAAATTTTTTTTCAAATAAACTGCGATCAGAAAGTTATACGGATTTGTAAATTTCTTCTATTAAAAAAGTCTTTCAGTACTTATCAACTGCTGTATGTCTTGCAGGAAGTGGTGTATTCTTTCCAGTTTGACACAGTGCTCTCTGCTGCCACCTCTGTTCATGTCAGGAACTGTCCAGAGCAGTAGTAAGTCCCAACAGAAAACCTCTTCTGCTCTGGACAGTTCCTGACCTGGACAGAGGTGGCAGCAGAGAGCACTGTGTCAGACTGGAAAGAATACACCACTTCCTGCAGGACATACAGCCACTTATACGTACTGGAAATCTAGAGATTTTTTAAATAGAAATTATTTAATAATGTATAACTTTCTCACACGAGTTCATTCAAAAACATTTTTTTTCACTGGATTACCTCTTTGTATGGATACTTATATGTAATGTCTGATTCTTGTCTATGTATGTACCCCCAGAATTGTTAAGTGCTGCAAGATCTGTTGGAGTTATATAAATAAAAAGTATAATAATAATAATAATAATTATTATTATTATTATTAATAATAATAATTCATAGATCTGTACACAGTTAGGGCCCAAACCAAGGCAGGACCTATATTGCCACCCCATGTGTCAATCAAATCAGTCCTAACAGTTCCCATGAAAATTGTCATCCAGCTTCCCCACAATCCTCAAAGGCAGATTTGTAGGGTATTATCTTGATGTATCACAGCATAAATAAGCAGATTTACCTTTTAGGATCTGAGCTATAATTCTACCCATAATAGGTGTCACCCAGATTTCCTAGAAACAGATAGAGCAAAGAGATGCCCAAATAAACTAAATTCTTGATTAAAGGACAAGTGCCATGAAAAACTTTTCCCCAGTAATTGAAGCACATTACAGTTATATAACTCTGTAATGTGCTTCAGTCACCTATCTGCCTCCCTTCCCTGTCTTTTCCCCCCTCCACCCCCCAGCAGGAAGTGTCCTGACTCACACAGACCTAATGACTGCTGTCACCGTCACCAGGCAGCTCCTTCTTGTGAGGATGAGTCATCAGCAGGAGGGCTGCTCTAGCTCCTGTTACAGCAGCCCCCCCCTCCCCAGTCAATGTGATGGCTTGCAGTTGTTCAGCCAATGGGAGCTGAGCAAGCTGAGTCAAATGATAGGGGAGGGGGGGGGCTGCTGTAACAGGAAAAGGAGCTGAGAGAAGAGCTTGGTGACGGTGACGACAGTAATCAGGTCTGTGTGAGTCAGGACACTTCCTGGTGGGGGGTGGAGGGGGGGAAAGACAGGGAAGGGAGGCAGATAGGTGATTGAAGCATATTACACAGTTATATAACTTTGTAATGTGCTACAATTACTAGGAAAAAGTTTTTCATGGCACTTGTCCTTTAAGCATTAAGAGGACTTTGAAGCTAATATTACCATAGAGGTGATTACTCCACTCATGTTGGGACTATCCAACATGGTATATTAATAGACGGGAGGAGTCACACACTATGCAGGTACTGCGCAGAGCAAGTCTCTATAGAAAACCTCTCCTGCTCTGGACAGTTCCTGACATGGACAGAGGTGGCAGCAGAAAGCACGTGTCAGACTGACATACAGCAGCTGATAAGTAGAGATGATCGAACATCGGGAAATTTTAGGCTGAATCCCAGAATTCCAGGCGGTACCCGGGCTGTCTCCTCCTTCCCCACGGACTGGGAAGGCATCGGGAATCAAATGCTGCACGTTCAAAAATGTTCGAGTTTGATCGAACCTAAGATTTCCCAATGTTCGATCATCTCTACTGATAAGTACTGGAAGACTTCAGTTTTTTTAAATAGAGGTAAATTACAAATCTATATAACTTTATGCCACTGGTTGATTCAAAATGTATATATCCCTATAGAGTACCCCTTTAAGGTATAACTTAAAGCTCCTAGACCCCAGTAAAACATCTGTATCAACATCCCCACCCACCATGTGCCATTTATAATACTGAAGTCTTCTCTGATCCTTCTCAGGCTCCAGGACCCAAGAGTGACTGTTACTTCTGCACCTCCTATAGCTATTTCCATGCTGAAATGAGGTGAGGGGAACCAATAGGATGATATTGTTTATTTTAAGGTATCACAGTCTGCAATGGTGCTGTGCCACAAAAGGACACCCCTTTTTTTTCTTTTTTTTTTTAAGGACAGGGTCTGAAATGGCCTTAAGGACTGGAGCAAATCTTATGAATATGACCAGTGTCACTTTATTCATTAATAAACAGATACACATGTGTAGAGATCACCGGCACCACTCTCTATCGGCGGCTTACTTGTGGAATATTTCCAGGCACTATGGACTATGTCTCAGTCGTCCATGGGGTGCTCCTCATATAATAGTATATGAACAGTCCAAACAAAGAGAGAAAGATGAGGGCACTCACCCATATGTGGCACTACGACTTCTTTATTCACAACATGTGCAGTTAAAAGTCCATGAAGACATGAAGACATCAAGACATCAAGACACGCGGGCAGACGCCATACACCTTACAGCGTTAACATGATGGCCATTTCGCGCGCATGCGCATGCCTGTCTGATGCCGGCCGGGAACTCGTCCCCTGCTCAGCACTCGTTTGTATTCGGCTGCAGCAGCCGAAAGCAAACGAGTGCCGATCTCATTGATCTTTGCTGTATATCTATACAGCAAAGATCTCAATGAGAGATCAAAGTATATATACTAGAAGTCCCCCAGGGAGGCTTCTAGTATATGTGTAAAAAAAAAAAAGTGTTGTCATTAGTATAAAGCCCCCTCCCCAATAAAAGTCTGAATCACCCCCCTTTTCCCAGGTTATAAATAAAAGTAAACAAATAAATAAACATGTTTGCTATCGCCGCGTGCGTAATCGCCCAAACTATTAATTAATCACATTCCTGATCTCGCACGGTAAACGGCGTCAGCGCAAAAAAATCCCAAAGTGCAAAATTGCGCATTTTTGGTCGCATCAAATCCAGAAAAAATGGAATAAAAAGCGATCAAAAAGTCTTATATGCGCAATCAAGGTATCAATATAAAGTAAACATCATGGCGCAAAAAGTGACACCTCACACAGCCCGATAGACCAAAGGATAAAAGCGTTATAAGCATGGGAATGGAGTGATTTTAGGGAACATATATTTGTTAACAATGGTTGGAATTTTTTACAGGCCATCAGATACAATATAAGTTATACATGTTACATATCGTTTTAATCATAACGACTTGAGGAACATGCATAACAAGTCAGTTTTATCCCTGGGAAAATGGTGTAAAAACACATTCCCCCCAAATAAAAGAAATGTGTTTGTTTTTTTCAATTTCAACACACTTTGAATTTTTTTCTGGTTTCGTAGTGTACTTTATGCAAAAATTCAGCCTGTCATTGCAAAGTACAATTAGTGACACAAAAAATAAGGGCTCATGTGGGTCTGTAGGTGTAAAAATGCAAGTGCTATGGCCTTTTAAGCACAAGAAGGAAAAAACGAAAACGCAAAAACGAAAATTAGCCTGGTCCCGAAGGGGTTAAATAGCATTAGCAACATGTCTACTTTATGTTGGCGGCATTTATTAAACTATATTTCATTTTTTTTAGACAATAGAAAGCTTAAAACATTAGCAGCAAATTTCCAAATTTTCTGTAAAATTTCAAAATCAGATATTTTTAGGGACCTGTTCAGGTTTAGGGTATGTTCACACTACGTATATGTCCGGACGCATTTTTTCGCGGCCGAGCATATAAGTGTTAAACTCCGGTCGGGAATTTACGCAAGTTGCGGCCGGCTACGTACGGACCGCGAACTTACGCCCGTAGTCTACTTACGCTTCTCGAGCGCCCTACGTAGCGATCTGACAGCAGTCTTTTACTTGGAAATCTTCGCCTAGCCCCGGACACCCCACAGAACCTTTTGGATCGGCAAAGAAAAGTGGAAAAATGAAGAAATCGCCACTACGTATGAGACCGCATGTAACGCTACGGGCGTAAGTTACGGCATTTTAGTCCTCAAACAATGGTCTGGTTCATTTTTTACGGCGCAGCGAACTATCCGGGCGTAAGTTCGTAAGTAGTGTGAACTGTGCAGCCGTAGATCGTATACTTTCCATTGTATGCAAACTACGTAAATCTCCGGCTGCTTATTCACGGAACGCGCTATGTCCGGAGACTTACGTAGTGTGAACATAGCCTGAAAGTGTATTTGAGGGGACTGTATGTTAGAAAGCCCCACAAAGCACCCCATTTCAGAAACTGCACCCCCAAAACTCTGCAAAAGCACATCCAGAAAGTTTTTTTAACCCTTTAGGGGAGTCACAGAAATAAAAGCTAAGTGTGTAAGAAATTTGAAAATTTTAATTTTCTGTGCAGAGATTTTATTGTAATCCAATATTTTTCATAATTATAAACCTATTACCAGAGAAATGCACCCCAATATTTATTGCCCCGTTTCTGCAGTTTATAGAAATACCCCATATGTGGCCCTAATGCGCTATTTGACGCAACCACAAGCCTCAGATATAAGGGAGCGCCTAGTGAGTTTCAATGGCTCCGTTATATTTGGTCATTTCTGACTGTATCACTTCAGGTTGGCAGAGGCTCTGGGGTGCCAAAACCTAAAAAACACCCCTAAAGGGACACCATTTAGAAAACTACACCCCTCAAGGAATGTAACAAGGGGTGCGGTGAGCATCTGGACCCCATAGGTGCTTCACAGATTTTCCGAACAATATGGCGTGAAAAAAGACAAAAGTATTTTTTACACTAAAACGTTGTTCTAGCCTTCATTTTTTCATTTTCACAAAGGGATAAAAGGAAAAAAAACACAAAACATGTAGCGCTGTTTCTCCCGAGTACAGAAATACCCCACATGTGGCGATAAAGTGCCAAGGGGGCGCAGGACGAGCCTCCAAAGGGAAGGAGCGCCAATTGGCTTTTGGAAGCTGGATTTCACTGGAATGGATTTCAAGGGCCACGTTGCATTTACAGAGCCCTCGTGCTGCCAAGACACTGGAAACCCCCCACAAGTGACCCCATTCTGGAAACTACACCCCTCAAGGAATCTAACAAGGGGTGCAGTGAGCATATGGACCCCACTGGTGACGGGCAGAAATGTGGAAAAATGTGACGTGAAAGTGAAAATTTTCATTTTTTCACTTTCATGGCACAAATGTGCCCGTCATCCAGGGGTCCATATCCTCACTGCACCCCTTGTTAGATTCCCTGAGGGGTGCAGTTTCCAGAATGGTGTCACTTGTGGAAGGTTTCCACTGTCTTGGCAGCACGAGGGCTCTGAAAATGCGACATGGCGTTCATCATCCATTCTAGCCAAATCCAACCTCTAAAATCCAAATGGCGCTCCTTCCCTTCGGAGGCTTGCCCTGCACCCACATGGCGCTTTATGTCCACATGGGGGGTATTTACAGACTCGGGGGAAATTGCTCTACACATTTTGTGTTTTTTTTTTCTCTTTTAACCCCTTGTGAAAATGATAAATTCAAGGCTAGACCAACATTATAGTGTAAAGAATTTAATATTCATTTTCACGCCACATTGTTCCACATTTGTGCCCGTCACCAGTGGGGTCCATATGCTCACTATACCCCTTGTTACATTCCATGAGGGGTGTAGTTTCCATAATGGGGTCACTTGTGGGGGGTTTCAACTGTCTTGGCAACACAGGGGCCTTTTAAATGCAACATGGCCCCTCGAAATCCAATCCAGCCTCAAAAAACCAAATGGCGCTCCTTCCCTTTGGAGGCTTACCCTGCACCCGCATGGCACTTTATGTCCACATGTGGGGTATTTCCGTACTCAGGGGAAATTGGTCTACACATTGTGGTTTTTTTATCTTTTAGCCCCTTGTGAAAATTAAAAAATCAAGACAAGATCAATGATTTAGAGTAAAAAAAAATTTAAAATTACACTAAATGTTGGTCTAGCCTTGATTTTTTTCCATTTCCACAAGGGGTTAAAAAAGAAAATAAATGCAAAGCGTGTAGGGTAGTTTCTCCTGAGTACGAAAATACCCCACATGTGGACATAATGTGCCATATGGGCACAGGGCAAGCCACCAAAAGGGACAGAGCGCCATTTAGAGGCTGGAATGGAGGATGGAGGCCATGTCGCAATTACAAAGCTCCTGTGCTGCCAGGACAGTAGAAACCCCCCACAAGAGACCACATTCTGGAAATTACACCCCATAAGGAATCTAACAAGGAGTGCAGTGAGCATATGGACCCCACTGGTAACAGGCACATATGTAGAACATGTGCAGTGAAAATAAAAAATACAATTTTTTTCATTTTCACGTCCCAAATGTGGCCGTCACCAGGGGGCCATATTCCCGCTGCCCCCCTTGTTCGATTCCTTATGGGGTGTAGTTTCCAGAATGGGGTCACTTGTGGGGGGTTTCTACTGTCCTGGACGCACAGAGGCTTTGTAATTGCATCATGGCATCCTCTAATGGGAATGGCGGCCATACCTATTTAGCTGTGGAAAAGGGACAATTCTAATTTATTTGGGGGTATGCCTCTTAGTGAATCCAGCCGGCTGGGTGCCCGAAGCTGGGGAAAAGGGACAATTCTAATTTATTTGGGGGTACGCCTCTTAGTGAATCCAGCCGGCTGGGTGCCCGAATCTGCGCCCGGCGTACAAAATCTACACCTGCTCCCAGCAGGTGTAGATTGTGAACATGATTTACACCTGCGAGCAAGCGTAAATCATGATGAATGAGGTTCCGGGGTAGGCCACACCTTCTCCCTGCCCTGCAAGCTCCACCAGCCCGCCCATCAGGCGAGCAGGGTGTACCAGAGGTGTACGCCAGGGACAAGGGGCGAATCTGAACCTTCACCCTGGTGTACGCCTCTGGCGTACGCTTCGTAAATACCCCCTATAGTGCCTAGATAATGCTCTCCTGCAGTGGCCAAACAATACTGTCAAATAGGATCCAAATAATAAAACCATACAGTAAATTAATCTACCAGGACATTTAGTGCCCACATACCAGTATCCAAATAATAGAGCCGTCCAGTAAAATAATTTATTAGGATAGATAGTGCCTGGATAATACTACTACATAGTGCCCCTATAATACTGCCAAGTAATATGCAAACATTAGGACCATATAGTAAAATAATATATTAGGCTACATAGTGTCTAGAGCGACTAAATTATATACAGTCTAGATTATACTGCCATACAGTGCCTACACAATATACTGCCAAATAGTGTCCAAATAATAAAACCATACAGTGGATTCATTTACCAGTACATATAGTGCCCAGACAATACTTCCAATTACTATCAGAACAATACAATAAAAATAATAACTAGGATACATATGCCTCAATTATATTGTCACACAGTGCCCATGAAATATTAATGTGCAATCTCTATATTCTAGCATCTCACAGTTCTTGAAGGGTACTTCAGAGAATTTTTTTTTTCTTTCAAATAAACAGGTGTCAGAAACATATATAGATTTGTAATAAGTCTTTCAGTACTTATGAGCTGCTGTATGCCCTGCAGGAAGTGGTGTATTCTTTCCAGTCTGACAACGTGCTCTCTGCTGCCACCTCTGTCCATGACAGAGCAGGAGAAAATCCCTATGGAAAACCACTGCTGCTCTTTAGACTGGAAAGAATACAATTTCCCGCAGGGCATATAGCAATTGATAAGTACTGGAAAACGAGATTTTTTAAGTAATTTACAAATCATATAACTTACTGACACCTGTTGATTTGAAAGAAAAAGACATTTCACCGCAGTACCCCTTTAAATAATAGTGACCTACCTAGTGCAAGAAATAAAGCTCTTAGGGCCAGTTCACACTGAGTAAAAACGCTGTGCTCAGTGTGCTGCTGTAAGTGAATGAGAGGGAGCGCGTGCTTGTCCGCTGCCTCTCCTCTCCACTCAAAGAACTAAAATGTTACTTCTCAGAGCGATTAGCTGCGGCAGCGGATGAGCGCGCGCCCTCTCATTCACTTATAGCAGCACACTGAGCACTGTGGGATTCCGCGGCAGAGAGGTCTACTTAGTTTACTTAGTGTTTACTTAGTGTGAACTGGCCCTTACTATACAAACAATAATATTGACATAGAGTTCATAATATCACTATACAATGGCGCTCTATTGCACTCTATACTGACATAAAATGTCTTCATAATATAATACTACTATACAATGGCGTTCTAGTGCATTCAAGTCATCCATGTTTTACATGGACCCCCATTCATTTAAATAACCACCATGTAAAACTACACTTCCCATAACTTCTCTCTAACAAAAGTAGATATCAGTGGGGAGACAACCCTTTGAATCAAGGATTTTATTTATCTCTATAGTAAAATTAAATGCACCTACTTCTGGCGGCACTTGGTTTAGTGGTCGTTCATCATTCGTCAATCAACCTACCAAGTGACACAAGGTTTTTTTTTAGTCTTTTGGGTCCTTATAGGGATGGTGTGTTGTGTATCTGTAAAAATGAGGCCCCCTCCTGTTGTCTAGGAAGAGCTCCAGATCCGTCTCTTTAGGACTTGCCAGCCCTCCTTGGTTCTTCTCATGCCTTATGCAGCACTGACAGCAATTTGGTGTTGGGGGGATCGGCAGTGGAGGTGAAATTTTTGCTAAAAAAGGTAAATATTGGGCTCTTTTCCACAACTTGTGGGTGCACAGCAGGGGAGACAGCGACACCACTGATCAAAGTGTAAAAAAAAAAATCCAAAAATTCTAGATTTCGAGGAGCCCACGGACTCGCGTTTTCATACCCTGTGTTTACACGGCTGAAACTTAAGTTGAAAATACACAAAGCTCTTGCAGTCCTGAAGCTAGAAAAAGAATTGAGTCAGCCCGGGGTCCTGAAGCACTGCATAATCTATTAATTGGTGGCCATTAAGGTGCCGTTTGACTGCGCGGAGCACACAGAAGTCTGATTGTGACCGAGCTGTGTTTCCAATGAAAGTGGAGTTATTTTAGCTGCAGACATGTTTACATTACTGTGGTTTAGTCTATAACTTTCCCTTTTTCTCGCTTCAGGATTTTGCTCCGTGAAGCAAAGCCCTCAGCTCCTAGACATTCCAAAAAGTCTGCCAAAATAATAGAAAAAAGCAGAAATACGGTATAAAAAAAAAAAAAAAGTGCAAACATAGCAAGTGAGGACCCCCTGATCTGGGTGAAGGCATGGGCTGATCGGATGGAACGTGTGCCCCCGTACGCTGTAGATTCCCACTTACTGCCTCCCTGTTGTGTCTTTACTCCAGTTCTCAGCTCCAGTCTGAAATCCTTCACGGTTCTATTTCCTGTTTGTAAGAGAAAGTATAAAATTATCCAAGTGCAGAACTGGAACTTATTGCGTTCAGGTGCTCTGCCGCATGGGCCGGTTTGGGTTGCGTAATGCGACGTCTTGGGAAATCTTAGCCAGGCCTTGTATATCAATTAGATTGCAATTGTTGTTTTCTGGAGCTATGATCTTATTGGTTGATACGGGTTAAGCTTTACCTACTTTAAAGGATTTGTCTCAAGTGTTGGTCAAGATTCGAAAAAGTGCATAACATTTAGGGCACACTTTTATGAATTCTTTTATATTCATGACCTATAGGTCAACTAGAATCATTTAGATTTTTAAATAAAGAGGATGAACTTTTAACCCTACAGCACAGCTATGGTTAATGCTCATCAATGGCCATATCACCATATCTATTTATCCTTATATATTTGAATTACATAGTGCTTTATGGCAGAATTATGCAGTCCCTAAATAATACCGTCACACAGTTCCTACAAATACCACCACACATTCCATAACTAATACCACCATACAATGCAGAAAATAATACCACCATACAGTCTATAAATAATACCACCACTTAGTCTATAAATTATACCACCACACAGTCAATAAATAGTACCGCCACACAGTCTATAAAAAATACTGCCACACAGTCCATAAAGAATGCCACTTAACAATCCACAAATAATAGTGGGATATAGTACAAAAAGGACAAGTTCATATCATATACAAGTAATATTAACATAGAGTTCCAACATAATAGTATCATACACTGCAGAGATAATTCTACCACATGGTATCTGGATTTTACAACTCTGAAATAATGAGGACATACAGTACAGTACAAAAACAAATACCCAAATAGTGTTGACAAAGTGTGCCCCAACACTGCCTAGATAATCCTACCATACAGTGCCTAAATGTTACCATCTGTTCTCACACATTAGCGGCATATAGTAGGAAAAGCAGCATATTTATTCTGCAACCAGATAATACTGGGTGTTTTCACAATACTACTATACAATAACTAAATAAATTAACCATACAGTGGTATCACCTTACAGTTCTCAGGTACAAGTGGCACATATAACAACAATAAGCTCCTGCAGTATCCACATAGTACGGATGAAAAGTGCCATTATAATACTATCATACAGTTTTAAAAAGAATTGATATACTGTGAACCATGTTCATATAATCCTGCTGTACTCTCTTTAAATCCTTTAAATACTGTAAAAGTGACATAAAGTACTGATAAGTGGCACGTTCATACTATTCCCAAAGTGCCCTTTCAATACTACCAAACAAGACCCAAATAAACCTACCATACAGCCCCTAAATGTTGCCACCTTACAGTTCTATAGTAATAGCGGCATATAGTACAAGACAGTGGTGTCATATTAGTGCCAAACAGTGCTAAAAATATGACTCCCAAATAATACCATAATGTGTTGTCTGTATAATAGTGCCATATAATGTAAAAAATAATAAGGCTATGGAGTATATAAATAATACTGACAAACAGTGCTTTCCACACGACAATAAAATATGTATTTTAAGTCAGTACACCAGTCACATTTTTGTAAATATTTCATTATATCTTTTCATGGGACGAGACTGAAGGTACTGTATGACCCTGTGATACAATGTAAAGCAGTCAGTGTACATGGCCAAATTGTGCCTAAAGGGTCAGTATTTTGTGTGGCCACCATTATTTTTCAGCACTGTCTAAACTCTCTTGGGCATGGAGATCACTAGACCTTCACAGGTTGCCACTGGACTCCTCTTCACTCCTCCATGACAACATCGCAGAGCTGGTAGATGTAAGGCCCTATTCACACGTCCGTGGTTTCGTGTGCAATTGCATACCCACAATTGTGGATAGAACTTATGACCAATTCATTTCAGTAGCCCTGTTCACAAAAAAAAAAGGATAGGTCATAGTGCGGACTCATAATTACAGCATAGATAACTATCTTGTATGCAGTGTGTGGTGTTGCACGCCCGTGATGATGTTGTGACAGGTGGTGTGGTACAGCTCAGCCAGGGGTGGTAATGTCGTGACGCCAGTGCTAGTTCAGCACACAGGTTTGGTTGTACATCTGCTTTTATGTTATGACTGGCTGTACTGTTGATGGGTCCCTTGAGCTCCTGTCACGGCAGTCCTGCCCATCTTCTGCCCTACATTGTGGAGGTACTCGTCCTACTACGGTGACACAAGCCCCAGTCATGGTTACATGGGCGAAGCTAAGTGTCCGAAATGTTCCAGTTTCACCTGCGTTGCGAGATCGAGTGCCTAGACCTTCGTTATGGTAGCTTTGCTCTATCCGGGTCAGTTCCTCCTTAGCTTAGGATACTGCCCTGCACTGTGTAGAGTGGTTCTCGGCGTGGGCTGGGATGATCCCCGACTTGTCCTCCTTGTAGCGTCTAGCACTGCATAGTGGAAGTATATAGATTAGAAGAACTGAGTATGTTTAACTGCTTTATACACGTGGGTACGTACTCGCTAACACAGCTGGACTGTCCCAGATAGGGGTCCTGGCAGAGCCAGGCTCTGGCTTTACTACAGCAGGGATGCCTACTCTGTGTGTTTTCCTCCCACAAGAATCTGAGGAGAACTGAACTACACTTCCTCCCACCAAGTGACTACTTCCTACATGGATATGTGAAATCCCCTGTGAATGGTGGAAAAGAATGTGTGCAAGAAGAGAATGAAAGTGATAGGTTAGATAGAAAAAGTAACTCTATTGGACAATAAAAGACATAACATAGAAGGAGAAGTAACCCTTTGTTTACTACAGCTGTGCAATAGGTAAAAGCTTACGTACAAAACACTGACATCTAGTGGTCAAACCAATAAATACCTTCATCACCACCTGACTTTGAGTAAAGGGCTTTTTGTGCCAGGTGTAGCATAAGAAACACCTCAATTGCGCCGTGAATTGCACTATAGAGGTACAGCCATAATGTGATCCACAATTGCGAATCTGCAGTTATGGGCCGCACTACAGATGTGTGAATAGCAATGCACAGTCGTCGGCTAAAGATTGAATTAATTGTATACATTACCTGTCCACGCTCTCAGTCTTCACCTGCCCTCTGCTTGCTTCCTCGTTTCTCTTGGTCTCATCAGACCACAGGACACGGTTCCAATCCATATCCGTAGTCTGCTTGTCATCAGGCTTGCTGCAGCTTATTTTCAGGGTGTTGGCAGTCTTCGTATAGCCTAGGCCATCTTAGAGTTCTCTGCCATGAGGAGCCATGTTGAGCTTCCAGTGACCAGTATGAGAGAGTGTGAGAGCAATAAGACCAAATCTAACACACCTGCTCCCCATTCAAACCTGAGACCTTGTGACACTAATGAGTCACATGACACCAGGGAGGGAAAATGGCTAATTGGACACAATTTGGACATTTCATTTTTACTTAGGGGTGCACTCACTTTTGTGAGATAATGTATATACACCCTGATCATTCTTTCCTCTGCACTACCCTAAGATTTTGAGATACTGTCTTTGGATACCAAGGAAATCTTCTAAGTGGTCCCATTTCTCACATGTCAACTGTCTGGTTCTTTTTCTTGGTAGAGCTTCAGTGCCCAGGCCATGGAAAACAGATACCTTGTTTAGGTTCTTAGTACCCACTGGAACCTTAATGTCCCCAATCTGTGTCAGTGGCCACCTCCTCCATGACAGATGAGTACTCAAAACCCATCCAGTATTAATTTTCTCAGTAAGTTGTCATTTCGAAACCATTGTACAATTCACACTGTCTAGTAGGTTACGCCCCATTGACAAGGGAAACAGTGACACCCCATTGCCAGTTTAGTCCTATATTTCCCAGGGGAGTAAATGAGGAATAACAAAATGCCGAGTTCTACATATATATGAGGAATAAGATTAGACATATCAGGAATGGAGGCGGTTCCCCTTTAAGGTCTGTGAAAGAATGTCATAATAATAATACAGACAAGACTCTTTTTCCCAGTCCTCGGAGGTCCGGCTCTCTGATAAAACACATGTAGCAGCCGATTACATCACATTATATTTTACAACCATGTAAAATGAAAACCAGAGAGGTTTCGAGTTTAGGAACGTACAAGTCCGATATACAGGAAATCATAGGACACTAGAAACACTATTGGATGGTTGATCATTTGAAATTAACCCTGTGGGCATTTTTGGCCCCTGAATATATTGATCATTAGTTATTCAATCAGGCAAACATCATCTATTACCTTTTTGCTGTTTTTATCTTTTTTTTTTTTTTTTTGCTATTGAAAGTGTTGCATATAGATTTGGATGGAAACTATCAACCAGCAGGTAAAATGTGTTGCTGCAGCTTTATAATTCCTCTTATTATTTATAAATTATTACTTTGCGCCAAGAGCATCTAAATGGTCACGCCAACATTTCGATCCACGATACCGGATAATTATGTATTCACCTACTAAACAACTATGGTATCCGACCCATAGGCCTTAGTGTACTTATAAGAGGAGCAGAGTCGGAAGTCATGGCAGGTTCTGTTGACCCAAAGCCCCCAATGCCACATATAATTGCATCCATATTTTCAATGACACATTGTAGGTGTTTAAACGGGTTATCTACCTAAGAGCGAAAAAAGAGAAATGCTAGCTGTTCCTACTCACTGAGTCTGCCTGAGTATTTTGCACCATCTCCTGTATTTCTGGCTGCTGCCATTCCTGGGTTACAAGTTTTTCTAAAAGCCGTTCTATAACCAAGAGAGGAAACGACTTTTCCCATCATGCATTTCCCTGATTGCGCCATTTGAGTACTCGCCCCCTTAGCTTTCTTTTCTGCCCACTGCTGTCATCACTATTGCACAGTAAACACAGGACAGTTTTTTCACTGATTTTGCATCACATCACCCCAATATGTATTCCATACTAGCTGATGATGTAGCAGAGCTGACATTTGCATGGTGTAGCTATGTGCTGTATAACGGGCATCTGTTTACTGGGGGGGGGGGGGGGTAGTGTAGGTTTAGATCGCTGCTTGCTGACTGTAAATGAAAACATTCTAGTTCTATCCAGACTCTAAGAACATCCATAACACTTACATCATACAGAGCTGTGACACAAAGACAGGTACATATGCCTGCATTCACTGACAGCAAGCAGAAATAGGACTATAACTTTACATATTACATAAACCTAGACTTCGGGGACGCATGTAAGTCTGTGGAAGCAGCACAGGTGCATGGAGACGATGCAGATAATGTCTCCAAGTCAAAAGACAGCTAACCCAGCCCCCAGAGAGAAGCCCTTTAAGTTACATTTCTGCAGTACATAGAGATCCATTAACAATGTCCAACCTGCTTACTGATGGTTTCCAGGTATCCACATTATTTTTTTGTTTTTGTCCATTGAATAGAGAAAAATAAACTGGAAAGTATGATAACATCAATAAAGTAGATACAGGAAGAATTCCTTCATATATATCATTTTTATGAAAGGTGGCACTATAACCAAACTATAGAATCCAGGCGATGGCTCATTATATGGTGTTAATATCATACTAGTGTTGGCCTAAAATTCCTAAATTTTGATTAAATGTCAAAATCCCAATGCTTATTGAGCATCAGCGCCAGACTAACCGCATGTAAGCGTAGTGTTGAGGTAAACCTGAACATGGTAATCGTGTATGTATTCTGTACAGCCAGACTTGCTTCTTCTTATATTGCACTTCTCCTCCCACAAGGGAGAAGGAAATAACTTAAGATCAACATTAAGTCAGAAGATGAATGACTTGACTTCTTTCGCCATTGAGTCTGACGGTCTGAGTGTATTTTCATAGGATACAAGTATTAATGGCTTTACTAAGTGTCTGCTCCTTAGTTATTAATCAGCGGACCCGGCGATCACATAGATTTCTTCAGGGCACACTTACAGGCCTGTATATACTGTGCTATATTATGTATTTCCTAAATTGCTTATGTCTTATGAGCAAGATACTTAAAGGGAGAGATCATGCTCAAATATTAAAGGGGTTGGCCACTTTATAGTAAAATAGTTCAGTGTACAGTATTAGGCTATGTTCACACAACGTATATTTTCGTAAAAGTACGGCCGCTGTTGCCGACTGCAACAACGGCCGTGCTTAATACGAAAATATACGTTACCTGGCCTCTATAGAATCCTGGCCGGAGCGTATACACATGGTATATGCTCCGGCCGGGATCTTTCGTGGCACCGTAGAAATATTACATGTCAGTTTTCTGCTGAGAAAACCCTGTCAGTGCACACTATGGAGCATGCAGCTCCGGCCGCCTGCTCCATAGCGTGCAGTGGGGAGTTTTGATGTGGGTGCACACGGATGCACCCACATTAGAACTCTGCGGCCCTAAAGCTCATGCGGCTGGTACTGCACTACCGGCCGGGATGATCTTTTCTGAGACCGGCTGTTCCGTGACCTGGCTGGGTCACGGAACGGCCGGTCTCTTACATTGTACGAACATAGCCTTAGTAAGTGTACTCACTGACATATACTGTGACCATGCCCCGCCCCTGTGTCCTCCATAGGCATATACAGACTCAGTGGTGGACACTGGGGGGGCTGGGCCTGGTCACATGCTCCTATATGTCGGCCATTTTATGGACAGAAACACCAAAGAGAAGGGCAGCACAGCCTGGAGGAGGGGGCTTTGATTTTAACTGTATGAGGTACACAGAGAGCTGCTGTCAGTATATACAGTAAGTACACTTACTAATACTGTATACTGAATTGTTTTACTATAAAGTGGCCAACAACTTTAAGCTTTTTTTAAAAAAAGCAATGCTAAGAAATGAGGAGCAGGTTAGCAAAATAAAGATGGGAGCCATTAAATAACATCAAAGTCACCCCTAGTGACTTTTGGCCTGCCAAAAGACTTATGATAACCCTGGAAGTATTACAACACGCCTTCTAATTTGATACAATACTCACCTCCCCTATTTCTTTGCTTTCCTACCCTTCCAATGGCTTCCTCAGAGTATTCTGCTGCAGTGACCAGGAGTAAAGAGAAGAGCAGAAACAAGGAGAGATGAGTAACTAAAATAGATGATACTCAAAAACCATGAGCAGGCTCATGACCATGCAAGGAGATCACTAGTGTGGGCTTGTTCAAAGACCAATGACAACTCGTAAATTATTACACCATGCTCCGTGTCACTAATAGAAAAAGAGTAGCACTCCCAGACTCCTGGAAGAGCCAGCAAATCTCCTGGATCAAACCCACCTCTCCCCATTCCTTTGCTTTCTAGGCTCCCAGGGGCCACCACAAAGTCCTGATTTCAAGTGATGTCCAGGCTTTGTCTGCTATTGTGGCCAGAAGAAAAAGGAAGAGCAGGAACAGGGAGAGGTGAGTATCTGAACAGTCCAGGGAGAGGGAGTAGCAAAAACAGACAATACTCAAAAGCCACGACCACAATCATGACCGTGCAAGAAGACAACTAGTGGAGACATATCAAAGGACATATGGCAACCTTGAAAATATTATATAATCTTTTCTATTATATTTGTGTGGGAAAAAAAACACTCTCCAAGACTCCTCAAAAAACTGGCAAATCTCTTGGATGCCCATCAAACTCTCCCACTCCTTTGCTCCATATGCTTTAAGTCCTGATTCCAAGTACCAACCAGATGTTGTCTGCTGTATTGGCTGGGAGTAAAGGAAAGAGCAAGAAGAGATGAGTAGCTGAATGTCTAGTGTAAGGTCAATAAAAGAGTGATTAAAGTGTATGCATGGGTTTGTAAATGGAAGTAATATGATTGTGTGGTAGCTTGACCGGGCACCTGCTAAGTTGTTCCTGGTGACCCCACTTCTGTGGTGGTTGGTTGGTGGTATATAGCTTAGCGGGTGAGGATTTAGTCATGACACCAGTGCTGGTTCAGCACAGAGGTGTGATGGTATACCTGCTTTTAGTTTTAGTGGCTGGCTTTATTGATCCCCAATGGTCGGTGACCTGCCGGGCTGTGATGGGTCCCTTGGGATCTTATCACGGTGGTCCATAGTAGGAAGATGACCCACCCGGACTGTCAGTACCACCACCCACAGATCGGGAAAAATGACACAAGGATGGTGTAGCCAGTGTGTATAGGTGCTGGTGCAATTATCACTGAGTCCCAGTAGAATAAATAAACTGATCTTTACTTACTAGTCTCTTGCAATACAGGATAATAGGGTAACGAGTGGCTTCTGAGGTACAGACTTGAGTTCACTGAATCTGTGCTGAGAGATGCTGACGTGCTGACGTAGAATAGGAGAGTTCAGAGGAGTTGAGAGGAGTTTGTCGGGAGAGAGCCCCAACCCAGTTAAGTAATATGCTCTGCCGGAACTTGTGGGAAGAAATTCTTAGAAGATACTTAAGAAGAAGAAGAATATTTGTGCCGTGTTTCGACCTGAATGTCACTATAACCACCTTCTGCCCTGCAGTGTCGGGTTACCCGTCTTACAAGGGTGACACAAGCCCCAGTCCTGGTTACCTGAGTTGAGCTAAGTGTCTGAGCTTGTCTCGTTGTCACCTGCGCTGCGAAATAGAGTATGTAGGCCTTGGATATGGCTGCTTTGCTCTATCCGGGTCAGTTCCTCTGCTTTAGGATACCGCCCTGCACTGTATAGAGATGTTCTCGGCATGGATTGGGGTGTTCTATGACTCTGTCCTCTGTCCTCCTGAAGTGCTTAGCACTGCATCTTGACTGTAAGTGTAGCTGTTAAGAAAAGAGTCTCTGCATTCTCCATACATGTGTTCACTAACACAGCTGGTCTGTCTCAGACAGGGAACCTGGCAGAGACAGGCTCCTGGCTAAGTACAGCAGGGATGCCTGATCTGTGTGTGTCCTGCTCCACTGAGAATCAGAGAACTAACTAAAAGTGACCTTACACTTCCTCTGACCATGTGAATACTTCCTACAGGGAGTGTGTAACAGTCCCTGTGAGTGGTGAAGAAGAGTGTGCAGAAAAGAAAAGAGATAGGTAGGTAGGTAGGTAGAAAAGACTATCTTTCATTGGTGCACTGAATCACATAATAGGACAGTAACCCTTGAGTGCCTACAACTGTGTAAAACATACAAAGTGATACATAGTGACATAGTGGTGAAACGTATATACACTTTCATCACCACTTTACTCTAAAATACAAAGCTTTTGCGACAGGTACCCAAACTAGAACAGCACCACCCCTGTCCTTAGTGTGAGGTATTACAGTTCCGCCATTCACTTCAATATAACCTAACTGCAATACCAACCACAAACTGAGGATACGAGTAATGCTGTTTCTGCAAGAAAGCGGCTATGTTCTACTAATTCTGGATAAACCCTTTAAAGGAGAACTAGAGTAATGTTTGTTACAATGTCATAGAATGACTCCCCACAACAGCCAAAACACAATAATACAATGTACATTCCAATCCACATCACTGCAAACACCCCAAAAAGGAGCCAAGCCAAAAACAAAAATTCTCACTTTCGGTTCCAAACTGATACTTTTTGCAAGTCGTAAAGTTCACGTTCTGAGCTCGCAGGTGGAGACGTTCTGCGTTCCATGTTTTACGACCCGCCGCTCGTGAGAATTACATGAGAAAGTAGCCGTCTGTCTCTCCTTTGTAAACGTTCACCAGAGAGGAAGTCACAGATTCTGTTTTATATAAGGTAATGGCGTCGGATTATTCACACTAATACACTTAAATCTTCAAAGGACATAAATCTAGGAGAAAGTGGGGAAAGATTAGCAGAAATCTCATTGAAGGAAATTAAAAAAACAGGAATATTACCACGGTTATTAGAGATTATACCTTTCAGGGCCGGGTATTTGCCAGATGGTACCGCGGCTCGCCATGGACGGAGCAGAGGTTACAAGGATCCCCAGTAAAGTGGAGACATACGATACTTTAACAGGCCCGGATTGGCAGCTCGTTGAGGAAATGAAGGAAAAAAATCAGTACATGCGATAAATCTGGTTAAAAGATTTCAGAGAGGGTGAGGGGATGCCAATCCTATCTGCCATGTATAGCCCTCCAACACAATTCAAGAGGAAGGGGCTCGCTAGTAGGATTTGTCACAGTTTTGTCTAAAATTAAATGGGGGTAAAAAATGAAAAAAATATTTAAAGAGGTGCTACAAACTCCAGTAGTAAATGTACTTTGCAACTAAAGTAAAGTGACTGGTCCAAAAATATGGAACATGGACTAAAACTGGACTTGCCACCTGTGGGCCCAGGACCTGGATTGTTGTATGCAACATGTGAAGGTTGTGATCCATTAAATCAAGTGGGGTAGTGGCCACCGTGACCCATGGAGACACAGACTGATTCTCCTACAAAGTGGCTGGTGAACAGCATGCATGTTTGGATGGGGGGGGGGTCTGTCACTCTTGTTCAACACAACTTGGTGCTAAAAGATAAAAGATAGACAGCTAATGTGTTGTAGCTACAACCCAAAATTGCAAAGGTGGTATGGTCACCTTAAGGGGGTGTAGATAGATAGATAGATAGATAGATAGATAGATAGATAGATAGATAGATAGAGAGAAATAAATAGACAGATAACAGATAAATAGGAGATAGATAAATGAAAGATAATCGATAGATAGATAGATAATCGATAGATAGATAGATAGATAGATAGATAGATAGATAGATACAGTAGATAGATAGATAAATAGGAGCTATATAGATATATAATAAATAAATAGATAGATAGATAAAGAGAAATAAATAGATAACAGATAAATAGGAGATAAATAAATGAAAGATAATCGATAGATAGATAGATAGATAGATAGATAGATATTCGATAGATAGATAGATAGATAGATACAGTAGATAGATAGATAGATAAATAGGAGCTATATAGATATATAATAAATTGATAGATAGATAGATAGATAGATAGATAGATAGATAGATAGATAGAAAGATAGGAGCTATATAGATATATAATAAATAGATAGAGAGAAATAGATAGATAGATAGATAGATAGATAGATAGATAGACAGACAGAGATAGATAGATAGATAGATAGATAGATAGATAGATGCTATATAGATATATAATAAATAGATAGATATTAGATAGATGCTATATAGATATATAATAAATAGATAGATTGATATTAGATAGATAGATAGGTGATAGATAGATAGATAAATAGATAGATAAAGAGAAATAAATAGACAGATAACAGATAAATAGGAGATAGATAGATAGATTGTCTGTCTATCTATCTATCTCCTATTTATCTGTTATCTGTCTATTTATTTCTCTTTATCTATCTATCTAATATCTATCTATCTATTTATTATATATCTATATAGCATCTATCTGATATCTATCTATTTATTATATATCTATATAGCATCTATCTATCTATCACCTATCTATTATCTATCTATCTATCTATCTATCTGACAGACATACAGACAGACTTTACTGACATGTGAATCGCTGTCAATCTGTTATGTATGGGGGCAGTTCGTGACTTTCAGATATCCTTCATATAGCACACATAATTATTCCAGCATGCTGACGCCGTACTCAGCTATTAGAAAACATATGGAGAGCTGTTTGGGTTATCCAGTCACTCATCTGCATGAAGGTTTACAAAGACTCCCCCCCCTCCAGCTCGCTCCCCCATCTCTGCTCTCACTATGTCTGTCAGTTTTTTTATGTTGTCCCTGAATACTTGGAGTAAGACACTGCACACAAGTCCCCCATCCCCCCACCCACTAATTTGGATTTATATTCAGTTTAATGGCAGATTGGAAATCAACAATAATTAATACGATTAAAAAAATTATACATTATAACAATTTTTTCCTCTTTAGGGATAGCTCCTATAATATATTAGGTATCACAGTGATCGCTGATCCATAGAGGATCACGTTCTGCCAGTCAGTTTCCCTACAGTGGCCCCTACAGAGAAATTTTAGTATTGCATGTATCATTTATCATTGTAAGCAGCTCTTATTCTATTATAACCTTAAAGGGATTATCCAGGCTTAGAAAAACATGGCCGCTTTTAATTGAAGTGAATGTAACTGAAGTGTAATACCTCACACAACCTGGACACAGGGGGGGCACTGTTTTTGTAAGTAGATGCATTTTTTTCTAGTCCCAGATAAACCCTTTAAGAATAGGAAGAGTGTAGCATTCACCCTTTGAAATGATAGATCCCAGCAGTAGCGGGGTCTCCCACCGTTCAGTATTTTCCTGCACACTTTTATTCAATTAGGAGCTTTTGTGTAATTGACTTTCGCTGCGCACAGAGGTTTTTAATCACATGTTATAACCACAAATCGCTCTGTAAAGTTTCACAGCGCGTAATTCCTATCAATCCACTGACTGCACACAATAAGACGAGCCGCATGTTCTCCGGAGCATCTGTCAACTGCTAGAACTGACAGATCTGGTGAAGAATAGGTCGCCGAGGACAAGAACATTTCAGAGTTATGGGATAAATATTTGCGTGTTCAGGGCTGTATTTAAAGCGCCATTGTTTAGTTACATTATATAAACAATGTCAGGGACGTAATGTATAGACGTGAGCTATAGCTCCTTTATGACGTGAAAAATTAAAGCTGGATGAAAAATTAAACAGATTTGCCCCGAAAAGACTCACAAAAGCATATTGCCAACAAATGCATTAGACCATATGGAACTAAATATACTGGGGCAGATTTAAAGGGGACACAGTCCAGTATGGACAAAACCATTGCAGATCAAGGGTCCTACTGAGTAATGCAGGGTCCACAAATCTACGGAACATATACATCAGCAAACTATCAGAATGGGACATCAAAATATATGTGCCTGGAAAGGTATAGGTTCCATTGACTTTAATAACCCGTATAAAGTCAACTGGTGACTATGTTCATATCAATTCCTAAACATATATATGTAATTCAAAAATATGGGCAGCTGTTTTTATGGTCCAAGACAATACACATGTACAATAAATTCTGGAAATGACTCAAACATCGTCCTTAGGCCATTAAAGGGGAACTTCACGTAAAGAAAACAGTTTTTCTATTAAAAGTACATTAAAAGTTATAAAGATGTGTCTATATAATGTATTACTGTATCTGTGCGGTTCTGTACACTGATAAAAATCCAGGAAGTGAAGAAAAATGGCCTCTGTGCCAATTCACATTGTCTCCTGCTCCTTCTGCTATCCCACCTTAGGAGACAAATGTTCCATGCCTCTGTCTCACATTGTGTGTGTTTGCTGAGCACAGGCTGATGATGCAGACAGGGGGCAGGGCGTGATGTCACAGGAGGCTTGACTGGATTCCCCAATCCCCTGAGAGATTCACCATCTCTGATCAGTCTGCAGTAAAATTAGGGTTATGTTCACACATGTTGGAGTTTCATTGCACTACTGCAGCATCTTCACATAAATGATGCAGTAACACAAATACATGATGCTAAACAGCACAGAGGATGAGAGCCGGCTCTGCCAATCCCACCTGAGGAAAAAACAAGACATAAGCAGTATATCCCATGTAAGATAATATTGGATAAAGTCCTTATTGTGGGGCTTTAACCTTAAAGATAAAAGATGCTTGATCATAATATGTGGAGATGAAAAAAAAAAAAAAAAAATTCAATAAGGTTCTTTACCTTAATCCAATATTAGCAGAATTAGCGGTAGAGAATACAGTGTGGTGTGTGGTGTTACAGGTAGAGAATACAGCGTGCTGTGTGGTGTTACAGGTAGAGAATACAGTGTGCTGTGTGGTGTTACAGGTAGAGAATACAGCGTGCTGTGTGGTGTTACAGGTAGAGAATACAGTGTGGTGTTACAGGTAGAGAATACAGTGTGCTGTGTGGTGTTACAGGTAGAGAATACAGCGTGCTGTGTGGTGTTACAGGTAGAGAATACAGCGTGCTGTGTGGTGTTACAGGTAGAGAATACAGCGTGCTGTGTGGTGTTACAGGTAGAGAATACAGTGTGATGTGTGGTGTTACAGGTAGAGAATACAGCGTGCTGTGTGGTGTTACAGGTAGAGAATACAGTGTGATGTGTAGTGTTACAGGTAGAGAATACAGCGTGCTGTGTGGTGTTACAGGTAGAGAATACAGTGTGATGTGTGGTGTTACAGGTAGAGAATACAGCGTGCTGTGTGGTGTTACAGGTAGAGAATACAGTGTGATGTGTGGTGTTACAGGTAGAGAATACAACGTGCTGTGTGGTGTTACAGGTAGAGAATACAGTGTGGTGTTACAGGTAGAGAATACAGTGCTGTGTGGTGTTACAGGTAGAGAATACAGCGTGCTGTGTGGTGTTACAGGTAGAGAATACAGCGTGCTGTGTGGTGTTACAGGTAGAGAATACAGCAATACAGCGTGCTGTGTGGTGTTACAGGTAGAGAATACAGTGTGCTGTGTGGTGTTACAGGTAGAGAATACAGTATTGTGTGGTGTTACAGGTAGAGAATACAGCGTGCTGTGTGGTGTTACAGGTAGAGAATACAGTGTGCTGTGTGGTGTTACAGGTAGAGAATACAGCGTGCTGTGTGGTGTTACAGGTAGAGAATACAGTGTGCTGCGTGGTGTTACAGGTAGAGAATACAGTGTGCTGTGTGGTGTTACAGGTAGAGAATACAGTGTGATGTGTGGGGAACTTCAGATAAAGAAAACAGTTTTTCTATTAAAAGTACATTAAAAGTTATAAAGATGTGTCTATATAATGTATTACTGTATCTGTGCGGTTCTGTACACTGATAAAAATCCAGGAAGTGAAGAAAAATGGCCTCTGTGCCAATTCACATTGTCTCCTGCTCCTTCTGCTATCCCACCTTAGGAGACAAATGTTCCATGCCTCTGTCTCACATTGTGTGTGTTTGCTGAGCACAGGCTGATGATGCAGACAGGGGGCAGGGCGTGATGTCACAGGAGGCTTGACTGGATTCCCCAATCCCCTGAGTGATTCACCATCTCTGATCAGTCTGCAGTAAAATTAGGGTTATGTGCACACATGTTGGAGTTTCATTGCACTACTGCAGCATCTTCACATAAATGATGCAGTAACACAAATACATGATGCTAAACAGCACAGAGGATGAGAGCCGGCTCTGCCAATCCCACCTGAAGAAAAAACAAGACATAAGCAGTATATCCCATGTAAGATAATATTGGATAAAGTCCTTATTGTGGGGCTTTAACCTTACAGATAAAAGATGCTTGATCATAATATGTGGAGATGAAAAAAAAAAATATTTCAAAAAGTTCTTTACCTTAATCCAATATTAGCAGAATTAGCGGTAGAGAATACAGTGTGCTGTGTGGTGTTACAGGTAGAGAATACAGCGTGCTGTGTGGTGTTACAGGTAGAGAATACAGTGTGGTGCTACAGGTAGAGAATACAGTGTGCTGTGTGGTGTTACAGGTAGAGAATACAGTGTGCTGTGTGGTGTTACAGGTAGAGAATACAGTGCTGTGTGGTGTTACAGGTAGAGAATACAGCGTGCTGTGTGGTGTTACAGGTAGAGAATACAGTGTGATGTGTGGTGTTACAGGAAGAGAATACAGCGTGCTGTATGGTGTTAAAGGCAGAGAATACAGTGTGCTGTGTGGTGTTACAGGTAGAGAATACAGTGTGATGTGTGGTGTTACAGGAAGAGAATACAGCGTGCTGTATGGTGTTAAAGGCAGAGAATACAGCGTGCTGTGTGGTGTCACAGGTAGAGAATACAGGGTGCTGTGTGGTGTTACAGGTAGAGAATACAGTGCGCTGTGTGGTGTTACAGGTAGAGAATACAGTGTGGTGTTACAGGTAGAGAATACAGTGCTGTGTGGTGTTACAGGTAGAGAATACAGCATGCTGTGTGGTGTTACAGGTAGAGAATATAGCGTGCTGTGTGGTGTTACAGGTAGAGAATACAGCAATACAGCGTGCTGTGTGGTATTACAGGTAGAGAATAAAGCGCGCTGTGTGGTGTTACAGGTAGAGAATACAGTGTGCTGTGTGGTGTTACAGGTAGAGAATACAGTGTGATGTGTGGTGTTACAGGTAGAGAGTACAGCGTGCTGTGTGGTGTTACAGGTAGAGAATACAGTGCTGTGTGGTGTTACAGGTAGAGAATACAGTGTGCTGTGTGGTGTTACAGGTAGAGAATACAGTGCTGTGTGGTGTTACAGGTAGAGAATACAGTGTGCTGTGTGGTGTTACAGGTAGAGACTACAGTGTGCTGTGTGGTGTTACAGGTAGAGAATACAGTGTGATGTGTGATGTTACAGGTAGAGAATACAGTGTGCTGTGTGGTGTTACAGGTAGAGAATACAGTGTGCTGTGTGATGTTACAGGTAGAGAATACAGTGTGCTGTGTGGTGTTACAGGTAGAGAATACAGCGCTGTGTGGTGTTACAGGTAGAGAAAACGGTGTGCTGTGTGGTGTTACAGGTAGACAATACAGTGCTGTGTGGTGTTACAGGTAAAGTATACAGTGCTATGTGATGTTACAGGTAGAGAATACAGTGTGCTGTGTGGTATTACAGGTAGAGAATACAGTGAGCTGTGTGATGTTACAGGTAGAGAATACAGTGTGCTGTGTGGTATTATAGGTAGAGAATACAGTGTGCTGTGTGGTGTTACAGGTAGAGAATACAGTGTGCTGTGTGGTGTTACAGGTAGAGAATACAGTGTGCTGTGTGGTGTTACAGGTAGAGAATACAGTGTGCTGTGTGGCGTTACAGGTAGAGAATACAGTGTGATGTTTGGTGTTATGTGGTGGTCGCTAGTTTGGTAGTCGGCCGACGTACAGCCCTGCCCTTTTCTTCTTTCTTGCCAGTGCCGGTTGGGCACACAGGTATGCTGGCACACCTGCTTTCATTTTTTAGTGGGCTGGCTATACCTTTTCCCCCTGTGGACAGTAACCTGCCGGGCTGTTGCACAGTCCCTTGGGCAATTTTCACGGTGGTCCAGAGTGGAGTAGTGACCTATCTGGACTGTTGGCACTGCCACCCACAGAAACGGGAGATAACCCAAGGAAGTGATTACTGTGTCGGTGGTTAGTGAAGAACCACAGAGTCCCATTAAAATAAATAAAATCTTGTTTACTGTGAAGATACGTGATACATGAGAATACAGTGCACTTTCGTCTTGATAAGTTTCTTTACACTTGATAAACCATTATTTTATTTGGTGTAGACTAGAGGCATCATTGCCACATTAAGTACCATTCCAGGGGCATCATTGGGGGCTTAAGCACCATTCCAGGGGCATCATTGGGGGCTTAAGCACCATACCAGGGGTATCATTGGGGTTTAACTATCATACCAGTGCCTTCAATTGGAGATGAACTATGGTACCATATCAGGGACATGATTGGAGGTTTAACCACCATACCTGGGGCAGTACTTTGCCTTGCTCCAGGTGCTGACAACCAAAACTGTGTAATGCTTTGTTTCCGCTGTGGTGGCGCTGCAGGGAATTAGAAGACAATCCGGCAATGAATAATTTCTATGACCAATGGGAGTCCTACTAGTCCTTGAACAGCCCTGTTTTCTATAGGTGGGACTAACAGGGCGCAGGGCGTGATGTCACAGTAGGCCTGGCTGGAACCCCCTTTCCTCTGAGTGATTCACCATCTCTGATCAGCCAGAAGCAGGTGTTGCTTCACTGATTGTGCAAGAGTCTGCAGTGAAATTAGGGCTATGTTCACACATGTTGGAGGTTCATTGCAGTACTGCAGCATATTCATAAAAATGATGCAGTAACACAAGTAAATGATGCTAAACAGTAGAGAGGATCAGAGCCGGCACTGCCGATCCCACCTGGACAAAAAATAAGACATAAACAGTATATCGCATGTAAGATAGTAATGGATAAACTCCTTATTGTGGGGCTCAACTTCAAAGATAAAAGATGCTCGATCAGCTTTCATACATTTGTAAATGCCATACACATGTGTTAGGTGGAAGAACACCAGTAAGACAAGTAAACACCTTGACTCTTTAAAACTACTATCTTAGAGAAGAAGTAGCCATGTGACTAAGACAATGTGGATGGAAGTGGATGACATGTGGTTCAACAAATCTAGCATCATCTCCCCTTCCCAGTTTATAGGTAGGACTCTATTTAGTAAGTTCATGTCCTATTGGCTCTAGGTAAAAAAAACTTCAACTCTCATCACGCAAACCATCACCAAAATTATTGCCCCCAAACATGACATTTACATTTACCAGCAGAATGCTGAGACAGACACCAGGGTTAACAGCGATGATATAATTATTATACATTTACCTAATGTCTATGACTAACGTGAAAGTAAATCTAATTCCTGCATCTCACCCAAGTTGGCATTTGGATTTTGTCGCCAAAACAAATGTGATTATTTAGTAGGCAAAACAGGGTGTAAATAATTCCAGCACCAAAAATGGAATCAGCCAACACCTAGTCATAACCTGAGACCATATTAAAAAAACATAATAATTATTCTGGTTTATTCTGAACTCTATTAAAATGAGTCCCTCTAAGGTCAAAGAACAGAATGAAAAGCGTCCCTGGAGGCCTAGTAGGTCCATGCAGTCCACAATTTGGCTACTAAACATGTGTAATACCTCATCTTTCCTGTGGGGGCACTGCAGGGAAACTGAACAGCTGACACATAGCATCTTCCATAGATTACAGCTGACATCTGGAAGTCCCTGCAGGATCAGGTATAATCAGGGGACTCTTATAACAAAACGAGAAATTAAGATTAATTATTAGAAACATATTTTTATGTTTATATAATATATATATATATATATATATATATATATATATATATATATATATATATTTCCTTTATATCATATTACAATTTAACTTTACAATTTTCTTTCTCATTGTTTCATTGCAATAATATTTTAATAACATCTACTGGTCAAAAGTGGTATTGCACCCTGGTGCTATTAGAGTTTATAGATTTTTTTTTCATAATTTTACTAAATCTTTAAAAAACGTAAATAAGTGTATTAGTGCATTGGCTTATTCTTTAGGTTTAGGACTATGAATATTACTTTTTTTTATTGTTTTCTCAATTATTATTTTTTTGTTATTTCAGTGAACATTCTCTGTCTATGAACAGTATAGAATGTCTGTCATTATTATGGAAATGTATGTACTGACCCTCTATTGTTGCTCCTGGAAATTTACCACAAGGTGTTACCAGTTTGAGGTATGGTTCTATACACTGATATTATTACAATGTCACACTGTGTAGGGGCACACCTCTTTGACATGGGGAATGGTAACACCAAGTTATCAGTTTATTCATATGTTACCAGGAGAAAAAATAGAGGAATGGAATAGTGGAGAGTTATAAGAATTTATTTAATGGGGATATAAATTATTTAGGAAATTTTGGTGTTTTTTTCCCATTTTATTATTTATATTTTAAAATAATCCTGAGATCTTGCAGTTTCCATTATGGCCATTAGGCCTAAAACCAATATGAGACTTCCTGTTCTGTACAAATCATTTCCCAGCAGCCCCCTTCTTACCATCACAGAGAGGCATACAATGACAGGTGACACCAGTATTTAGAAAACAGACAAGAGTACAGCGACAGTGGGCATCAGTACATAGATAACACAAACAGGAGAACAGTGGTGACACCAGTATATACATAATACAGACAGAAGTACAGAGATAGGTGACACCAGTATATAGATAACACAGACAGGCGTACAGTGACAGGTGACACCAGTATATAGATAACACAGACAGGAGTACAATGCCACCAGTATATAGATAACACAGACAGTAGTACAGTGGCTGGGGACACCAGTATATAGATAACACAAACAGGAATACAGTAACAGGTGACACCAGTATATAGATAACACAGACAGGAGAACAGTGGTGACATCAGTATATACATAAAACAGACAGAAGTACAGTGACAGGTAACACCAGTATATAGATAACACAGACAGGCGTACAGTGACAGGTGACACCAGTATATAGATAACACAGACAGGAATACAATGCCACCAGTATATACATAATACAGACAGGAGTACAGTGACTGGTGACACCAGTATATAGATAACACAGACAGGAGAACAGTGGTGACACCAGTATATACATAACACAGACAGAAGTACAGTGACAGGTGACACCAGTATATAGATAACACAAACAGGAGTACAGTAACAGGTGACACCAGTATATAGATAACACAGACGTGCTGTGTTTGCTTCAAATATGCAACTTCAAATCTGCACTGTCAGATCTGCTGCAGATCTTGTACCTGTGAACGCACCCCTAAAAACCATATCAGAAATGGATTCATTTTTTTTTTTAGTACCTGGCTCTGATCAGTAAAAAGAAAAAAAAAAATCTAAGTGACACATTCCCTTTAAGTCTTTAATGGCCACCTCCACAGTGAGTAGACGATGAGTCCAGTTTAACTTTATGATTAGCCAAATACTTTGAAGAGCTTTGGTAACTGTACAGAAAGTTTAATTATTAGCAGAAAGCACTGGATGAACACATCACTAGTAATCACCCTCCATGCCAAAAAATATTTTTTTAAATTTTTTTTTATTTTTTGGCAGCACTGAAAAAGTGGACTGGATAACTTTCACAGCCCTGAAGCAGTGGGCCACGCGGTAATTTAAAGGTTGATCACCTCCATTTGTTTAACAGATGTCAGGTCCTTAGGGCAGAGCACAATCTAAACATAATGATCATAATTCAGCCTTAGTATAAAAGCGGAATATTTGCCGTAAGGGCTCACGTTCCTGTACCGGCAGCACTTACACGGGCACGGCCGAAACACAGCCTTACATCTCCATGCAAAAGACACATAAACTTCTGTTTTTGGCATTCCATGTCGGAGACTGTTTTAAGCTTGGAGGGGAAAAAAATAGCAACGTAGAGTCTAGACAGAGAAGATTGGATTGAAATCTGGAAGTTATTCAGCGAGGCTGCTGCACATGGCAGCAGCGCCGGATCATGTTACATCGCCTAATTACACATGAAAAATGTACACATCACTTTTGCTTAAACGCTCGGAAAATAGACACTCAGATAGCAATGGCGGGCCGAAGTCATATGGTCACTTGTTGACTGGAACATATTAGGTGGCTACAGGCTCTTCGTGATGTGGCAAAATGTGGAAAAATTGCTAAATATCCATTACAAACAAAACTAAAATATAATTTAACATTTATTATAAAATTTAATATATATATATATATATATATATATATATATATATATATATATTATATTTTTTTTTCAGTTAAAAACATTAAAAATAATTACAATAAAATGTAAGCATTTGCATCAAAACTCAAAAACTATATATCCTGCATTAAACTTCAAACCGTATGTACAGGTCAGACCCCCTTTTGTTAGCTGCATACAGTAATTTAGTGTTGGTCTGTATTACTGCCATTCTACAACTAGGTGGTATTTACTTTATGTAAAAAAAAAAAAAAATTGGAAAAAAAAAAAAATTCTTATCGAATTTTCAAGCGAAAACATCTTTTTTCCCCCCTTCCAAAAATAGCACCACTTCTGTTCTCAGGTCGTGTGGGGAAATACAACTCGGCTCCTTTCACTTTAGTGAAACAGCTGCAATACCACAAACAAACTGAGGACATGGGTGGCGCTGTTTATTGAAGAAATCAACTATGTTTTTGTAATCCTGGATAACCATATATGTTATATTTTCATATAATAACCATTTTGTCAAAAGCATTTTTGTTTTTGTTTTTTGCCATAGCTTTTTTAGTTTTTAAAGAATTTGTGTTGGAGCTTGAAGAAGAGGGGGAGCCTGTAAAGAAAATACGAAGGATTACAAAGGATGGGGAGAAGCACCAGAGGATAGAGAGGTGAACCAGAGGATGGGAAGGAGCACCAGAGGATGGGAGGAGCACAAGAGGATGGGGAGAAGTACCATAGAGGGGGAGGGGCATCAGAAGATGGGAGGAGTACCAAAGGATGGGGAGGACCACCAGAGTAGGGGAAGGAGCACCAGAGTAAGGGCAAAGTACCATTGGATGGTGAGAAGTACAAGAGGATAAAAAGGAGTACCAGAGGATGGGAGGAGCACCAGAGGAGGGGGAAGAACACCAGCGGATTGGGAGGAGCACCAGAGTAGTGGGAATAGCACAAGAGGATGGGGAGGAGTACCAGAGGAGTGAAAGGAGCACCAGAGGATGGGGAGGGGAATAAGAAGATGAGAACAGCACCAGAGGATGGGAAGGCGCACCAGAGTAAGGGGAGGAGTACCAGAGGATGGGGAGGGGTACCAGAGGATGGGGAGGAGTACCAGAGGATGGGGAGGAGCACAGAGGAGGGGGAGGAACACCAGAGAATTGGGAGAAGCCCCAGAGTAGCAGGAAGAGCACAAGAGGATTAAGAAGAGCCCCAGAGTTGCGGGAGGAGCACCAGAGGAAGGGAAGGAGTACCAAGGGACACAGCCTGTTTGTACATGTTTTGATGGATTTTGTCTTGTTGCTATATGAATTCATAAGAATGCTTTATGATACATAAAGTGTGGCCAACAACATAGGTAAGCCGTCTTGTCTACCTGCTATACCTGCGGTGTGTGACCAATAATAAGAATGACTTGTCAAAGTATAAGCCCTATTTGGCTTTTAAGATAGAAAAATAAAAATGTTAGGGGTCTTACTTAGAAGGTGAGAAGTTAAAGGAGTTATCCAGTGCTACAAAAACATGGCCACTTCCCCCCCCCCCCTCTTGTCTCCGGTTTGTTGGGGTTTAAAACTCAGTTCCATTGAAGTAAATGGAGCTTAAATGCAAACCACAACTGAACTGGTGACAAGAGAGGGGGGAAAAGTGGCCATGTTTTTGTAGCGCTGAATAACACCTTCAAAAAACATAAGCAGAAAATGTTAAAAGTTGGGAAAAGATTAATTTCCTTTGTGATGCCATCTATTAATTGATAAGCCTGTGTCAAGACATTTTGATTTCTTTTTGTTCTATATTTTTTTGGGAGATGATATAAAAAAATGCCTTATGTTGATGAGACTACTTGTATTACAGCAATGTACATATCATTGTTTGGTGATATAATAAAATATTTTTTGGGGAAAAAAATGTAAATGGTGCACAACACACAGACTCTTATGGCTCCCACAGTTCTGTGCAGGTTTCCAATTAATAAATGAGGCCCTCTGACCCATGGGGAGAAATGTATGCAAATGAGCTCTCCTCAAGAAGGAGTAAAAATTGTCTCTCGGGTGCCACCTGTAAGTCAAGATCCAATTAATGTAAGGCCTCAGAACAGAGCTAGGGCCTCCACGGATGGGACTTGTTTCTTCAGCATCGATTGGATGGATATCTGGTGAATCTGGAGGTCAAGTCACCACCTTGATCTATTTCCTCCTTAATAAACACATTTTTAGTGTGCTGAGTCTGCTGAAAAAGTCCACCGCCTCCTAGTGCCCCAAGGTAGCACTGATACCCACTGAACTACATGCTGCCCATGATTATTGCAATCCTAAAAATTAGTGGGTGAAAACAGACAACCAGTTGCCATCCAGTAGATACGGTTCATGGCAATGGCCTGTAATGTTATAGGGATCCTGACATCAGGATTCATGTAATGAGTAAAACATTTTCCTAATTCCAAGCTGATTGGCAGCTGGAAGCCATTACATAGTGTCCATGGAGGTAACATGCGGAGGCCTTCATTATAGGGATGAGTAGAAATGTAGATCACATAATTGCTAAATATCCAAGAATCTGCTAATCACCAATATCCACCAAGATTCCAGCAACCACCGCACAGGGAATACTTGGAGATTGACGTCTGTTGTGTCTAAATTTTAGGGTGCAGTAACACATAGAGCAGACACTGCAGATTATTCATTAAGATGTGTTGCAGATTTTGCTGATGTGCAGAGAAATGACATGCTGCAGTATATATATATATTATATATATTTATATTTATTTATTTACTTTTGTATCATTTTACTTTGAGTGCC
This sequence comes from Dendropsophus ebraccatus, assembly GCF_027789765.1. Taxonomy (NCBI): domain Eukaryota; kingdom Metazoa; phylum Chordata; class Amphibia; order Anura; family Hylidae; genus Dendropsophus; species Dendropsophus ebraccatus. Next base: position 60,337,988 of record NC_091464.1, on the reverse strand, counting down.
AGCAGTAAAGGGTGACACAGCTCCTCTGCTGCTACCTATGGCTATGTTCACACTGCGTATGTTTCCGGCCGTAGTGCGAACCGCAAATATACGCACGTAGTTTTGAGGTTGATGCGTTCAGTTGAAAGTATACGATATACGCCCGCACAGTGCACACTACGTATGAGCTTACGGCCGGATCGTATACGGCGCCGAGAAAAATGAACAAGACCATTGTTTGAGGACGGAAATGTTGAAACTCACGGCCGTGGATTTCCATGCGGTCCCATACAAAGTACTTATTTCAGCCAAATTGAACACTTTATTTTTCGATCCAAAAGGTTCTGTGTGGTTTATTGGGCTGGGCGAAGATTTCCAAGTAAATGACCTGCCTCAGATCGCTTTGAAACAAGCTAGGGAAGCATAACTGTACTACGGGCGTATGTTCACGGTTTGTACGCATCCGGCTGCATGTCTATTTTTCCCACGCCCATAGATTCAGCCGCGGCATATGAAATGCGGCCGGACTCATACGCAGTGTGAACATAGCCTATAGCTGTGTTGGGAATTGCACCGCTGCTCAGGCCCTAGTCCAGGCACGTTTACACCTTTTACATTTACACACAAGTACTACGCTGCCATTAAAACAAAATGAAGAAAAAAAAAAGAAATAAAACCCACACTTATATCCAAAACTGTAGCCCACAGGGTAAATGCTGTAAAATAAATTAATAAATCAATAAGATGGATTATGTTTATTTGTTAACCCCATTAAAATGATACTGCCTCCCCCCCCCCCCCTTTCTGTATGAGGACTCCTCTACACAGCTGTAACTACACACTACAGTTTTCATACCTTGCTTGGTCCTGTGAAAAATGCTTTTTATCGTTGGTGGTTTGTGCCCCCTGGGAGGCCCTGCCCCTCAGTGACATCATTAACATATAGTCCCCGCCACCTCAGTGGCCATTGGAATAGGCCAGCCTAGTGGGGGGGCCTAGACCTCTAGGTCAGCCCTTTACATTGGCTGCTGAGGGGGTGGGGGCTAAAGGCCAATGACGTCACAGAAGGTATGGTAATGATTTGGGTGGGGCTAAGTGGTGCTGCAGGCGTGAAGCCCCGACCAGGTGGCACACACCACCACTGGTAAAAAGCATTTTTCACTGGACCAAGCACCAAGAAATTTATAGTAAAGTAAGGTATGAAAACTGCAGAATTTAGGCTTTACAACTGTGTAGAGAAGTCCTCATCAAGTATCACTTTAAAAGCTATGAGAAAACCACATGTACCCCAAATATGCTCTTCATACAGCTCATAAAGTTAGGGAAATTAGTATATGGGCTTTAATGTTTTTCACCCATATTTTTGAATGGCTATAGTTAGCAAAATACTGTCGTATTTTCCCCTCAAAGTGACATACAACTAAAAATATGGCCAAAATACGGCTAAAAAGAAACATGTGAACAAAGCCAAAGGCCGTGTTCACTAAAATTATAGAGCAAGAGCGAAAAAAGAAATGCTAGGAGAACGTTGTGAGAACAGAAAAATAGCTGAAAATAAGACATAAAAATTGATGTGTGACCATGACCGAATGGTCAGTAAAGTGACAATAGAATAATATAGTGTCCAGGAAGTGATGGAGTTGACACCAGGAAATGACAGGGAGAGCTGTGTACAGAGCCGTATCTGTGTGTATCCTTTTACCATTCTGCTATTATCTAGACCCCCAGACATGAAAGCCATCAGTAAATCCCCTATCTTCTAATAGTAATGAGATGACTCTGCTTATACTGTCATAGTCTATACAGCAAAGCTGCCAATAAATCCCTTAGCCTATAATAATAAAATTACTTTGCTCATACTGTCCAAATCTATACAGCAAAGCCGTCAATAACTCCCCTACATTAAAATAATAAGGAGATAACTCTGCTCATACTGTTCAAGTCTATACAGAAAAGCTGCCAATAAATCTCCTACCCTATAATGATAAGGATATGACTCTGCTCATACTGTCCAAGTACATACAGCAAAGTCAACAAGCAAGTTAAAAAAAAACAGTGGCTGGTATGAGAACTGCAATATTTAAGTTTCTTCTTTATTATATAGTCACATAAAAAAAAGAAATAAACAACAATACAAATATTATAATAAAACCTACAGAACAATATGTCATTTTTGGATCATCTCATCCCTTACATTGAAAAACTAAATACAAATTGCATTTTCCCCAGTCATCTCAGGTTTTCATACGTGACTGATCTGTGATTCTTCAATTTCATTTGAATTTCAGATTTAGAAACCAAAATAAATATCCGGCACGCAACAAATCACACAGCTTGGAGCGGACACTGCCCAATCTGACCACTAGGTGGAGCAGCTGAGGGAGAGATGCATGGACTCTCCCTGATACTCGGCTCTTTTATGTCGTTACACATGTGACCATTATCATCAGGTCTCATAGAGTTGGGATTAATGGGTTGTGTTGTTGTGTGATATCTACCCAGGACCCAGCAGACGAGATATGAAACACCTCATCCTCTGCCATGTACTGCCGCATAATAGACCCTCAACTATCAACAAGTGGTTCAACGCTCAGCAGATTCCTTCCTTCTCCTACTGCCCTGAGCGTTATCTGCGCAGCAATGAATATCACATTGTTGGCAGCGCAGCAGATGTAAAATGAAATTCCACTTTAAAGAACTGAAATCCCGGGATTAGGGGGATGGCTGCAGCGTGTCCGAGCCCCTCCGAGCAGCGCAAATCTACTGCACCTTATTGAAAACCAAAGATTCCAAATATATACAATACTGTTCTGTGCTGCAGAGAGTATATTGTACTATTATATACAATACCATACTATATTGTACTGTTCTGTGTTGCACAGGGTATACTGTTATATACAATACCGTACTGTACTATAATATACTGTTCTGTGCTGCACAGAGTATATTGTACTATTATATACAATACCGTACTGTACTATAATATACTCTTCTGTGCTGCACAGAGTATATTGTACTATTATATACAATACCGTACTGTACTAAACTGTACTGTTCAGTGCTGCACAGGGTATACTGTTATATACAATACCATACTGTACTATACTATACTGTACTGTTCTGTTATATAGGGTATACTACTATATACAATACCGTACTGTACTATACTGTTCTGTTATACAGGGTATACTATTATATACAATACCATACTGTACTATACTATACTGTACTGTTCTGTGTTATACAGGATATACTATTATACACAGTACCGTACTGTACTATACTATATAGTTATTTGTTCTGTGTTATATAGGGTATTCTATTATAAATAATACCGTACTGTACTATACTATACTGTACTGTTCTGTTATATAGGGTTTACTATTATATACAATGCTGTACTGTACTCTAATATACTGTACTGTTCTGTGTTATATAGGGTATACTCAGTAGTGGATTATAATAGGGGCGTTTCGGGCGGCAGCCCGGGACCCTGAGCTCCTGGGGGGCCCATGACCACCCAAAAAGACTTATACTTTCAGTGGTGTACTGTCTCCTGGCTACACTTCCGCCATGATTTGCAAAAAATCACTGTTTTTTTATGGCAATTTTGCACAAATGAGGACATCATGACATTATCTATACTGTACTATGAACACCAGGCTAGTGCCGCCATAGTTACAGTGGGGTGGGGGGGCCCAGGCTTGGTGAGCAGCCCGGGGCCTATGGTAAAGTTAATCCGCCCCTGACTATGTATGGTATATAGTGGATATTATACTGTACACTGTACTACAACATACTAAACTATTCTGTGTCACATGGGGTACACTATACTATTACATACAATACCGTGTTATAGTATATAGAGGATATTGTTCTGTACACTGTATTAGGCTATGTTCACACAACAACAAAAATAGAGAAAAGGCGGACGCTTTTGCAATTTAACTTAAATAACGTCAGTTTTTGCCACGATTTAACTGACTGCAATGACATTGCATTCAAGTCAATGTAAAGACGGACGTCCAATACACACAATGTATTAAATAAGGCTATGTTCACACTACGTAAATCTACGGCCGTAGTTCTCGCCGCAGAGCTACAGCCGTAAATTTGTGGGGTGGAACATAGCATGACGCAGGTATGCCAGATCCTGACCGGAACCCTTTATCCTTCATTCCCAACTCCATCCACCACCCACCGGGCCACCCTAAAAGAAACACTGAGACCTGTTTTGGAAAAAAGCACAGCAGCCAATTTATTAACATAAATTATTAACATACATCAAGAAAATATATATAAAATAGTATATATATTTATATATATATAATAGTATATATATTTATATATATATATATATATACATGTAAAGACAACATCTCGGATGCCAACATATACACACCCATGTACATACATATATATATATATATATATATATATATATATATATATATATATACCCAACATTATCCTAAAACTTCCGAACCTAACAAGGGAGGGGTCCTTGAGGCTCCAACTTTTAAATTGCCATCTGCCCCACCCCATGTATTTTGACCCCCAGCCGCCCGCTGCTGGCTCAGGAGCCCCACTTCTAATACGACCGGCAGATACCTAACTAACTGCCGGGTACACCACTCCCCGTGAGACACCACACTGTCAGGAGCCCAAACTTCCACCGGATGACCCTATTACATCAGGGGATTAAATCCAATATATCCACCCCTTTTCAATTTAGAACCAACCCCAAGGACCCCAAACCCGCCACAGGAGCATGCCTTGACCCCCTCAAGCATGCAAACCCCCACACAAAGCCAGAGCTCGCTCAATGCCCCCTTGGATAGCCAACGCCCACAAGTCAGTACCCACTGCATTGAGATGAACTCCATCCCCAAGCCAAAAATTGCCCTGCCCATCCTCCAAATCCAAATGCCGAACTACAACACCTCCATTACGCGCCACAAAACCCCCTACCGCCCGATTCACCTTCACCCGTGCCTTGTTCAGGCCCACCACAGACCGAGCCCTCTTCCAACACCTGCGCGGGACTATATTGGACCACACTATGCGAACACCCGGGAATGCCACCCACAGCTGTAAGATGTCATACCGTATATCCCGAATTAGCTCCCAAAAAGGCCTAACCCCCAAATCATTGCCCCCGAAATGTAGGACCAACACGTCTGGGGCTCTGTCCAGTCCAGCATACCGTTGGAACTCCGGCAATACTCGTAGCCATGACATACCACCAATGCACAGCAACCGAATCACCAATACATGTCTGGCAAATCCCAACTGATGACCGTCCGGCCGAACATCCGCCCGCTGCGCTCCACGTTTCACATAGGAGTGGCCCATTATCCACACCAACAAGGGCCCATCTGAAACACAGAAAACACAGAAAAACCGAACATGAAACAACCAGTGCAAACCCCCAAACTACACAAGGTGCGGACGCACATACGACCTATAACGCCCAGATTCCCACCGGCCAATGCGCCGCACCACATCCACCCCCAAACCCCAACTCGCCGCCTCCGTAGCTGCCCCAATCCTAAAGGAGTGCGGAGCAAAAGCGGACTCATCCAAACCCAAAGCTGACAAACACCGCCGAAAAACATCGGTAAACTGAAAACGTGACAGGAAGCCCCCCCCACACATGTTGCAACAACGGGCCCCTGCCCCCTCCCCTAACCTCCAAATAACCCCGCAAACAGTGCACCGGACACGCCGGAGAGCCGCACACCGCTCCCAACACAACCCTCCTACCCCTGCCGACTTGGTCAGTCTTGGATCTCCTGATCCAAAACACCACTCTCTTACCCTCCAGCACCACATCCTCCCGCAACAACCCCCCTGGCGGCCTGCCAGAAGGAGACCCCAACTCCCCCACTCGCAGTGCCCCAAAAACGCCCAAGAAAACGCCAACCTAAACAACACCACTTCACTCTCGGAACTACAAATACCCGCCAGACAAGAAAGCAAACGCTCCAACAACGAAAAAGACACTGGGCGGCGTGAATCCACTTTCGCCCTACCCCTCCGAAAACCCTGAAGCGCCTGCACCACCACAAACTCCTTGGTAACATCATGACAACCCCTCAACTTAAACCAAAAAGCTTCCCTTTCCCATGAGAGTCACGCTAACAAGCCCTAGAACTCCCTCAATACCGCTCTCTTCCCCCCTTCCATCCTTCCCTTCCCACCCCCTTTTTCTCGACCCCCTTCCCCCCCACCCTCTCCGTCCTCCTTTATCTGTCCCTCTCCTTTCCCTACACTGTTCCCTCTTCCCCTCCCTTTGCGCTTCCCTTTCCCCTTACCCCTCCCTTTCCCTTACGACTGGTATTAAGTTAACTGGATGTTATTCCTTACGTTACATGCTTTACAGTTGTATGTTCCTGATATATGTGACTTATTTCTGTCATTTGTTACTGTTGTATATTCTGAAAAAAAAAAAATCTTTTAATAAAAATTCTTTGAAACGTTAAACCAAAAAGCTAATGCCGACACAAAGCGATTAACTCTAGCCACCGACCAGCCGTCCGCAGCCGCACAGCCCAACCAACACAACACCGCCATCGTATTTCCACCCTCAGGCTGCATTTCCCCCCAATTCGCTAACCAAGCCTCCCACTCAGCCCAAACCATAGAATAAGACCTCCAGGCACTTTGAGCCAAAGACGACCGGAGGAGATCCCTCGCTGTCAACCAACCAAACTCCAAAGATGCTGAGGGCAGGCGATCCCCTCCACGGCGGCCTCCGGAGCCAAGGACCATAAACGCTCCCACTGTTGGCGAGAAAGAGAATCGGCCACCGTGTTAGAAACCCCAGGACCTTCCGATCCGGGAACCTAGCCCCCCATATCGTGACGGCCACCACGATAGGAAACAACTCAAGGAAGGCCAAGTTTTGCCCCACGACCGGGGCAACGACCCGGCACACCACTCCCCCTGACAATAAGCCCCAAACCCCACGCCGCCAGCCACAACTCCCAGTCAAAAATATCCACCACTGGGGCCATGATTAGGGACCTCCCATTGTAAGTATCCAAGAACCCCGCCCAGATGGCCAGATCGGCCCGGTGCTCCCGAGCCAGGCGCACAAAATGATGAGGCGCCCGCACAACCGCCGTCGCCCCCGCTATCCGCCGGCAAAAAAAACGCCCCATGGGCATAATCCTGCAGGCAAAGTTCAATTTACCCAGCAAGGACTGCAGTTCCCGCAGAGGAATTTTACGCAAAGCCTGAGCCCACCGCACCTCGGCCCTCAGAGCCTCAAGCTTGTCTTCGGGCAACCTGCACTCCATCCTAGAGGAATCAATAGTGATCCCCAGGAAATTCAGCATAGTCGCCGGACCCTCCGTTTTGTCTGGGGCCAGCGGGACCCCAAACTGACCTGCCACCCACTCCATCGTGCCCAACAACGAACCACACACCGGGGTCCCGAAGGGCCAATAAACAGAAAGTCATCCAGATAGTGAACGACCGACTCCAAATTCGCCACCGAGCCGCCCCCCCCCCCCCCCCCCCCCCGAAAAGGGCTGACCAAAATGCGCTGTCCCCATCACCCGCAACCAGAGGCCGATGTCCTTCTGATCCCACCGGATGCTAGGACGGACCGCCTTCTGTTCATCATATCGGAGCCAAAACTGGCCCCCATACACCCAATAGGCCTCCCCGATGGAGTCTAGATAACAGAAAAGCCCAAAGCAATTCTGCGGCGCCTTATCACCGATCACACTCGCCAGGATAGAGAACGCCTGGAGCCAGTTCGTGAACGTTTGAGTAATAAGCCGCCACCGGCGCTTCTCCTCCTCCTTCTTGCTTTCAAACCGCTTCCCCTTGTCCAGGGTAAACTTTTCCAGCGGGACCAGCGAAAATATTTCGACATACTCGTCCCGCCAGATCTTATCCTTCACCTCCTGCTTCAAGTGGGCCCCCAAGGGGCCCTTGAAGTAAACGTACACCTCCCCCTTAACCCTATCGTTCATCCGCACCCAGTACACCTCCTTGTCCTTATCAGTCTAAACCGCCACAGCCACACCCCCGAAGGCCCTGCCAACCCCGCACCCGCTGAACCGTCCACCGAAGCCCCCGCCGGCGCCGCACCCCCAATCGCTGCCGTACCAGCATCCACCCATGCCGCAACCGGGGAAGGGGCCGCCCCACCCCCACTCACGCACCCCGCCGCCAGAAACGCCCGAAAACCCGCAAACAACTCCTGCCAATTCACACACTCACCCCCAACCCCACTCCTAACGCCAGCGCCACTTGCCAGCCGGAGGAACCGGAACTCCATGCCGTACACTTCAGGACATCAGGGCTCAGGCGAACTGGCGGACGAGACCACCGGACACTCCGCTGGCAAAGAGGGGGAGGAGAGGAAGCACCAGGAGCAGGCGGGGAAGCTGCTGAAGCCGCAGCACGGAAGCCTGCCACCAATCCTTCGCCAGCAGCAGGGGGAACCGGAGGACGAATGGCAGCCAGGACCTGCTGCTCCAACCAGCCCGGATCAGCAGTAGAGGCAGCCACCTCCCGAAGGTCTTCCAGTAGGGCCGACAGGGACATCTCGGGTTCAGGTAACACGCCGCTCCACTCTAACTAGACGCTCTCCTACCGAGTGTTAAGTGAGGAGAGCGTTAGCCCCTATTTGACCCCTCTGTCCCACGCTTCCTCCTTCCCCCCCTAGCAACCCCCTAGCAACTCCCGCTCCTTCTATCCCCCTGCACCATTTAACCCTATCAGGCCTGTCTCCCCCATCATGGCGGCTTTCCGCTCACTGTGGGTGGGGTCGCGTCCAGCCTTACTTTATTTGATATGGGATCCCGGCCGGAGCGTACACACATCGTATACGCTCCGGCCGGTTCCCATACGATGCCGCAAACAACTGACAGGTCCATTATTTGCCCGCAGAAGGACCTGTCAGTTCACACAGTGAAGCGAGCGGCTCCGGCCGCTTGCTTCACTCTGTGCTATGGGAAGCTCTGATGCGGGCGCGCGCTGATGCACCTGCATCAGAGCTCCACGGAGGAAAGATCATCCGGCCGGTACTTAAGTACCGGCCGTGATGATCCGGGCTGAGACCGGCCGTTCCGTGACCCGGACGGAGTCACAGAACGGCCGGTCTCATACGTAGTGTGAACATAGCCTAACAGACGTTATTATCGCTGATGTCAAAATAATGTTCATGTTCATTATTTTCGGACAACTGACTTTTTTTATTAGTTGTTCAGACGCAGTTATTATTTTGTCACCGTTCTTTCTCCGTTTTTACTATTACATTTAATGAACCTTTCAGTTAAGCTGCATGCAAAGGCAAATTAGTAACCCCAAACTAGAATAATGTGGCAACACCGTTCATTGCAAGACAGCTAAATGACGTCCGTTATTTTAGACTCAAAATAACAGACGTCATTTTAAAGGAATCTGAAAAGACGTTTTGTGAACATAGCCTTATAATATACTGTATTCTTCTGTGCTACATAGGGTACACTATACTATTATATACAATACTGCTTTGTACTATAGTATATAGTGGTACTATATACAATAATACTCTTCTTTGCTACATAGGGTATACAATATGTATTATGGTATATAACAGATATTATATTAGACTCTAAACTGCAATATACTATACTGTTCTTTACTACTCTTTGTTGTGCTATATATATATATATATATATATATATATAATCACTATTGTGCAGTATACTTTACTATCCTATATAATAGATATAATACTACATACTACAATATACTATTCTACCAGTAGACTTTATTGTGCTTTGTAGTGTATACCATAAAACACTAAGCTATAATGTACTTTACTAGGTTATAGTGTGCCTATTATACTGTAACCTACTACACTACATTCTACTACAATATACTATGCTATACTTTATTATACTAGTTTACTATCCCACATACAGTATACTATATCACACTTTGCCACAAAGCACTTTACTATAGTTTTCTGTTACATAGTGTTTCTTATTCTATGAATATGTATTACTGAGTGTGGCAGGAAACCAAGGACTGAGGCTCTATACAGTATGTTTACATATAGCACACATTACTGAACTCAGCTATGCTCAGCTGTATTGTACCATACTGCCTGGGATAAACTTATATCTATCCTAGGATAATAAGAAAGGAAATAATATACTGCCGACAATCTTCTATGTTTCTATACAGTAGTCTATATTGTATGTCACTATGCTATAGTATACAACACTGTACATGACAATCTGTGCAGTGCTACAGTGCTAAAGTCTACTGTCTGCTACTATACTAAATTTTTATGCTATACTGCTACTGGGTATGGATAGTGACCATACGTGTGTGCGGTGACACTTAGCAAGGATGTCCTGCTGACATATAGATAGTGCGCCCTCTAGTGGCTGTAATGATGCATTGGAAACAAACATTAAATATGAAATAATAATCATATAATAATAATAATAATAATAATAATTATTATTATTATTATTATACTGCTGGGTTCACACTGCATTTTTCCCAGCCGTTTAACGTATACATTTTATGGGAAAAAAAACAAAAAACAGGTGCAAAAAACAAATGTAATTGTGTGCCAGCCATTTGGATCAGTTTTTCCATTGACTTCCATTATGAAAAAAAAAAAAAAAAGATCGAAACGGATGCGTTTTTTTAACGTACACAAAAATAGTGTTGACTACGTTTTTCTGTCCGTTAAAAGTAACCGATTAAAAACGGATATGTTGAAGGGATAAGAAAAACGTAGTGTGAACCCAGCCTTAGTAGCAGTAGTAGTAAATGTAGTAGATAATACATAAAAAAAAAAAAAAAAAAATCAGTAAGGTAAAATGAATGACTATTCTGAGTGAAGCTGATGGTTAATAATACACAAGGGCTCTCTATACGCTGAGCCACTGATCACTATGAACTCTAGTTAGTGATCTCCCCACAGCCCAGTTTTTTAGTTGTGAAATGTTATTTCTTTCTTTTTTTATTCCTTCCTTGCTCCCCCCCCCCTTTCTTTTTCCATGTCCCCTTCCCTCTTCCGTTACTTTAATACTATTTTCCTTCTTTGTGCCTTTTCTTTCTTCTTTCCTCCATCTCTCCCTCGTTCCCTTCTTTCCATGTTTCCATACTGGGGTGACCCTCCATTATAATGTCTGCCAATACTATCAGGTCATAATAACATTATTAATAACTTATCTATGTAGCTATATGTAACCCCATACCCCAGGCCTCATGTGCACAGTGTATACACCTCCTAAAGCGTGAGTTCCCCCTATATAGCATGGGGCCTGTTATAGCGGGTTGCAGTTGCTGTGTCACTTACTAACAGACCATACATGATTAAAGATTATCTGTGATGCTACAATGTTATTATGAAACAGGCAGCAGTAGAAGGGCACATCCCCTCATCGCCAACAAAGCTGCTTTATTTTCTCCAGAGCTGACATCTGTCTCGCAGACAGGTTAAATGCCATATAGTTACACACATTTGTTCTCTTACAAGTAGAAATGAGAAAAATATCTCTGACCTCACAGAGAACCCTTTTTATTTGTTCCAAATGTTCTACAGAAACTTCCTCCCAAATGCAATTCTCCCCACTGACCAGCAGGTGGCAATGGAAGCAAATCTTTTGGCAAACTGCAACCCTGCCATGAATTAGCTCATGTGGCCTGTCATCTCCTGCAGGTGTTGACCTCAGCGGCTTCTGACACTGATCCAACCCAAAGGTATCTGCAGTTTTCCCATTCACAGAATTTATTTTATTTTTTTTGATTATCTATTTCATACAGAAAAACCTCAAACTTTCCAATAAAAGTTTCACTGTCAAACTGATAAAGTGAAATCTACAAGGGAAAACATCTGCTCTGGACCTGACAGGCAAACCTATCCTCAGCCTTCGCTAGTCTTGGCCGTACATGGTGTTCATGGGTTTAAAAGTCGTACAAGAGAGATATGGAGGCCTAAAATATTAAAGAAAATTGAGGCGGTGGAATAGTCATAGCTGAGGTCTGGCTCCAATGTCCATACAGGGGGGTCCGTCCACTATATATCCTGCTAATCCAAAGCACAAATGTCTCCAAAAGTCTATGAAGGAGGAACATTTACATAACCCAACACTGTTGCAATGCGAAGAGAGGAGGCAGTATGCTGCTAAATCTGTAATTTAACCCTTTAAGTTATGGTTACATGGGCATGACTGAAAATAACAGGCTGTGACATCACTGTGTGTATTATCCCTGTACTGTGACATCACTGTGTGTACTATCCCTGTACTATGACATCTATGACATCACTGTGTGCATTATCCCTATACTGTGACATCACTGTGCGTATTATCCCTCTACTGTGATATTACTGTGCGTATTATCCCTGTAGTATGACACCACTGTGTGCATTATCTCTGTACTGTGACATCCTTGTATTATCCATGTACTGTGACATCACTGTGTGTACTGTACCTATACTGTGACATCACTGTGTGTATTATCCCTGTACTGTGACATCACTGTGTGTATTATCCCTGTACTGTGACATCACTGTGTGTATTATTCCTGTACTGTGACATCACTGTGTGTATTATTCCTGTACTGTGACATCACTGTGTGTATTATCCCTGTACTGTGACATCACTCTGTGTATTATCCCTGTACTGTGACATCACTGTGTGTACTGTACCTATACTGTGATATCACTGTGTGTATTATCCCTGTACTGTGACATCACTGTGTGTATTATCCCTGTACTGTGACATCACTGTGTGTATTACCCCTGTACTGTGACATCACTGTGTGTATTATCCCTGTACTGTGACATCACTGTGTGTACTATCCCTGTACTATGACATCTATGACATCACTGTGTGCATTATCCCTCTACTGTGATATCACTGTGCGTATTATCCCTGTAGTATGACACCACTGTGTGCATTATCTCTGTACTGTGACATCCTTGTATTATCCATGTACTGTGACATCACTGTGTGTATTATCCCTGTACTGTGACATCACTCTGTGTATTACCCCTGTACTGTGACATCACTGTGTGTATTACCCCTGTACTGTGACATCACTGTGTGTATTGTCCCTGTACTGTGACATCACTGTGTGTATTATCCCTGTACTGTGACATCACTGTGTGTATTATGCCTGTACTGTGATATCACTGTGTGTATTATCCCTGTACTGTGACATCACTGTGTATATTATCCCTGTACTGTGACATCACTGTGTGTATTATGCATGTACTGTGATATCACTGTGTGTATTATCCCTGTACTGTGACATCACTGTGTGTATTATCCCTGTACTGTGACATCACTGTGTGTACTGTACCTGTACTGTGATATCACTGTGTGTATTATCCCTGTACTGTGACATCACTGTGTATTATCCCTGTACTGTGACATCACTGTGTGTATTATCCCTGTACTGTGACATCACTGTGTGTATTATCCGTGTACTGTGACATCACTGTGTGGATTATCTCTGTACTGTGACATCACTGTGTGTACTATCCCTGTACTGTGAAATCACTGTGTGTACTATCCTTATACTGTGACATCACTGTGTGGATTATCTCTGTACTGTGACATCACTGTGTGCTTTATGGTGACTCAGTGGTTAGCAGTGTAGCCTTGCAGCACTGGAGTCCTGGGTTTAAATCCCACCAAGGGCAACATCTGCAAAGAGTTTGTATGTTCTCTCCGTGTTTGCATGGGTTTCCTCCGGGTACTCCGGTTTTGTCCCAAAAACATACAGATAGGTGAAGTGCTGCGGATCTGCAAATTATATTAAAAGCATTATTACTGTATTATGTATTATCACTGTACTGTGACATCACTGTGTGTATTATCGGGGTACTGTGACATCACTGTGTGTATTATCGGTGTACTGTGACATCATTGTGTGTATAATCTGTGTGATAAAAAATCACTGTGCATATTATTGTGCTGCTAAATCACTATGTTTATAGTCCTTGTGCTATGACATCATTGTGCACATTATTCCACTATTGTGACATCAATATCGCAAAGAAACCCAGTGGTTGGCTCTAGATTCAACACAACACTCACCCTACACGGGGTGACTCTTCATCTGCCAGTAACCACCTGTAACCTGTGAGAATTGTTCACGTTTTTGCACCTTATGGTCTCTGGTCTCTCTGCTGTCCGATGCCATTAGATATCGCTGAGGCAGCAGAGATATATTTGGCTTCTGTAAAGAAAAACATGGGAAAACATAATTGTACAACCCAGGTGATACAATGTATACGTCTTATGTAACACTGTCCAGTGGGATCTGGTTATTGACATTGTATGATGTCAGTGGATATTGGAAAGTTCCCAGAGTATTTTCCACTCTCCCATGTGATAGCAGGATGAGCTCATGGCTCCGTCTGCCTCACTGCAGTCACATGAGCAGCTCCCCTCATCTCCTGCCTGAGATTCTCCAGTAACTTTGTAAAACATCCAAAGAATGTCCCGTCATAGAAGACGAGTACAATCACCACCAGCTGCCCAGATGTGTGCCCCATAATACTGTCCTGTACTGTACAGGAGATAGGCCATGGATATGGGAAAGCGATACAAGATCTCCACTCATCTCTTGTTGTAATTGTTGTTCATTCTTCAGGGCAGATTTATGGCCGTTCACCGTCACTTCGACCTTGTGACTATGTGTAGTGTGAACTGGTTTAGTCCTGCCGTACAAGAGTCTAACATGAATCAATATGTAGTGTGGCATAATACTGCCATATACTGCATCCGCGTAATACTGCATTTGATGATCTTTAGCGCCGCTGAGCTCTGATGCTAGCGCATCCATGCGCGCCTGCATCAGAACTCCCTACTGCACACAATGGAGCATGCTACCAGAGCCGCACGCTCCATTGTGAGAACTGACAGGGTTTCCTGCGGCCGCAATTGATTGAATAGCGGCCGCAGAAAACTGACATGTGAGTTTCTCGTGGTGCTTTCAGAAGGCAGCACTACGTAAGTGGCATAGAAATCACGGCCGTTGTAAAAACGTACTCTGGAACTTATGTAGTGTGAACATAGCCTAAGGCCGATGGCAACAACGGCCGTACTTTTCACGTTGTGGAACACTGCCTCTGCTTCCATGGGGTCCCGGCCGGAGCGTATACACATTGTATACGCTACGGCCGGGATCGTGTGCGGCGCCGCAAATAACTGACATGTCAGTTTTCTGCGGCCGCAATTCAATGAATTGAAAACCCTGTCAGTTCACACAATGAAGCGAGCGGCTCCGGCCGCTTGCTTCACTGTGTGCTATGGGAGGTTCTGATGCGGGCGCGTGCTGATCAGAACCCTGCGACCGGAAAGATCATCCGGTTGGTACTTAAGTAGCGGCCGGGATGATCCGGGCAGAGACCGGCTGTTCCATGACCCGGCCGGGGTCACGGAACGGCTGGTCTCCTACTGAATGTGAACATAGCCTAATACTGTAATTAACATCCTAAAAAATACTGCCACACGCTGCTAAATATTACTATGTGCTGACTTAGGGACCTGAGTAATTGCCTAGTTTACTACCATCCAAACCTGCCCTGCATGAGCCCTGGGGAGGGGGGCACCAACAAGCCATTCTTCCTTAGCCGATATATAGGGCAGGAGAAGCAGGCCGAGTCTTTGGCCTGGGTATGACTGGCCTCATTACACTCACAGAATGTGATATACTCTATACATCAGCCTTCACCTGGGACATAAAATATATACACCCATATGAGTCAACATGAATGAAGAAAGATGGCAGGAGCCCAGGTTACAGAGGATTCCTATGCTCCGCAGCTTCTCTCCGCACATCCAGGCAATTCCAGGGTTGTACATCCATATAGAGATGACATTAATCATATGTATTCTATGGACAATAGAAGGAATTACACTGCTGGAATCTCTGCTGACTTGGAAATTCCATCTCTTAAAGGCTCCACAAGACCTGGATAAGATGCTGTTAAGTAAGTGATTACAGTGCGGTAGACACAGGGCAGGGCGCATTTATTTCTTTTTATATTGGGGCAATGCATTCCTCACACTGGACCCTGGCTACAAAGTCTTATAGGAATCTGATGCTTATAGCGACCAATCAGAGCTCAGTTTCTATGACCTGCGACACCAGCAGGTGGAGACACATTACCCCCTTGAAACCATATCACCCAGTTAACCAGCATTCAGATCTGTCAAGGACCAGGAGCCCCCAAAAGGGCGGACTACAGATGGGTGCTCTCTGATTTGGAGAAGTTCCTGGTGTTCCTGATATTCCTAATTCATGTTTTAAGGCGTTGACCTTCAGGGTATCTGCCTATAGGTGGCATTAGGGGAATAACCTTCTTCCTTCTGTGTGGGAGCTAATTTGCACATTTTTTCCCATGGAGCACTGCCTGATATTTTAGACTCCCCCATCAGCTGGTCTCCAAAAGGAGAAATAATACCTTCAAGATTCTCTGCAGAACAACAGTGTGACCCCATTCAGATTTATACAGATATAGTAAACATTGACTTCAATACCTGTATAAATCTATACAGCAGGAGCTCCACCTAGTGGTGGCAACAGGTAGAGAAATGCCATTGATCTGGCTGTGGCCATTTTCTGGGTACCAGTAAATTCACCTTTAAAGGGGAACTATCAGCAGGTCAGACAAATCTAGCCAGCTTATAGCCCTCCATTGTATATGTCGTACCTTCCTCCTCGGCGCAGTTCTGGTGCACTTAGTCTTTTGCTCCATGAGGCCGTTAGCTGCACTGCCCGCCCCCATAATGCCAATGTGGCCCACCCCTGGCTGGCCCGCTTTATTAATTATAATTAGAGAGTGTCAGGCCGGCAGGGGGCGATTGGCACTATACCGCACAGCGACGAGGAGGAAGGTAAGAGATATACCTCCATCTTCTATGTTTACTGTGCAATAGGGGGCTATGAGCAGGTTAGATTTGTCTAACCTGCTGATAGTTCCCCTTTAAGTGGAACAACACATAGGACATGATGCAATCCCAGAGCACATGTAAGCTAAGTTAATCCTTTTCAGCTATTCTTGCCCACACCCTGATGGATTGTATATAGGGGCAGTGCTGGAAAGGAATGGTGCAGGTACAGGGTGAGTTCACTTCTCTTGAACACCAAACTAAATATGTTTAGGATTGTGTCAAAGCTCTGAGTCCTCTGCATAGACATGGATTTAAAATCCAATGTGCTGTCTTCTTACAGCCATCTCCAGCTTGGGACATGTAAGGGGGTCATGAAATCTTACCAGGATTCTTGGCCAGGATGTGTCATGCACAGCTGACCATGCACATTAGATTCTAAGGCTCGGCATTGCTCCTCATGATTGGCATCTACTTTTCCTGACAGCACGACCTGCTCCTGATGCTTGGCACCTCTTCCTCTTGAAGCTTAGTACCTCTTCCTGATGCTTGGCTTCTCCTCCTAATGCTTGACACCTTTTCCTCCTAATGCTTGGCACCTCCTCCTGATACTTGGCACTCCTGATGCTTGGCTCCTCCTCCTGGCATTTAGCACTCCCCTCTTATGTTTAGCCCCTCCTCCTGCTGACACTTGGCACCTCCTCCTTCTTGTTCTTGGCCCCTCCTCCTCCTGACACTTGGCACCTCCTTCCCTCCTCTTGACACTTAGGAGGAGATTTATCAAAGGGTGTAAAATTTAGACCAGTGCAAACCTCCCATAGCAACCAGTCTGCCAGTTTGCACCAGTCTAAATTTTACACCCTTTGATAAATCTCCCCCTTAGTACTTCCTCCTCCTGACGTTTGGCCCCTCCTCCTCCTGATGTTTGGCCCCTCCTCCCCATGATGTTTGGCTCCTCCTGCAACCTGACAGCCAAGAATCTGTTTCCTGGGGCCTAGTGATACTGACAGGGTCTGGCAGCCCTTTACATCACAAGGCTACAAGTACACAAACATATGGGACACATCACACTATGGCACCTAACATGTTAGCAATCCACTTCTAATGGGAAACACACTCACTTTTATGTATGGTGGGAAATGTGGGACAATATAGTGACCCGAGAGGATGGCGCAGTTAAATACTTTTTATTCCAGCACATCATACAAGTCAATGGTTTCCACCTGCTGCAAAATAAACCCGCCTTTGAAATGCATATCACTTCCAGAACATTACATTAAGTCTAAAAATACAGCAAAGTTTAATAATCCATTGACCTTTCAAACAACAATAAAGTAGAAAGAGAAGAGTGACAATAATGGCCCCCATGTGAAAGGACCCGACTCCCTCTAATTACCCGGAACAGTACAGGGCGACATACTGTACATGGTGTTAATGCTGAAACGCTGTAACCTATAAATGTACACGTTGCTTAGCAATGAGACTATGGCTTCAGGGAATTAGAATAGACATTGACTAGTACACTCCAATGTTCTTTACCTACAAAGTTACTGAATGACTATATTACTGCAGTACAGTCATTACTTATACACGCACACATTTTTATCTTTCCATTAGAATCTATATTTATATTAGTTCTTGTCACTCTTAAAGCGACTCTGTACCCACAATCTGACCCCCCCAAACCACTTGTACCATCAGATAGCTGCTTTTAATCCAAGATCTGTCCTGGGGTCCGTTCGGCAGGTGATGCAAAAAAAAATTCTTTTAAACTTGAAGCCCAATGCCAAACGGGAGTATCTGTGCCCTAACTTTGCACCACGCCTCCATCCCTCCTCCCCACCCTCTTCATCATTAGTAATGCTCCAGGCATATTGCTTCCTATTCCCCACCTGTGGCAGCCCGGCACATGGGCTGGATTGTTAAGGCACCTGTGCAATGTTCAGCATGGAGAAAATGTTTCAGTGGCATTTCTAATGATGAAAAGGGTGGGGAGGAGGGACGGAGGGGTGGTGCAAAGTTAGGGCACAGATACTCCCGTTTGGCACGGGGCTTTAATTTTAAAAGTATTTTTTTAGGACAATAACTGCATCACCTGGAGCACAATAAACACAATAAAGTGTAACAAAAAAGCAGAGTATTCTATATAGTCCTAACAAAAGCAATATCTGAAAAACATAAAACAATAACAAACAACATAAAACAATAAGAAATAAACTTATCATCTAAATCTCAGATTGACTACAAAGACAGCATCTACTGTATGAATATATATCATGTCTCTACATTATATATATATATATATAGGTCATGTAGGCGTAGGCGCTTTCAACATAGCTGGCACCAAGAGGAATTAGTGGTTCTTCTTTAGAAATCATATAAATACTTGTTTATTCTAAGACAATGATGAGTAGTTGTGTAGCTAGACCAAGTGCAGCTGTACTCTGGTGTCTAAGAGGGCCAAATACCCCTCTGTCCCATTAAGGGCATCAGTGTTATAAACACTAGGGGGTAGTATATTGAAGATTTTAGGTTCCATCTCTGTAGACATATATCTATTTATATGAATAAAGTGCACTGATCTCCAGCTCTCAAAAATGAAAAACTCATAAACCTCATTAAAGCATAATAAGTAAGTCCATAAAATACACAAATGAAGGGCCAACGCATTTCCAACTGCACCAGTTCTCACTCATCTATGAAGTTCCATAATAATTGGTTTTATGTTTTTGTTCTGAGCATGCAAGATTTTTTGTCTAGCCCCATAAAAGGGTACTCCAGAAAATAAAAAATATATATAAAAAAAAAATTCTTTAATAAAGTTATATAACTTTGTAATACAACTTTATTAAAGAAAAGGTAATTAATTTTATTTTGTTTACATTTTACAATAAGGCGTGAAACAACGTCTCTGCTGCCACCAATGGCTGTGTCGGGAACTGCAGGGCTGCTGAAGCTCTGGTCCCACCACAAATAGATATAAAGTTACCCTAGTAATAGTTACATAGTTAATACGGTTGAAAAAAGACACATGTCCATCAAGTTCAACCAAGGAGGGGATGGATACAGGGAAGGGGGAGGGGTGATAGGTTCTATACATATGCATTTATATTATTTTGCTCTAAGAACTTGTCTAGCCCTGTTTTGAAGCCCTCTACTGTTTTTGCTGTGACCAGATCCTGTGGTAGACTGTTCCACAGATTCACAGTTCTCATGGTAAAGAAGGCTTGTCGCCTCCGGAGATTGAACCTTTTTTTCTCCAGGCGGAGGCAGTGCCCTCTTGTCCTTTGAGGGGGTTTTACCTGGAACATCTTTTCCCCATAACTCTTGTAGGGGCCATTTATATATTTAAATAAGTTAATCATATCTCCCCTTAAACGTCTCTTCTCCAGACTAAACAAATGTAATTCTTTTAATCTCTCCTCATAACTAAGATGCTCCATCCCCCTTATTAGTTTAGTTGCCCGTCTTTGTACCCTCTCCAGCTCTAGAACGTCCTTTTTATGAATCGGGTTCCAAAACTGGACAGCATACTCCAGATGGGGCCGCACCAAAGCTTTATAAAGCGGTAATATTATATCCTTGTCCCGTGAGTCCATGCCTGTTTTAATGCATGACAATATCCTGCTGGCCTTAGAAGCAGCTGACTGACATTGTGTGCTGTTCTGTAGTCTATTATCTACAAGTACACCCAGATCCTTCTCTATCAGTGACTCTCCCAGTGTAACTCCCCCTAGGACATATGATGCATGTGGGTTATTAGTACCCAGGTGCATAACTTTACATTTATCCACATTGAACCTCATTTGCCAAGTGGACGCCCAAACACTCAGTGTGTCTAAGTCATCCTGTAACATCTGCACATCCTCCATAGACTGTACTGTACTACAAAGCTTGGTGTCATCTGCAAAGATAGAAACATTGCTGTTAATTCCATTCTCAATATCATTAATAAACAAGTTAAACAGAAGAGGGCCCAGTACTGACCCTTGGGGTACACCACTTATTACCGGGGACCATTCGGAGTAGGAATCATTGACCACCACTCTCTGGGTACGATTATTAAGCCAGTTTTCAATCCAGTTACACATTAAATTTTCCAAACCGATAGACTTTAACTTACCCATCAGACGTCCATGAGGAACTGTGTCAAACGCTTTTGCAAAATCCAGGTACACTATATCCACAGCCGCGCCGCCATCCAGGCTTCTACTTACCTCTTCATAGAAACATATCAGGTTGGTTTGACAGCTTCTGTCCTTAGTAAAACCATGCTGGTTATCACTTATAATACTAATAGCCACTACATATTCCTGGATGTAGTCCCTTATAAGCCCCTCAAATAGTTTCCCCACAATGGACGTTAAGCTTACGGGTCTATAGTTACCTGGGGAAGTTCGAGAGCCCTTTTTGAAGATCGGTATTACATTTGCCTTACGCCAGTCCCTCGGCACAATACCAGTAAGCAAAGAATCACAGAATATTTCATACAAGGGTAGAAAAATTACAGAACTGAGTTCCCTAAGAACTCTGGGGTGTAATCCATCAGGCCCTGGAGCTTTGGTTATATTGAGTTTGTTTAATTTATCTTGGACCATATCTATAGTAAACCAGTTCAGTACATTACATGTGTTAGCTGCACTGGCCCCACCCACCTCAGTACTGGCCCCACCCACCACAGCTCCATCCTCTTTTGTATATACAGAACTTAAGAACCCATTAAGTAACTCAGCTTTCTCCTGATCCCCAGTTATTAATTCCCCGTCACCATTATTTAGGGGTCCTACATGCTCTGACCTTGGTTTTTTTGCATTAATATATTTGAAGAATTTTTTGGGGTTTCTTTTGCTTTCTATAGCTACCTGCCTTTCATTGTGAATTTTTGCTGCTTTTATTACATTTTTACAGGTTTTGTTGACTTCTTTGTAATGTTTAAATGCTACAGCTGACCCCTCTGATTTATATTTTTTGAATGCCCCTTTTTTCTCATTTATAGCCCTTCTAACCTCGGTTGTAAGCCATGTGGGATTGGATTTTAACCGTTTATATTTGTTACCCATAGGAATATATTTGGCAGTACAGTTATTTAATGCGGATTTGAAGATTTCCCATTTATTAGCTGTATCAGTATGTGACAGCAGCCGCCCCCAGTCTATGCCCTGAAGTTCTGCCCTTAACCCAGGAAAATTGGCCCTTTTAAAATTAAGAGTTTTTGCCCTCCCAACATGTTTTTCTTTTCTACACTTTAAGCTAAAAGTCACTATATTGTGGTCACTATTCCCCAGGTGTTCATGGACAGTGACATCCCCAACCAGCTCAGCGTTGTTAGAAATCACCAGATCCAACAAGGCATCACTTCTAGTTGGCTCCTCCACAAACTGGCCCAGAAAATGATCCTGCAGGAGGTTAAGATATTCCCTCCCCTTTGTGGTTTTAGCTGAACCGTGACCCCAATCTATATCTGGGTAGTTGAGGTCCCCCATTACCACTACTGTCCCCTCCCGGGCAGCCCGCTCTATTTGTCTATTCAACTGGCCATCTACCTCCTCAGTAATGTTGGGGGGTCTATAGATTACACCAAGAATAATTTTTTCACTCTCTACCTCCTTCTGTAGATCTACCCACAATGCTTCCACATCATCACAGTCATCGCCCACTATTGCATCTTTTACACTGACTTTAATATCATTTCTGACATACAGACATACTCCTCCTCCCCTTCTGCCCACCGGTCCCTTCTGAACAACGTAAATCCCTGAATATTGACAGCCCAGTCATGTGAGGAGTCCAGCCATGTCTCAGTCACACCAACCACATCAATGGACTCCTCCAGAACCAAGGCCTCTAGCTCCCCCATCTTGCTGGCTAGACTTCTGGCATTAGTAACCATACACTTTATATTACCATCGAGTTTAACCGCTTCATTATAAGAAATGAGATTTATTACTGTGCTGTGGCCACAATCATCCTCACTGTTCATCCGCAACATATGGATCTCCCTATCCACTGCTCTTATCCTCCCCCCACAGGACCCTTCTCCTCCCTCCTCAATGTTCTGTCCCCTCTCTAACCTATCTGCCACTACATTACATACTACATTGTCCTCCCTCCACATCCCTAGTTTAAAAACCACTCCACCCCTTCTAGGATTCTCTCCCCCAGCACAGCGGACCCCCTTCCATTAAGGTGCAAATTATCTGCGGAAAACAGATTGTACCCCAATGAAAAGTCAGCCCAGTGCTCTAAAAACCCAAACCCTTCTCCTCTACACCATGACTTGAGCCATGCATTTAACTCCCTAAGCTCCCGCTGTCTTTCCTGCGATGCGCATGGCACAGGCAGTATTCCAGAGAATACCACCTTGGAGGTCCTCCCCTTCAACTTAGCACCTAGTTCTCTAATATTATTTTTAATAGACCTCCACCTACCTTGTATCCTGTCATTGGTCCCCACATGGACCACGACAGCTGGGTCATCCCCAGCCCCCCCAAGTAATTTATCCACCCTTTCCACCACATGCCGAACCCTGGCACCAGGGAGACAGCAAACCATTCGGTTGAGGCGGTCTTGGCGACAAATTATTCTATCAGTCTTCCTGATTATAGAATCTCCTACAACCACTAGCTGTCTAGGCCTACCTACAATACCATCCCGCCCACTACTAGTTGGACTGTTCCCTCAGCTGTTAGGGAGAACAGGTTCCACTAGAGCTGCCATTTCTGACACGGATGCCCTTGCATCATCACCTAACTTGGCAATTTTGCTTGGGCATATAGTAGGAGAAATACTAACCTGTGATGCCTATTCTGATGCATGTTAGTATTATAATAGACATACACTTGGGAAAGCTGTCTTTTTCAGTAGAGCTGCAGCCGCTGCACAGTGTAGCAGAGTGAACGGGGATAACTGTCAATTACTGCTCACTCTGCTACACTGTGCCCCACCTACAACACTACTGTCAGAGACAACTTCCCCAACAGTAATGTCTGTTCTAATGGTAACATGTATTATATAAACATCAGGAGAGGCTCAGTATAAATGCAACTATGGCAGGACCATGGCTTGAGCAGCCCTGTAGTTTCCTACACAACCATTGGTGGCAGCGGAGAGGCTGTGTTGCCCCATACCACTGTCCCTCAATGTATAAATAAAATAAAAAAATTGGATTGAATTCAGTCTCAAGGGTGCACATGAGGCTACTGATATAAGTCTGTGAAGGCTTCTTGTTTAAAGGGGTTGTCTTGTGAAGATGATATGTGTCCATATCCCTTTAGAGAGTGATGCTCTTCCCAGGACCTACCTCTACAAGCCAATATAGTGACATTCTGTAAGTTACATATAAAAAAAAAGCTGTTATATTCACATACTCCTATCTCCTACAACTGTTGTTTCCTAATTTCCATGATGTGTTGCCCCATAAGGACTGCCAGATCCGCCAGTCATTGACTGAGGTGGGACATTACTATGGCCAGTGATTGGTTGAACGGCAGCTCCTGCTGGAACCATGTATCATAGGGGTCTAGGAAACTACATAGACAAGTAAAGGCCAGGAACAATCAGAAAGGCAATTGTGAGGGTTCAGGGGTTCAGGGTAAGTATAACTTCTTTTCATGTTTAACCTCCCCCCCAAATATATATATATATATATATATATATATATATATATATATATCAGACAACCTGTGTAATGTAATACATGTTTGGTCATTCATATTAAGCATGAAATGTAATACTAACTGCCTGGATGGTCACAACTGTTCCACCTACATCAGCTGACTGATAGGGGTGGGGCCCCAGGAGCTGGATATGCAATAATACTCAGCTCCTATCTGATGAGCCCATTATAAGGAACAGTAAGGATAAAAAATGAACAAAAACTAAATCTCAGCAACTCATCTCTTTATCTTCTCCTTTTCTTTTAACCTATATTGTCTCATATTACAGTTAAAATTGAGAAATCTATGAATAAACCTGCTCTATGACATCAACCATGTCCTCCCTTCTCACAAGTATGATACAACTGGCTGCAGCAGGAGCTTCCCCCCTGTACCCAGTCGGACAAAAAGTTGACTCAACTCCTAGGTAGATAAAGTGAGCTTAAAGGGGGTCTTCCAACCCCAAAGTCACACTTTAAAAGGTATCTCCTTCCTTCACTTCGCCAACGCCATTCTATTTTTCAGTGGCTTTCCTTCAGCATTGTCTGTTCACTACCACTCTTCTAGTTTGCTGCACGTCCGATTCTGGCTGATATGATGGCGGGTCATGACTTTATTTCTATCAATCTAAGCAGCCTAGCACACCCTCCTCCTGTGGGTCAGTGCTGACATAACATACAGTAAAGCGGATGGAACCTGTGCTATGTACGTGACATCAGAGGTCATGTGACCTGCTCAGGAAGAAAGGGCATGTTTTATACATGCAAATATATTACTAAAATTATTTTGGTCTGCATTAATATTGGTCAGAAAAAACCTTTAGGGTTCTTTAACAAAACCTTGAGCACCAAGGTTGCAGTGACACCAAAGAGAGAATCCATGTTTAGTAAGAATTCTAAACTATTAGAAATGTATTCACATTACTCTAAACATTTATTGTCCATACTTGGCCAATTACCGGTTGTTCTGACCAATAATCGTTCGGTGTAATAGGACATGTTAAAAGGCCATGATAAGCTGACATGCACAATGTCGGCTGATCGTGGTCTTTCAATGTGTTAAAAATTCCCCATTATGTTACTGACGGTCTTCTGCCCGTCACTGTGTAATAGGAGCTGCGGCAGCAGACTGCCATTGACGTCAATGGGAAGCCTGAGTGATCTAGGGGCCCTGTTACAGGGGCGGTTATCATGCAAAAAAAATCTTATATTGTTTGAATTCAAATGATAATTGTCCTATGTAATAGCAGGCAATGATCGAAAAATCGTTTGTGTGTCGTTGATCGTTGATTTAGATCTCGCCCCAAAATCATTGTTAACTGTTCAGTAAACGTTGATTGTAATTCCACATTTGTTCACTAATCGTTCAGTGTAATTCCAAATCCTTCCTTCCTTTGCTGGAATCAGATGGCGTTATCGAACGTAGTAACGACTGTTGGAACGATCATAACTAACGACTATCGTTTTGTGTAATATGATGAACGATTTCAGGTTAACGATAAACAATCTTGTTTGTGATCGTTTATCGTTAAAAATCGCTTCTTCTAATAGGACCCTAAGGATCGTCTGGGCAGCCTCTCCCGCTGCTCCCCACAGCGCCTCCCACTTGCTGTCTGTGTGTGTAATAGCACAGGCATCGAGTGGGGAACGAGATAAAACCTAAAGTCCTAATCGGACAAACATTTAAAAAAAACGTCAAACTAAAGCATACAGTATAGTGGGAAATGGAGCCCAGTGTATTTTAGGAAAATACAAGGATATTTATTTCTGCCATGTTATGCTTTCTCAACCAAAAAAACTCCCTCTCACTAGGGTTAATTCGGGCGCAGGTCCAAAAGGTACACAGGATAAATAGTTAAAAATTTATTATAAAAACATTCATGGCCACACAACGCGTTTCTAAAAACTTGAGAAAGAAACCGGATCGGTTTAGAAATGCGTTGTGTGGCCATGAATGTTTTATAATAAATTTTTAACTATTTATCCTGTGTACCTTTTGGGCCTGTGCCCAAATTAACCCTAGTCAGAGGAAGGTTTTTTTGTCGATAGTGCTATCCATTTTTATGGTGAATCTGGGGAGCGGCTGCAGTCCTGCTACATGTTATTGTTGAGAGTTGTGCCTCCCCTTGCACAACCCCACCAGGTGAGAGCTTCTCAGTTATTGCTCTTACCTACCAGTGTGTTCTGATCTGTGCTAAGGAGCGTTGTTCTATTTTCTCTTACTTCTGTTATGCCTACTGTCTGCCCAGTTGCTCTGTCACCAGTTGGCACAGGTAGCTGCACACTCACACTTGGATCACCCATGCCATCATATATGAGCAACAGGGATTACATGGTTGACGTGTGGCCTGAGACAGGGCCTGAAGCAAAGAGGCTGAGTAAGATTACATAAGTGTTTGAAGGGTATACACACATTTACAACATCTTTTATTGCTTCAGGGCATATAAAATAAAAAGAAATCAGCTTTGTAAAAAGTTTTGAATGTGAAAAAAAGATCTACTATTGTATGTATACAGCTCCCATGCATGTACTTTGAAGTCACCGTCTTTATCTCTTTATGGGGTCCCACTGCCATTAAGGGATGTGTGTATAATGGTTAGGTAGGTGGTACATGTCACCAGTGTCAGACTGTGGTATGTGGGGCCCACCAGAAGAAATCATCCTGGGAGCCCACCAATGAAGAACCAGTGAGAAATGACATGTCAGTCATTATTTATTGTCTATGGGCATATATAAATGCAGGGGTTTTTTTGCCAATCTGCCTCACCTTCCCTCCCTGACTCATTCTATTGTTCAGCACCATGTATATGGATTTCCTGTGGACCTGTCAGTCACTGAGGTTGTGTAGGAAGGTTACTTGAGGCCAGTAAGTGGCCGCAGCACAACACGCTGTATATAGGGCATGACTGAAAGACTTTTGCTTGCGTAATTCCTAGCAAGTAACCACAAGCAGATTTTGTTTGAGACATGCGGCCCACTAAGGTTTACATGACAACATGCTGCGTCTCCGGACCTCGCTGCCCGTCAGCCTATGTTTACTATGACGGCTACAGTTTACATATGAATCAATAGAAATCTGGTGCCAGGAATCTTTGTGTCATATATTGTATGCTTTTTCTGAAAAGCCAGAATTGTCCACAGACACAAATTGTTTACTACAGTTTTATTTTTTACCTTTTGTTTTGTTGAAATATTTACCTTTGGGTGATCATTTTAGTTTGTATTTAGAGGGATACTCTGGAGGGGCAAAATTGGTTTTCAGATCGATTGGTGTCAGAAAGTTATACAGATATGTAAATTACTTCTATTTAAAAATTTACAAATTGAGCTATTACAGAAAGTGATTATCGGCCGCAAGCCGATAATCGCTTCATGTAATAGTACCCTTATACTGAGTTTTTTTCCACAAAGATATATATCAATGTGCTCAGTCCTTTCTGTTCTATAACAAGATGGTGATAGATTACATAACATTGTCTTGGTGAAAGGTTCCCTTTAAATGAGCACGCAAGGTGTGAGAATAGCTGCTTATTTTCCCCTACAAATCTGTAGTTGTCACATACTATGCTGCACTCATAGAAAAGACTGAGATAACTTGACAACAATGAGTTAATGAGTTGGGGATGACTCATAGATTTTGATATTTTTCAGTCGAAAATATTATGTTAACCACTTAAATAAGAAAGTCCATTCATAATCAAGTTATTATTCCAATGAAGTCTGTAACCCACAATCTAATGGCGTCTCGGTCGCTCATATATAAGTCACAAGGGGTATTCCCATCTCCATAACTATATCTAAAACATTAGGTAATTAAAAGTTAAAAAACTTTGCAATTGGTTCTTATTACCTTTTTAGCTCCAGCTCCCCGCTAGGCCCTCTGATGTGTCTGATGTGTTGACAGCTGGTTGCCTAGGTTCCTGACCACTGTTATCAGCAGTGGCCTGGCTAATGACTAACTCCGTGGTTGGAACTGTCAAAGTTGGTGTAGTTGAGCTAAGCCCAGAACAGCAGAGCTCAGCACAGAGCAGCAGAACAAAGGAAGACAGCCATGATGCTAGTCCCTAGTGCTGTTAGTGAAGAGAATCAATCTCACACCTTTTTGGGTAATTATGGACTAATTTGCTAACAAAGCACAGGATCCTTTCCGACCTCCTTTTAACCTCTGTCACACATGGTTTTGGTGAGGAGAAAAGACCTGAAGGAACAATGGTACGGTCTTCCCATTTAGTAATCTGGCCCTGAAATGTGTACTGTGTGATTTCCTTAGTATTTCACAAGTGATATAATTATACTCAGGTATTATCACAGGTGCTCTTTGTATGGGATCTCCTCAAAACACGACCTGTTGGTGGGCCATAAGGACTGGAATTGAGAAGCACTGCTGTAGATGCCATGCAAAGACTACAAAAATTACTGTGTCATCATTCAGCCCATTACAGGGATTCTAAACACTGCATATTAAAAGATTTACGGTTCTCCCCCAACATGTTTCACCAAACCAAGGTGGCTTCATCAAGGGGAAATGGGACACAAATAAATCAGAAGGATATTGTCACATAATCTTAAGGATTGATTGCCCCTTTGCTCATCCCTTAATCACACTCTTTGTGTTATGTGTAGGCTACATTTAACATCACATCTATCCTAGGTATTCAGTGACAGGTATCATCAAACTAAAGCACTAACATAATTTGAAGCTTTAAAGAATTAGGAATCACCATAATCATAAAACAATATTCGTTATCCTACTGCCACGAAAAAGTGGTATAGATGTGGTATAGATGTCCTGCAAGTAGACCAGTACATCACGAAAATGGATCCATAAGCATTACTACCACAGTTGTAAATGTACAAATATTTAGAAAATTTTAAGAATAAAATTTTTTTTTTTTTTAAAGAAATTGTAAAATTGGCTTCATTGATTGAGGATGAGGAACTAAGGAACTGGTATAAGTGGAAGCATACACTTCAATGCTCTTCTTTCTCTTGAGTAACTCAATAAGGCACCCAAGCTTATCCACTCTATGTCTGAGGATTTTTACTAATGATCATTGTGAAATGAAATCTTTACCATCACCAACATGGACATATTCTCCCAATGTGCGACCTTGTGTTTAAAGGACGTGAAGTCACTGGTGGGAGAGACGGATGACTAATAGATGATGTCTGCTTAGATATATTCCACTGTCTACCATAAAAATAAGACAATGAAAAAGAGATAGCGGGAGGAAACAATTGATGATAACATTATTAGGGGAGGAAGGAAATGGTAGGAAGTGAATATATTATGGTTACCAGTGCAGAACAAATACACAGAGAAAAGAAAACTGTGATTACGGAAACCCAAAACTGAACCGCGTGTGGAAAGTGTCCAACAATAAGAATATTCAGCATGGATGGGCTGTAAAGGGGTTGTATGGTGCTAAGGAAAAACATTATGGGCTAAGGCTAGTTTAAAGAAACAGCCCAGGTTATTTTTTCATGTACACTAACCACCATTAGTCCTACGGTGCCATCTGTTTCATTCTGGCACAGCTGCATTCATATGCATGCATACATATCATTACTATAACTAGGTCATGTGATCACCAACCTGACCCACAGAAAATCACAGTGTTTAATGTGTTTGGAAATGGTCTGTCCTGGGTCAGCTGACTTTTTCTGAACTACTTAATGATATCACCATCTATCAAATCCCTTCTTACAGCTCACAGACCCCTCGCTATCCAGCCTCATCAATTTAACATCTTTATGAAATCATAGCAGTTATATACCTCTTCTAAAGCTGTGTTCACAGGTTGCCGTTTTGCCATGTTTCCTGAATTTTCACAATAAGTTTCAGCAGTTCACCTGGATGAACCCTAGCACCATCATTCCCCCCCCCCCCCCCATTAGATGAACTGCATTGATGATGTGCCACCCCTTCTCTCTGCACAGCTAGAGGATCCATGGGGCATGTAGGCGGCATTAGTGAATCATTGCTAAGGTGGAATATGAATCAACATGGCTAAAAACCTATGTCTGTCACTTTAGCTTAAACTTGTAAAAACAAGGCATACACAAGAACTTCTACATTATTCTCTAATAATAGCCTATGTTGCACTGTATAAGAAGAATAAAAATGGAGTGTTTCTTTTAACAATAAAAAATAACCAATACTTCACAATCCCTTGACACTGCTTATTAATCAGTGGATTCCTGATTCTTTCTCAATAAAGAACATTAGGAGAAAGAAGGATTGGGTAGTTTGCTGTTAACATGCCCTCTTCTTTTCAGATTAGATATATTTGGCAGCGCTGTACCTGCCTCTACCCAATGATATGCAGCCAGGAATACACCAGTACAGGATGGCCGGGATAAATAACTGTTGGATTAGTTTTCAGCCAAAGGGTATCTGACGTGTGTGGCCATCTTGAAGTTTTCATGTTCTCAGTCCATATTGATGCAGCCCATTATAGCGACTAGTGTAGAATATTAATAATTTATATCAATAATACAATATAATACTTGTCATTAAATGTGCCAGGCTTCTCCCCCTTGTCTTCTATAGTTAGTTGTTCGAATGTGATGACTAAGTTCTACAGATGGGTGTACATATTTCCATTCTGCATTTCATGATCCTTATGATCATCTTATACGGATGGAGGTCGTAAATATTACATTATGTGATGACTAGGATTTTCCTTTTATTCTCACTTTTCTCATATTTTCTCTAATTTATGCTGAAACATCCTCCTCACTAGTGACCATATGACATCATATAATCTAGTTATCACTCAGCAGTCCAGCTGGACCCTCAATAACATTGTGCTATTTCATGACAGATGGTAGGAAGCCTATAGCGGTTCATTCAACTTCTTTTTCAGTCTTTTGAAAGAAGTTTAACTCTCTCTGACTACCACTGATGTAGTTTGCCCCCCCCCCCCCCCCCCCCTCCAATTGAAGACTTATTCTTGACTCCACCATCTTGAAAGCTCTTGGTACCCGCTGCCTGGTTTTATCAGGTTTACTCACAAAGGATTGGGATACGGTGCTCATGTGGACAGGAAGAACAAGAGATGAGTATAACGTGGTCATGTGGATGGGACAATCAATGGATCAGGATACAATGGTCATCTAGATGGAGAGAACATGGGATTGGGATTCAGTGGTCATGTAAATGGAAAAAAAAGAGACCAGGATACAGTGGTCATGTGGCTGTAAACTACAAGGGAGCAGGATACAGTGGTCATGTGGATTGGTAGAACCAGGGATCAGGATACAGTGGTTATGTGGATGTAAACTACAAGGGATCAGGATACAGTGGTCATGTGGATTGGTAGAACCAGGGATCAGGATACAGTGGTTATGTGGATGTAAACTACAAGGGATCAGGATACAGTGGTCATGTGGATGTAAACTACAAGGGATCAGGATACAGTGGTCATGTGGATTGGTAGAACCAGGGATCAGGATAAATTGGTTATGTGGATGTAAACTACAAGGGATCAGGATACAATGGTCATGTGGATGAGAAGAACAAGGGTTTCGGATACAGTGGTTATGTGGATGTAAACTACAAGGGATCATGATACAGTGGTCATGTGGATGAGAAGAAAAAGGGATCAGGATAAAGTGGTCATGTGGACAGGAAGAACAAGGGATGAGGATAAAGTGGTTATGTGGATGGGAGGACCAATGGATCAGGGTACAATGGTCATCTAGATGGGGAGAACATGGGGTTAGAATTCAGTGGTCATGTAAATGGAAAGAAAAAGAGATCAGGATAAAGTGGTCATGTGAATGAGAAGAACAAGGGATCAGGATACAGTGGTCATGTGGATTAGGAGAACAAGGGATCAGGATACAGTGGTCATGTAGATCCAAAGAACAAGGGATCAGGATACAGTGGTCACATGGCCAGAAGTACAAAGGATCAGGTTTCAGTGGTCATGTGGATGGGAAGAACAAGGGATCAAGATACAGTGGTCATGTGCAGTAGTGGATTGTAATAGGTCTAAAGCTACAGGTATGTGGCAAAGGGACAGGGAAGACAATCAGTAAAGAGAAGAATGCAGGGTGACCAGTCTGGGGTGGGGGCAGGAGGATAGAGGGTGACCAGATTGGGGTGAGGACAGGGGGATACAGGGTGACCAGACTGGGATGGGGGCAGGAGGATACCGGCTGACCAGTCTGGGGTGGGGGCAGGAGGATACAGTGTGACAAGTCTATGCTGGGGGCAGCAGAACATAGGGTGACAATCCTGGGGTGGGGGCAGGGATACAAGAGAGCATGGTCATGGGATCAGCATGTGAATTAATTTTAGGTATAGTGTCTGTATTTAGTTCTATTTGTGAATTGAATTGTGAGGGGGGTGCAATATTTTATATTTTAACCCCATGATAACACCCATCTGCAGCCTTGCCCCATAGAGTAACATTACACTGGGGCTCAAGCTGGAGATGGAACAGGAAGCCCATGGCCACCCAGACTTATACTTTCAGTGGTGTATTGTCTCCTGGCTACAGTTCTGCCATGATTTGCAAAAAAAATGCTGCTTTTTTACTGCTGCAGCCAGAAGACTATTCAGAAACATTAGAGAACATACTAAAGGACCTTAAAGTGTGACTATGATGTCACCACAGGTCCTGTACAGTCTGCACTATGGAGGAGGAAGACTGAGGGCCCTATTCCACGTGATGATTATCGTTCGCATAATCGTTAAATCATTCAGAGCGAAGCGATAATCGTTCGGTTGAATAGCAGTTAACGATTAAACGACGAACGAGAAATCGTTGATCGCTTAATGAGACCTGGACCTATTTTTATCGTTGCTCGTTCACAAATCGTTCGCATGGAATAAGACGTTGTTCGGTAGTTTGCAGTAACGACAAATGCAATAGCGACAACAAGACGACCACAAGAACAATCATAAGTAAGGATCATCGTTCTGTGTAAATGGGTGAACGATTTCAGGTCTTTCGCAATAGTGGTCGTTTGAGATCGTTTATCGTTAACGATTATGCGAACGATAATGTGGGTGACCAGACTGGGGTGGGGGCAGGAGGACATAGGGTGACAAGTCTGGGCTGGGGGCAGCAGGACATAGGGTGACAAGTTTGGGGTGGGGGCAAGAGGATACAGGATGACCAGTTTGGTTTCCAGGGCAGGAAGATACAGGGTGACACGTCTGGGGTGGGGGCAGGAAGATACAGGGTGACCAGCCTGAGATGGGGGCAGCAGTCACGTGGATCGGTAGAACCAGGGATCAGGATACAGTGGTCATGTGGATGTAAACTACAAGGGATCAGCATACAGTGGTCATGTGGATCGGTAAAACCAGGGATCAGGATACAGTGGTTATGTGGAGGGAAGAACAAGGGATCAGGATACAGTGGTTATGTAAAATTAGATGGGGAGAATAAGATTCTGGCAATCAGTGTGAGAACCCTATTGATCTCACAATTATCACCTATCCAGTGAATAGGTTACAATTGCATCTACCAGAATACCCCTTTAAAAAAATGTTGGTTCTTTATTCAAGTAATACTGAGTGATCTAATTTTTCAAAGGAATTCTTGTTTTGTTGTGGTTTTGTATTTCATGACTGTGCTAAATGGAAACTAACTCACTTCCTTCCATGTTCTTCACTGGTTTTCTGATTGATACCATGCATCTTAAAGGTTGGTTACACAATAAAATATTATTTCAAGGGCTGCATCACTTCGGCTAGGTTTTAATTTATCACAGCATTCTTAAGGGACTTGCACAGGATTAGAAAAACATATCTGTCCTCTTCCAGAAAAGAGATGACGTCTGTTTAAGTGCTTAGCTGCCAAACATGGACAGGAGTGTTGCTGTTTTGGGAAGCAAGCAGCCATATTTTCGTAATTCTGTAAATTCCTTTAAGCTATTATGCTACCTTTCCTGATTCGTCCAACCACATAGGTGCAACCTTGGGTGACACAGCTCAGGTGGAGCGCCATCTAGGGTGATGGAGCCTGTGTGCAGGTTGGGCCTTACAGTACCGCAGTTGGGCATGGTCAGGAAGGATCGAGGCATCTTGTAGGTGGATCCACATTCATGAGTACTAGTGCAAAGTACATGGGGGTATGCACTGACAGTATAGACCCCCACCCCACATGGTAATGTGCGAAATATAATGCAGTAGGTATAAAAAAAGGCAGTCTCTTGCAATAAAGCAGCAATAAATTCAAATTTTTTGGTAGTAAATGACCAAAACAAGGCAACACCCTGAGATAGTATCTACGCAGACAGTACCTTACACAGCTAGGTTAAAGTAGCTACAGTTCACTCACTTCATCGAATAGGGTTAATTCACAATGGTTGGGTTGCTCTTTCCACCAATCTGATGACTAGGCCCGGCCTGAAGCCCAACAGGTCCCAGATTACAGTAAGATCTTATTCTCACTGGTGAAGATTAGAGATGAGCAAACTTTTCAAAAGTTCTGGACTTTTCCAAAAGTTCGGATTTCATAGTTTAAAGCATCGATATGATACGGGGGTAGTGTATTTGGTTGAATTTAGGGCTCTGCATGTCAGTAACATCATTATCTTTTCAATATCTCAAAGTCAATTTTTTTTTTAGACTTCAATATTCACCATTACAGGGTCTATGCAGGAAACTCACCATTACAGGGTAGGAATGGTCCGAAACTGACAAGTTTCAGGTTCGTATGAACCGAACGCTCGGCATCAGATTCCCGCTGTCTGCCCACTCCGTGCAGCGGGTGGATACAGCGGGAGGACCGCCTGGAAAACTGGGATACAGCCTATGGCTATGGCTGTATCGCAGTTTTCCAGGCGGTCCTCCCGCTGTATCCACCCTCTCCACGGAGCGGGCAGACAGCGGGAATCATTGCCGAGCGTTTGTGTTCGTATGAACCCAAACCGAACTCGGTTTGGACCATCCCTATTACAGGGTCTATGCAGGAAATTCACCATTACAGGGTCTGATTGGATGTGTTCTGGGCATCATGGGAAAGCGCTTTTCCCGCCTGGAACACTTCCTGCTTTCTAAAATGGCGGCTGCCATTTTAGAAAGCAAGAAAAAAAAATTAGGAGCGGACTTCCAAAAAT
Organism: Dendropsophus ebraccatus; assembly: GCF_027789765.1. Taxonomy (NCBI): domain Eukaryota; kingdom Metazoa; phylum Chordata; class Amphibia; order Anura; family Hylidae; genus Dendropsophus; species Dendropsophus ebraccatus. The sequence goes on along the minus strand of NC_091464.1, from coordinate 60,302,395 downwards.
CCGAATCCGACCGGACTCGGACTTTTGGAAAAATCCAAACCGGATCCCATACCAGCCGAACCAGTTCGCTCATCTTTAGTGAAGATGTAGTCCTCTCAACTTGGCATTCTTGACAAGGAAATTTATAGTCCTGTCAGCTACTGGATAAAAAAAAACATATACATTTTAACTACTAAAGCTAATTTGTTAGCATGTATAGGTGTGCAGGCCTCTTACTGAGACTGCTAATCAACTAATTGAACATACTGAATGTTCCTTCCTGATCATTGTCCAATCTAGACAAGCGGACACTCATTTGATCACATTTCTTATGCAGATATTAAATTATTATTTTTTGGAATTAGCTGTATACAAGGAATAGGGTATAAACAGCAAATGGGTCGAGGGGTTGAAATGATCAAAAGAACAATTGCTCATTTAAATTCTTCCTCTATTAAATCATTGGTCACCAATGGCTGCTTCCCAAACACAATACCATTGGTGTGTGTGTATATATATATATATATATATATATATATATATATATATACATATATATATATATATAAACTTCCACAGTGGAGAGCACTCCGCTATCAAGGTATGCTGGGTGCCGGCGGCTGGAGACCGAATCCACGTCTCACTTATACACAGTCCAAGAATCCCGCGGCACAACCAAATATAGTGAAAAAATCCAAAAAGTGTTTATTCCATATCAGGTAGAAAAATACATGCAACGTTTCAATCTCATCACGAGATCTTTCTCAAGCATAGTTTCTGTGAGCATTACATCCATTATATATACATGTGTAAACAATACAAATTAAATGCAAATCATCCTAATTAATTTGTGAAAACAGTGAAACATATAGTGCAAAACAAAGTGATATCCATTAAGGTCCCCTTAGGACGCAGTGTTGTTACATATGATGAAATTCAATTTCATAAAAAAGATATTTCATAAATTCGTAAGTGTATAGTGTCCTTTAATTATAAAAAGTGCTTGATTGCTGGGCGTAGTCTTCCACCACTCACCACTGCTGTTTTCATTCATAAAAACTGTTCCAACTCAGGACGTAGGCATGTAGTAGGTAATACTGATACAGGTACGTGCGGGCTCTCCTCTAGGTCCGCCTCCTTGGGTGGATACTTGATGACGTCGTCAGTAGGCAGATACTTCGGAGCGTCATCTGTTGTCATGGGAGTAACTGTCTCTTAGCCCTAATCGGTGTGATAAAAAGTTTGGATACCTATACCTAGGAGCTTGCTATACCGACAGGGAACAAACATAACCGTCTGCTACACATAAGGACTACCAGGATCTCCATCCTATCCAACTTGGGGTTATCTGGCCTGACATCCTACCGCCGTGTTCACACACTGCGGCAAGATGAAAGTGTAATAGGGTGCCTCCCCCACCCAGCAACGCCGGGTTGGTGGCTCCCTTACCTGCCCAAACCCATAACTAAGTTGTAGTACCTCCTTCTACGTGTAGTTAGATGTAAAGTTCCAAGGCTTGAGGTGTCCCCCATTGTATCCCATCTTGCCTATTCCTGAGCACATGAGTTCAGCAGTGGTTTGTGGTGGGTTTCCTCGCTCAGTCACAACAAAATCTATAGAGAAAAAAGAAGAGAAAAAGATGTAATAACTCGAAAATTACAGAGCATCAACCCAAATGTCCTCCAGTTCATTGCTGGGACACATCACCTAATCCTTACTAGACCAAACCAGTTATTGTCATCACATATTTTATCTGTACATTCTTGCATTCATCTTGAACTCTACATTTAGTCCTTTAGGTTGTAGAGTATCAAGGCGGAAAAACCATAATAATTCCCTCTTTTTGAGTTCTGTGATCCGATCTCCACCTCTGGAGAGCGGAGGAATGTGATCGAGAATCATAAATTTTAACTCTCTCTCACCATGTCCCTTCTCCAGAAAGTGTTTGGATACCGGCAGATCCTCCTTCTTTTGCCTTATAGAGTAACGATGTTGATTGAGTCTGGTGCGCATGTCACAGGTAGTTTCTCCTACATATAGGAGTTGACACGGGCACCAGAGTACATACACTATCCAGCTGGATGTGCATGTCAAGTAAAATTTAATATCATACACTCGTTTTGTTTGGGGGGGTGTAAACTTACTTCCCTTAGGGTATAAACCCACACGCCGTATATGCAGCAGATACGCAACAAATACGCAGCAGATTTGTTGGTACAGATTTGATGCTGTGTTCAGTTATTTAGATCTAATCTGCTGCGAGTTTGCTGCGTATCGCAGCAGTAAATACGCTGCATATACGGTGTGTGGGTTTATACCCTTAGTCATGTACGTGCATGTGATGCATTGTCTGCACGGAAATGACCCCTTACTTTGCACCGTAAGGAACCTCTGTCCTGTTGTAGTCTTTTTACTAATATCAGTCTTCACCAGTCTATCTCTCAAGTTGCCACTACGTCGATAAGACATTAGAGGGGGGCTTTGGAACTCCTCGATCATCTGGAAGCTGTTTTTGACTATATTCCAATGGTGTCTCACAACATTGGCAATTTTGGGAGATAAGTCACTGTATACAGAGACGAATGGAATTCTACTCTTTTTCTCCCTACCTTGGGGTACATCTGTCATATTAATTTTTTCTTTATGTCTATGTAACAAATCCTGAGGATATCCTCTATCCCGGAAGTCACTCATCATACCATTAAGTGCAACATCCAACCTCTCAGGTGAATCAATAATCCTTCTAGCTCGTATCATTTGGCTATATGGGAGACTCCTAATCATAGGTCGGGGGTGGCAACTGTTGAAATGAAGGCACATGTTAGTATCAGTTTCTTTTTTATGCAAGTTAGTTCTCAGTATGTTGTTCTCCAACGTAAGGTTGACATCCAAAAAATTAATCCGTTCCCTCGATTGCACTAAAGTAAACTGTATATTGGTATCAATGCTGTTGAGAAAAAGATGAAAGTCATTCAATGTGTCCTCGTCACCTGTCCACAGGAGGAAGACATCATCAATGAATCTCCACCACCCCAGGACATGCCTGAAGTGGTGGGATCCATAGACAACGTCCTCCTCCATAGTGGCAATACAAATATTTGCAAAGGTAGGGGCTACATTAGCCCCCATCCCAACTCCTCTCTTCTGCAAATACAGCGTGCCATCAAAAACAAAGTAGTTGTATTTTAAAGTGAGGTCTAATAGTTCCAAAATGAAACTTTGTGCTGTGTCGGACAGATCCAGTTTGTGTAAATTACGTCTAACTGCTGTCATTCCAAGTTCGTGTGTAATTGAAGTGTAGAGGCTGACAATGTCAAAAGAGGCCAAAATGCAGTGTGTTGGTATGTCCAGCCCTTTGATTTTGTCTAGAAAATCGCTTGTGTCTCTGATATATGATTGTGTATTTGTGGCAAGTGGTCTCAATACTCGATCTAAGAATATAGATGTATGTTGTAATACAGACTCCCTACTGGAGACAATTGGTCTCCCTGGGGGGGTGTAAGCATTTGTGAATTTTTGGTAGAAAATATATTATAGGTGTAACTGGATATTTAACTTTCAAAAAGTCAGCTAACCCCTCATCAATCAGACCCTCTTCCAAGCCTTTCGAAATAATATCAGTGAGCATAAAACTAATACTGTTAACAGGATCTTTACGTAGAACTTCATACACTGCTGGGTCCCTCAATTGTCTCATTGCCTCATCCACATATTTTTTGCGATCCATGACCACGATCGCACCCCCTTTATCAGCGGGTTTGATGATCAGATCGTGGTCATGGATCAAAGAATCAAGAGCCCTTCTGTCTGCATTTGTCATGTTAGGTATCAAAATATTATGTTTATCATATGTGTCTCTCAATATAATATATATATATATATATATATATATATATATATATATATATATATATATTTATATAGATAGATAGATGTAACAGTCATATGTCTGCATGCTATAAAGTTTATGTAAAGCTTTTCTGTATGGCAAATACCTATGCAAGTACTATTTTATAGGTGTCTAGACACCTTAAATAGCTTTTTGCCAAATGTTTCTCTTCCGCATCCAAGTGGTCATGTATTGCAAAGAAAGACTAGGGCAGTTGAAATCCAACATAGCTGATCCTTCTTTCCCCAACATCATGTGTTAGAGTCAAGAAACTACTATTAAAATTCAGCTGGCCATTCCCACCAAAGTTGTTGTCAGACGACTTTTGAACAAAGAGTATGGTGACCATAACAAAACTTTAGCGGGACATACAGACTTTGGGGCTATCCATATAATGTTAGAAGCAATCTTCTTCGCTTTGGAGGACAGATCATTTGTATGAATTTTTACCTGTCTACATAAACCCTGGAAATATATCAGAAATAGTTGTGAATGTTAGACCAGGCTCTTTTCTCACCATTCTTTGAAGGTTTCCAAGTCGTCACGTGTCAAATGTTTTGTTTGTATCGACAAGAAACATGAACTAAAATATCTCATTCATGGCTCTGTGTATGAACAAATAGCACTTAATGTAGGAAGGAAGTTTAACAATCGCTCCTCTTACTCAACACGGCCATTGATGTCATCCAGCAGACTGTAATTGGTGTAAGGCTTCCCGTACCTTAAAAATTCTCAATTCCCATTTTCTATTCTAATTGCATTCTTTGTATTTTTAAGCAAGTCTTCCCAAAGCTCTAAAAATATTTCTCAATGGGCACTTGGAGATTTCACACAATAGAGGCGAGCTCTGTAGCCTCCGCTGCAGAGTAGGGTTGGGTCAGTGAATAATGAAAAACAATAGAAAACAGATATTGGATTTATACGCCCGGGAAGAATAAGAATAATTTTATTTGTCTGTGTTTTTTTTTCTTATTTTTATTTTAAGGAAAGAATAATAAATAAAGGTCAATGTCTTTTAAGCCAGTTGGAGGCGTAACTTGAAAATCTTGGGTTATGATGCAAAATGTGCCCACTAACACTTCAGGGCTCTTGGGCCCTCTTAAGCTCCAGGGGCCAAGTAGTCCCCCAATCTGTATAATTTCAATCCAATGGTTGCCAATGGAGGTAATGGATTTGCCTCTATTATGGGGGGGGGGGGGCAACTCTTTATTGCAAGCACTGTAGCATGTTCCAGTATGGTAGTATTGTGGCATTGAAGAATTCCTCCAGGTCTAGATAGACTACCATATCATAGCCTGAATGTACAGACAGAGCCCCAAACTATCGTAAATCATTTATAGTTTTGGTCAATTCAAACTGGGAACAAACCTATTTAACATCCTTGGATTCCAATGTCGAAATACAACCGCAACCCCTGCAACCTATAGAGTTACACACCTAATATAACATATATGATGTTTCACTCACCCCCCATTATCCTCAAATAAACTAGAATGAGGGATATGCACCACCTGGTAATGGGTGCTCATTGACTGACTTACCAGGAAAACATCCAGTAATTAACACAAGTAAATAGTGATGAGTGAATACTGTTTGAATATTCGGCGAACTATTCGATAATATTCGATAGATCGAATACCTTACTATAGTAGTTAATAGTAAGGTATTCGATCTATCGAATATTATCGAATAGTTTGCCGAATATTCGAAAAATTGTCGATAAGCGTTCAAATGCCCCAGCTTCTGGTTTTTACCTCCAAGTGGTCGAATAGATGTTTTTCAATAATCGAATACTTGTTCCCATAGACTTAAATGGGATCGAATTATCGAATAATTGGGAGATCTTCATACGAATATCGAATATTCCAATATTTCACTATTTGCTCATCACTACAAGTAAACAGTGTATGTCATATAATGCACGGCACACCAGATAATATATAGGGAAAAATCTTTATTAAATAACAAGTATGCAATAAACAAACAAGTCCTTAATCCTATTAAAAACATTAAAAACATCCAACAGAATGGAGACCTAATCAATAAATCTGGTCCCACCGGCCTGCAACCCACATAGGCAATAGGCAACTCCTACCTGTATCCAGTATACACAAATTATATATATATATATATATATATATATATATATATATCTCAATCCCTGGTCAAATAAATAATCAGTAGTGCCTATATAACAGTGTATGCATGAAGGTGTAAACAAGTAACAGATATGAATAAAGTGCAAGGCAGGATGAATAGATATCACCGGGTGGCGTGGCATGGAAGTTGCGGCCCAAAGATGCCCTACACGTTCTGTCTCGATACTGAGACTGTCTCAGTATCGAGAATGTCCCATTATCCTATAACATCTAAAAACTATTACCAAAGGGTTTCACAAGTAACTGGACTTCAGTGGAGATGAGGTACAATATTAGATATCCTTTTGGGAATGGGGTTGCTGTGTCCCTTTTTTTGGTATGATCAATTGGTATGATCATTCTATTGGCATTTTCCCTATTCTTTACCTTTTTAATTTGATGTCCATCCCAGATCCAGAGGGTGGTTTTGGACATAGGCCACTGTACAACATCCACAGTTGTGCGTCAGACGTGCCCATGGTATGGCCTTGCATTGCGCAATGTGGGTGACTCAATATGAGAGAACATTAGATCGTTCTACTTAAGCACAATGAAAGGCATTTGTCATTTACTATTATGTGACACAAGGAAGGAAAGGCCAAGCATGTTATTTTATGTGATTCCGATCACTTACTCCACCTTTGGCTGCAGGCCACAACTAAAACTAAAAGGAGAAGATGAAAGTAATAAAGTCAAGTTAAGTAGCACCATGGTCTGCACCATCTGTAAACAGAATGATAACAGAGACATAGGCCACTGTTCAGTGGGGTAGCCAGTGGACTATGGAAGACATCTTTGAGATTGCTAGTTTCTCCTTACAAACAGCAATGGCAATAAGTGTGCATTGCGGCAGTTACTGTGTGATTCTAACATGGCATCAAGGATTTTCAGAAAGTCAGTGATTTGATCAAATCACTGATCCCTTTCAGGGAAATGATGAAATGGTATTGTTAGCAACTTACCTGACTTTGCATCAGCAGCGGTCTCCTGTGCTCAGGGCGCGCGAACAAGACGCCGCTGATGGTAATCTGTACACTGACCTATTTCTCTGCTCAGGTTGCCTCTGTTGTGTTCTCTGGCAATTGCAGGGTTAACCTTGGTTTGGCTTGCATTCTGTGACAGGCAGGTTTGCTCCCAGTGTGTGTGTGTGTATGTGTTTCAGGTGTCTCTGGTTGGAGATTATGGGCTGGGCCAATCCTGTCCTGAACCAGATTCCTGGTTCCTCCTGTGTCTGTAGGAGTTGCTGGGTATTTTGGTGTGTATCCACACAGTGTTTCAGCTCCCTGGTTTGTATTGTCTCCTGTTTCTGACCTTTTGGCTTGTTCCTGGACCTTCCTTGTTTGCTGCTTGCCCTGATCTTCTGCCTGTGTTCTGACCTTGCTTTTGCCTTGTGACTCTGTACCTCTGCTACCTGACAGTGTATGACCCGGATTGCTGACCTTTCTTTATTGTGTTTTGTTTGTCTTGTTTTGTCTTGTGTTTCACCTACTCAGTGTAGGGAACGTCTCCAAGTTACCCGCTGTCATCTAGGGCAGATTGTGGTAAGTAGGCAGGGGCACTGGATTGGGTCCGTTCAGGGCTCACTTGTCTGTGTCTCTGCTCTTGTACCTGACTAGTCATTACAGGTATTCTATCATTTCCCATGCAACATACCTCCTGCTCCCCGCTTGCTGTGTGATAATGCCTCCTGCTCCCGGCTCTGCTCCCCTGTCCGCCTCCGGTCCTGTGTGATGCCTCTGCTCCCCTGTCCTCCTCCGGTCCTGTGTGATGCCTCTGCTCCCCTGTCCTCCTCCGGTCCTGTGTGTTGAGTGATGATGCCTCCTGCTCCCGCCTCTGCTCCCCTGTCCGCCTCCGGTCCTGTGTGATGATGCCTCCTGCTCCCCTGTCCTCCTCCGGTCTTGTGTGCTGTGTGATGATGCCTCCTGCTCCCACCTCTGCTCCCCTGTCCGCCTCCGGTCTTGTGTGCTGTGTGATGCCTCTGCTCCCCTGTCCTCCTCCGGTCCAGTGTGTTGTGTGATGATGCCTCCTGCTCCCGCCTCTGCTCCCCTGTCCGCCTCCAGTCCTGTGTGTTGAGTGCTGATGCCTCTTTCTCCCGGCTCTGCTCCCCTGTGTGCCACTCCGGTCCCATGTGCTGTGTGATGATGCCAGTGGCGGATTAAATGTACCCTGGGCCCCGGGCTGTCCACCCAACCTGGGCCCCCCCCCCAGTCAATTCGCCCACATTATAATCGGCCAGGCCCCCCCCCCCCCCCCCCCCCTCCACGCTGTCCCCAATAAACACTGCCTGCCTCCCCTCCCTGCTGGCCCCAATAAACATAATGTTCGGTCCCTTGCTGCTACCTCCAGTAAGCATTGTGCACCCCACCTCCACTGCCCCCAATAAACATATTGCCACTTGTTCCCCCACTGTTGCCCCCAATAAACATATTGCCACCTCACATGGTCCCCTGATGTTGCCCCCCCCCCCCCAAGGTCACAGCAGCACAGAGGATGTCAGGAGAGGAGGGTGCTGATCTTATAGGGGAGGTCACAGGTTCCCACAGCACAGAGGATGTCAGGAGAGGAGGCTGCTGATCTTATAGGAGAGGTCACAGCAGCACAGAGGATGTCAGGAGAGGAGGGTGCTGGTCTATAGGGGAGGTAACAGCAGCACAGAGGATGTCAGGAGAGGAGGGTGCTGATCTATAGGGGAGGTCACAGCAGCACAGAGGATGTCAGGAGGGGAGGGTGCTGATCTATAGGAGAGGTCCGAGCAGCACAGAGGATGTCAGGAGAGGAGGGTGCTGATCTATAGGGGAGGTCCCAGCAGCACAGAGGATGTCAGGAGAGGAGGCTGCTAATCATCTAGAAGATGGTCCCCCTTTATAGATGTTCCCCCTCTTTCCCCCTTTTGTAGATGGTCCCCCTCTTTCTCCTTCTATAGATGGTCCTCCTCTTTCCCCCTCTATAGATGGTCCTCCTCTTTCCCCCTCCCTTATAGATGGTCCCCCTCTCCCCCCTCCCTTATAGATGGTCCCCCTCTTTCCCCCCTTATAGATGGTCCCCCTCTTTCCCCCTTTATAGATGCCCCCCCCCCTCTTTCCCCCCTTTATAGATGGTCCCCCTCTTCCCCCCCTCCCTTTATAGATGGTCCCCCTCTCCCCCCTCCCTTTATAGATGGTCCCCCTCTCCCCCCTCCCTTTATAGATGGTCCCCCTCTTTCCCCCCTTTATAGATGGTCCCCCTCTTTCCCCTTTTATAGATGGTCCCCCTCTTTCCCCCTCTATAGATGGTCCTCCTCTTTCCCCCTTTATAGATGGTCCCCCTCTCCCCCCTCCCTTTATAGATGGTCCCCCTCTCCCCCCTCCCTTTATAGATGGTCCCCCTCTCCCCCCTCCCTTTATAGATGGTCCCCCTCTCCCCCCTCCCTTTATAGATGGTCCCCCTCTCCCCCCTCCCTTTATAGATGGTCCCCCTCTCCCCCCTCCCTTTATAGATGGTCCCCCTCTCCCCCCTCCCTTTATAGATGGTCCCCCTCTCCCCCCTCCCTTTATAGATGGTCCCCCTCTCCCCCCTCCCTTTATAGATGGTCCCCCTCTCCCCCCTCCCTTTATAGATGGTCCCCCTCTCCCCCCTCCCTTTATAGATGGTCCCCCTCTCCCCCCTCCCTTATAGATGGTCCCCCTCTTTCCCCCCCTTATAGATGGTCCCCCTCTTTCCCCCCCTTATAGATGGTCCCCCTCTCCCCCCTCCCTTATAGATGGCCCCCTCTCTCCCCCCTCCCTTATAGATGGTCCCCCTCTCCCCCCCTCCCTTATAGATGGTCCCCCTCTCCCCCCCTCCCTTATAGATGGTCCCCCTCTCCCCCCCCTCCCTTATAGATGGTCCCCCTCTCCCCCCCTCCCTTATAGATGGTCCCCCTCTCCCCCCCTCCCTTATAGATGGTCCCCCTCTCCCCCCCTCCCTTATAGACGGTCTCCCTCTTTTCCCCCTTTATAGACGGTCTCCCTCTTTTCCCCCTTTATAGAGGGCCCCCCTCTTTTCCCCCCCTCCCTTATAGAGGGCCCCCTTCTTTTCCCCCCTCTCTTATAGAGGGCCCCCCTCTTTTCCCCCCTCCCTTATAGAGGGCCCCCCTCTTTTCCCCCCTCCCTTATAGAGGGCCCCCCTCTTTTCCCCCCTCCCTTATAGAGGGCCCCCCTCTTTTCCCCCCTCCCTTATAGAGGGCCCCCCTCTTTTCCCCCCTCCCTTATAGAGGGCCCCCCTCTTTTCCCCCCTCCCTTATAGAGGGCCCCCCTCTTTTCCCCCCTCCCTTATAGAGGGCCCCCCTCTTTTCCCCCCTCCCTTATAGAGGGTCCCCCCCAGTCAGTAAATAACACAAAAATAACAAAATCGCCTACCCTGCGTTCCCCCGTCGATCCTCTCTCCTTCTGCAGTTCTGCCCTCTTATGGCATCGCCATTTACACAGGGGCTCTGAGCTCCATGACTCAGGGTATTGCTGAGTTACCTCCAGCTACGTTTACCTCCCAACCTACAGTGCGTCTACCCATCTACCCCAACTACCCCCCTTTCCCAAAAATATCCCACAAACCATGGACATGCGGGTTAATGTTAGTGTAAATGGCCATAACAGCTTCTTTATTAAAGTGCTTACCAGAACAAAGAAATAATTACTGTTTAAATAATTTGAACATATCCAGGTCTGGCAGGGCGCCATCTAGCAGCACCAGTACCGAAACTTTTTTCCCTAGCCGCACTGCGCCGACTCAAGAGCTGACAATTAGTCAAGTGGCACTGCAATTCCACACCACCGTTCCCCGGGTCCTACCCTAACTGGAACAACACCATATCACCACAACTTACACCACCATTGGTGGGAGTATCATCCCTTTACCTGGTCCCCTTTTAACCGACTCCACTTTGATGTGCCCTGCAAGACCTCCCTTCTGCAGGCTGTCATGACAGAATCAAAACAAAATGCCCATTACCATTACATTCGCCCATTACCATGCTGCTACCCAGGGCGGGCGGAAGCTGGTTTGGCAGGAAACTGACGCCCCAAGTGATCTTCACCTCTTTTTATAGGCTTGATAGTTCCACCTCTGGTATGTGACCTAATGCTCCCCTTTTCCTAGTCAACTTGGCCCTACACTTCCTGACCAGCCTTTAACCCTTAAAGCTCCTCCCTTGCCTCCCACACCATACATTATCCATATTAACCCCTACCCCTTGCTTTTTGCCCCAGCTGATCCAGTTATGCCGGGCCTGCGCTAAGGCTGCGTACCCCCGCTCCGTGCCCTCTCTCCAGCACCTACAGTATATAAGCCGTATTGTTAGGGTCACTTCCCTATCAACTCAACAAAAGGTGTAATAGACTTAGCAAGGTGAGATGACAACATCCCCCCGCGTTGGCTCATATTCCTCCATCCTAACCCTTGCTCCTGCAGATAAATTGCTGTCTCTTATGAAGATGACATTTCTTTACAATGTAGTTGCCATGACAGCACATCCGGAACAAATTGTCTGTGATGCACACAGCACAACAGATTCAGAGCTGCAGTTCCTCTATAATACTCTGATCTATGGATAATGGTACAAGAACCCGCAGGGTTCACTAGTGTCTGTGTAATAGTATCATGCATTGACTTTAATACCACACATCATCACTAGAGATGAGCGAACTGTTCGGACTCTCTCGTCATGCCTGTGATCCTGGCCGCATAGTTGCGCTCCCGGGAATATGCGGCCAGGATATTCCAGGGAATCCATGTTGAAATCCCTGGAATACCCTGGCCGCATATTCGCAGGATCGCAACTATGCGGCCGGAATCACAGGCATGACGAGAGAGCGCCCAAGCCATCGGACCAAAAGTCCGATGGTCCGCTCATATTAATCACCACGACTACCAAACACTGCAAAAATATACTATACAAAACCAAAGTAGTAGTGCAAAAAAATTATCCTGAACTCATGCAGTTTCCACTTTTTGCACTTAAAGGGAATCTGTCACTAGGTTTATGTTGTCTTAAATGAGGGCAGCATAAACTAGTGACAGAAATGCTGAACAGATCGGTGTATCACTTACATTATTCTGTTTAGCCGTTCTCCTAACATGCAGGAAAATAGGATTCTTGGTGCTAAAGTGACCACTGTGCATGGAGGGGCAAGGGTGCTAAAGTGACCATTGTGCATGGAGGGGCAATGTTGCTAAAGTGACCACTGTGAATGGAGGGGCAATGGGGCTAAAGTGACCATTGTGCATGGAGGGGCAATGGTGCTAAAGTGACCACTGTGAATGGAGGGGCAATGGGGCTAAAGTGACCACTGTGAATGGAGGGGCAATGGGGCTAAAGTGACCACCACAGTGCATAAAGGGTTAAACCCCTCAAAGCCCTACCTGATCAACAGTATAGAGGGGCAATAGTGCTAGTGACCACTGTGCATGGAGGAGCAATGGTGCCAGTGACCACTGTGCATGGAGGGACAATGATACTAAAGTGACCACCACAGTGCATGGAGGGTTAAAAGGAGGTCTCCCATAAAATTGACAAAAGGCAGACAGGCAGGGGGGTGAGGGAAAATAATAACATAAAATTGCCTATCTTCATGTCCCATAGCGCCGTTCCAAGTCCTGTTGACAGCCAAGATTCCAGCAGAAGTTGACAACCGGCCACCGTCAACGAGACCAAGGAGCAGTGCAACGGAGGCGCAAGGACGGGTAGGTTTACTTGTTTATTATTTTCTCCTGCCTTTCTTTTTTCCAATTTTGTGGGACTTCCTATTTAAGCCTCCAAGGCCCTACCTGATTAACAGAATGGAGGGGCAATGGTGCTTAAGTGACCACTGTGCATGGAGGGAAAAGGGTGCTAAAGTGACCACCACAGTGCTTGGAGGGTTAATGGAACATGTCACCATGCATGGTGGTAACATAGCTACAGATGCTCCTTCAATCCATTGATCAATATGGGTCATGTACATAGGATGAAACACACATTGAAGACAACAATTTTTTTCCAAGGAAAACCCTTTAAAAGATGGTAGAACACATCAATTCTATATTTATCCACAGACTGGGAAACTGTCCGTGTGTATATATAACGCGGGTGGAAAATTCTCTTTCAGGAACAATTAAAAAGACACATTTAAAATTCCGTTCAATTTCCCCGATCTATAAATGGCCTCTGCCGAGGCGTATTCCTGCTGGTGGTGGTCGCCCGGGTTAACTCTATCTATAAACACACGCTGTTTCCTAGGTATCCAGCATAATAAGGACAGTCTGCTTTCTACCAGTCATTGATGCAGAGCAAAGGTCTCGTCTGAGCCAAAAATTTTCAATAAGAGGAAAAGAAAAATATAAACACAATTCATTATTTCTTTTGTGTCGGCTAAGTGTGAGGCCAGACTACTTCTATGGTAAACAATGCCGAGGCTCATGGGATCAGCGTGACCGGCAAATAGATACTTTAAACACGAAAGGCTGAGGACGGTCGTGATACCATAGCAACCAGTCATAAAATGAGTTTATAGACAAATGACAAAAAAAGCCAAAGAGACGTACGACATAAATATATAAACAAGCAAACGGTCTCTAAGGAGTCGACGTATACTAATGACACAAAAGCCTTAGATGTGTTGATCCAAAGGAAGGAAGTGGGTAGAGATGAGCAAACCGGGTTCGGGTTCGAGTCGATCCGAACCCAAACGTTCGGTATTTGATTAGCTAGGGCTGCTGAACTTGGATAAAGCTCTAAGGTTGTCTGGAAAACATGGATACAGCCAATGACTATATCCATGATTTCCACATAGCCTTAGGGCTTTATCCAAGTTCAGCAGCCCCCGCTAATCAAATGCCGAAAGTTCGGGTTCGGATCGACTCAAGCATCTCTAGAAGTGAGCAAAACAGAACAGCATAGGCGGGATGGAAGATAGGCACAGTGGTTAGTTGCCTAGGGCACCATGGAGAGTGGGGGAGAAAATTTCCTTACTTATGTTTTCCTGTAGAAATAATACCGTAGGTAGCCATACACATAATCTAGCTGCTCATTCACCAACCGCTATCTCTGCCGATCCCCTATATCAGGGATGGGGAACCTTCAGCCCCCAAGCTGTTGTAAAACTAAAGGTCCCATCATGCCTGGACATCCAATGCTTTAACCTTGGCTATCCAGGCATGATGGCAATTGTAGTTTTGCATTAGCTGGGGGGGGGTGAAGGTTCCCCATCACTGCCCTATATGTTTCATTCATGTTTTTAGTTTTTATTTAAAATAAATCCTAAAATCTTGCCATCTTTTGTCAAAGACCATTGAGCCAGAAAAAAAAGACTTACCTGTTCTAGTCTACCGTAGCAGTCTCCTCACTATCATCACAGACTGGGTTTCAATGACAGCATATATCCACTATATATCAAAGGGGTTGGTTATAGCTTCCCTCCTCCCCTTCCCTACATAGTAACCTCTGCACAGGTCACAGAGCATGCCCACTATACTCTCCTGTAGAACAAGTTGTTTTGTAATGTATATATCTTCAAAAATAATAATCTGTTTACAAAACTGGTATTAGTAAAGAAAAAAAAAAGGGGAAGTCAAAAACTGCACTTCCCTCTATCCTATTACAGACATTTTCATTTTTGGCTTTAGAATGCTGTGTATTTTTCCATTTTTACCTCGATGCGTTATGACAGCCATAACTTTTTAAAATTTTTCATTGATGTTGCAGTCTGAAATCCTGTATGTTTGCTTAGGCTGGGTTTACTCAGCGATTTTGCAGTCTATTTAATATATCTGTTTTATGTGGGGAAAACAAATGCAAAATTGGATGCAATTGTTTGCCATCCATTCAGATTAGAGATGAGCGAACCTCGGGCATGCTCGAGTCGATTCGAACCCGAACTTTCGGCATTTGATTAGTGGTGGCTGCTGAACTTGGATAAAGCCCTAAGGCTATGGGGAAAACATGGATATAGTCATTAGCTGTATCCATGTTTTCCAGACAACCTTAGAGCTTTATCCAACTTCAGCAGCCACCGCTAATCAAATACCGAATGTTTGGGTTCGGATTGACTCGAACCCGAACCCGGTTTGCTCATCTCTAATTCAAATCTGTTTTTCGTTGACATTCATTATGAAAGAAAATAAATAAATAACAGAACAAAAAAACTGAATAAAAAAACTGATCTTTTTTTCATTTTTAGCACTCACTTAAACGTGGTTGACCATGTTTTTTTGGATGTTTAAAGTAACCATTTAAAAATCCATTAAACGGACTGCAAGAACGCAGTTCATTTCCATTTATATTTATGTATAGTTATTAATTTTATATATTACCATATTAATTAAGTTAAAGGCACAAAAAATTGAACTCCACCTTTTTGTGTCTCCATTGGTAATGTATAACAACATTGTACATCATGTAATGGTTAAAGCTACTGCAGGGGCTGAGGGACCTAACAATGCAGCATGCTTACCTGCTCCGCCACAGCTGCCAGTTCCTGGGCCGCTCGCTCTCCACCACTGTCATAATTTGATAATATCCGTTCATGTGCCCCATCAGAAATAAGCACTCAGCATAGACAGTATGCAGTCCATTTTTGGTGGAAGCAGCACATAAAAGGAGCAGGACAGTAAGCATGTTACAGGTAAGCAAGCTTACCAGGACAGGTAAACATTAAGGGTATAAACCCACACACCGTATATGCAGCGTATTTACTGCTGCGATACGCAGCAAACTCGCAGCAGATTAGATCTAAATAACTGAACACAGCATCAAATCTGTACCAACAAATCTGCTGCGTATTTGTTGCATATTTGCTGCATATACGGTGTGTGGGTTTATACCCTAAAGGGGTAGTGCGGCGGTAAAAAATTATTCACAGAATAACACACATTACAAAGTTATACAACATTGTAATGTATGTTATGTCTGTGAATGGCCCCCTTCCCAGTGTCCCCCCCACCCCCACCCGTGTACCCGGAAGTGTAGTGCTTTATACATACCTTATATACATATATTTATACATATACAGTATATATACTCTGTATCTCAATACATCTACATTATAGCTATATAAACACCAGCCAGACCAGTGCTTTTAGAGCAGAGTGCTGGTTGGTAACCTAGACAACGAGCTGTCAACAATGGGAGGGAAAGAGCAGCATGAACCAATCTCATTAGATCAGTAATGATGTAATTTTAATTATACTATATAACTAACTTTTTTGGGGGCCGCGTTTAGGCTCCACAGCTAATTTTAGCTATGGGCTCACGCCGGCTCTTTTGAAAAGGGCCGGAGCGAGCCCGGTTCTTCCTGGCATGCAGAGCGGCGGGCTAGGATCCCATGATCCTTTGCCCGCCGCTCTGTCAATATACTGTGATCTTGCGCTATCCAGCACGAGATCTTTGTGTATTACTGTGTCCCTAATGTGTCTCTATAAGTGTCCCTAAATCTAACTATAAAGATACAGACTGCCTTTGCAGTCTGTATCTGATACTTTACCTGATCCTCTGTTCCCTGGCTGTTCCAGTGGGCGCCACCATCTTGGTGATGTCACTGCGTTCCCATGGTGCGTTTCAGCGGTGGAACGCAGTGACGTCATCAAGATGGCGGCGCCCACTGATACAGCTAGGCAAAGGCAGTCTGTATCTTTATAGTTAGATTTAGGGACACTTATAAAGACACATTAGGGACAGTAGTTAGATAGGTTCTCTTTAATGATTGTATTTGCAAAAATATTTAGCTTTACAAGTCCTACAAGTATAATTATAGCTGAGATGAGAATAAGGATTCAGCAACAAGGATTAGAGAACAGGTGGCAATATAGTTAATACGGTTGAAAAAAGACACATGTCCATCAAGTTCAACCAAGGAGGGGATGGATAAAGGGAAGGGGGAGGGGTGATAGGTTCTATACATAAGTAATACCTTAAAGTAATACCTTACTTTGTGCGGCTTACCATTTTTTGGCGTACTGTATGTGTGATGCACACAGACCTTCGTCAAATTTACTGAACAATGTAACTCGGTGTACGTGTGAATATGTCAGCTTGCGCCTATTTTTTTCCTTTTTGATTTTAGTGGGCGTAGTTATTCTTTTCTATAATTTTCTGTGATGTATCATGGTCGCATTTTGGAATTTTCAAATATTTATTTGCATCTGTACTCCAGTTCCAGGATAGTGGAGATTACTTACTAAGGTAAATTCATAAATACCAGCAATAAAATTCACAGTGCCACAGTTATGTCAGGTGATTTATGACCAACATATGAATATTCATTAATACTTGACTAGGCCGCAAACATATAACCAAATAAATTCAAAAATATTCGCAAAAAAATTCAAATGATAACTGTCCCCCAATGTGTTCTATAAGGCTGTTTCAGAATGGAGCAGTTTAAGAACCAAGCCTATCCAAGCATGATGGGAATTGTAGCTTTGCAACAGTTATCAGGCGACAGTTTTATACCTTTGGATTAGAGGATCTTCTGATCCCAGGTATTGCCTTTGGGTGGTGACCATCATCCTCAGCTGAACTTGCCCCCTCTCCCCAGCCACCCCCACACACACATTGCATGTATGCCACTGGGTGCTCACTACCTTGCCATACCCTTATGGCGTAAGACGCCAGTACAGGATGATCTTGTGGTATCTGGTGAAGATTACAGTAAACCTCTGTGGTCAGTACATAAGAGCGGGTGTAGCAAGAAGAATGACAAAAATTATTTAGTGCTAGTATTTTCTACTTGCAATATAGAAAAGGAGGCTTACAAATGATTGCTTCATTTATGGGAAGTTTAGACACAAGATATGTTTAGAGGGAAGTAGAGAAGGAGAACATTTTGACACGAAAGTTAGATTTCACTAATGTTGCGTCATCGCCTTTAAGAACACGAGTGGCCTGCAATATTATCACATACTGCAAAGCAAGCAGCTAGTAAAAAGGAGGAATTTTTAGCCCTTCATTCCTGTAAATGGAGGGCCGTTATGTAACAGTGCTGTAAGAATGTCCTAGAGAACGTTCTATACGCTATTTCCCATGCATTGACTTCTGCATATACAATGATTTTTTTCAATTCTCTTTAAACGGATGCACTGTGTGAAATTCAACAAGTTCAAATACTTCTAAAAATGTTCTGTTTAGGCGATATTAATTAGTAATAGCCCATGTGACTGCTTTTTTTTGTTTTGTTTTGATAAACTTTTGCCCTTGCTTACGGCCATCTTAGGGCAAGCATCATGGTGGTCACACATGCTCAGTTCAGCTGCAATCTCTTAGTTTGTCCTGGAGATACTCACAGTCAAGGCCCTATGACAAGGGACAATTATCGAGCAAATGAATCCCGATAATCGGCCTGTTTTAAAGCAAGCGCTTGTGAAGAGTTTGTGCGGCCATTTAAGCTATTAATTAATTATTGACCACACATCTCTTTGTCCAAACAAAAATTAAAGGGGTTCTCCAGCAAAAATTAATTCCTTTAAATCAACTGGTGTCAGAAAGTTATATAGATTTGTAATTTACTTCTATAAAAATTCTTACGTTTCCCAGTCCTTATCAGCTGCTGTATGTCCTGCAGGAAGTGGTGTATTCTTTCCAGTCTGAAAAGCAAAAGAAGTTTTCTATGGGGATAAGCAACAAAAGAGCTCCTCCTGCTCCCTGACAGTGCTCCTGAAATTCCACATCTTGGAAGTAAGCCTTCCAAGACGTGGAGGTGGCAATGTCAAATAGCTGCACGGTGTCTCCGATACTGAAGGTATTGGACATCACGTGTTTGCATGTTTTACTATTGCGACATGTCCCCCCACATCTCAGAAGGGTGGGGGGAGTTTAAAAAGTTTCAGCTCCAGGGAGAAGAACACTTTAGCCATCTTCTGCTCCCTTGACAGTCAAAGATCTCTCAATCACAAGTATCCATGAATATTTAGAAAATCTTTCTGGTGTTGTACATAATTAGAACAGTGCCATACTTGTCCACAGTTTGCTTGTGGTATTGCAGCTCAGTAATATTTCCTGCACTTGACCTATAGACAGATGTGGCACTTGACAATATTAGGCATGGTAAACCCATTATAAATCCATTATTCCAATCTGGGATTCCTATCTATCATCCAGTCTATCATATCTGTACGCAGACAGACAGCCTACTGATTTAACTGAACAACATGTAATTCTTCATTTCACCTGTGGTGGTGCTGCAGGGAAATTGAACATTTGCCCCCAAATCCCAATCAGATCACAGTTTATTTTGGATAACCCTACAAAAGGGTGTTGTCAATAGAGGAGAACCCCCTTAGTGACTCATGAAACGATAAAATACAGTGAGTAATAGGCAACCAAGAAACCACCTCAGGCAGATGGATGAAGCTGTAAGAGGTGGAAATTTCTTATTGTTTCTATTTACAGCCCAGATGAAGGGAAGGAAAACAATTGTGTATTGTGCAGCCTGCCAGGTTGCAGATGCTTCGCCTCCGTTTGCATGAGAAAAGACCAATGGGATAGATGGAGACAGCCAGACAGAGAAACCAGACAGAAGGTTGGATGCATTCTTTCCGTCCATGGTTTAAGGTGAGAAAATATTCTATGGAGATAATAAAAGCCTTTTATGCTCTTACTGGAGAGACTTTCCATGGGGATGTGTCATTAAGTGAGCCGAACATGAATAATATCACTAACGTAGCTGCTAGTCAAATGGAGCAACATGGCCAAATCTGATATGACTATCAATGGCGGAGGAAGACACAGAGGACAGTGTGACCCTACATTTAAAAAGCTTTGGATTAGAATAAATTATGAATGATCATGTTATACAAATGGATATGCCATAAATGTCTGATCAATGGTGGAGCCCCACTGCCTAATAAGTGCCGGAGTGGGACACATGCCTATTTGGATACTATTATAGTCAATGGGGCTGATTTACTAACGTGTTTCCGATAGCAAATTCAGGTTTTTGTCCATTTTATCAGTGTTCAGACATATTTACTAATAGTGTGCAACAAAATTTTTCCAAAAACCAGTCAAATCCCAAATTTTTGTCCACAAACCCATGGGCATGTCGTGGATGTGTCCTTTAAAACCCACCACAACCGACAGATTTATTAAGGAAACCATAATTTTTTTTACAGGTTTTCTGTTATAAAAACCAGCCACTTCTAGAGAGGCGGGATGGTCGGGTTTTAGTTTTGTGCTGTGAAAAACCTTCCAGATTTACTAAGATCCCAGACCAGATCTTTAAAACTGATAACTCAGATCAGAGCTAGTGTTGAGAAGACTTGATTTGACTCCAGGCAGCGGTAGAAGTTAGATGCCGTCCTAGGGCTGTAGCCATAGGGCCTATTGCTGTATCCATGTTTTCCAGGAATCTCTAGGGCAGTATTCAAATTCTTTAGCTGCCAGGAGTTAAATGCCAAACGTTCTGGTCCAGAGAACATTGCCAAACCCAAACAGTATGGCAAGTCCTCTCAACACTAATCAGATCCCCAAACCAAGTAAAACCAGATCCCCCAGACCAAGTAAACAAATACAGTGATCCCTCAACTTACATTGGTCTCAAAATACAATATTTTCAACATACAATGTTCCTTTCTGGACCATTGTAACTTGAGACCAGACTCAACATACAATGCTACAGACAGTCAGGATGCAAATAACTAGATGATTAACCAAAGAAAGTGGCCATTTTACTGGTAGAACCCCAGTATTAGTGAAATGCATACACTGGTTGGATGTTTAGTAGCGATTCTCTAGAGTATTGTGTGATACTACATGTCCTGTACTGCTCTTTGTGCTAGGATGAGATGTTCCTTTGGGCACCAGGTGAGGGTGGCTTTATTTTATATTTCTGGGACTCTGTGTGATCTGTACAGGACCCTGAAGACGCTCCCATCTTCTACTTAGAAAGTAATTTACAGTCTCCAGTCGCTCTTTCTAATTGTTGTATATAATGACTTGCTTTATCCATATTAATTATATGCTTATTTTCCTTTAATTCTTATTTTTTTCTCATTTTGGGATGACATTTTTTTGGATTCAGAACTAGAGATGAGCAAACCAGGTTCGGGTTCGAGTCGATCCGAACCCGAACGTTCGGCATTTGATGAGCGAGGCTGAACTTGGATAAAGCTCTAAGGTTGTCTGGAAAACATGGATACAGCCAATGACTATATCCATGATTTCCACATAGCCTTAGGGCTTTATCCAAGTTCAGCAGCCACCGCTAATCAATAACCAGTTTTCCATAGAATTTTGGTCTCAACATACAATATTTTCAACATACAATGGTCGTCCTGGAACCAATTAGTATCGTATGTTGAGGGACCACTGTACAGATCCTAGATTAGACCGCTAAAATTCAGACCTCAGACCAGACCTCTAAACAAATACTAACCCTAGATTAGACCCCAAAATTCAGACCCTAAACCAGACCCCTAAACTAATACAGACTTCTAAACAAATACTGACCCTAGCCCAAACACCCTAAAGTAATCCAGACTCCAGACCCCAAAACTAATACAGGCCCTAGATTAGACCCAGCTTTGCACCAGACTAGCAAACAAATGCAGAGTCAGACTAGACCCTTTAAACAAATAGAGACCCAAGACCAGACCTCCAAATAATAATCTATAGTCCCCAGACCAGACAATATAAGGGTAAATAGACAGCACATTTACAAACCATTATCTGTAACATCTCACATTATATTAGACAATAAGTAAAGGACCATAAATCTTGCTGGAGACATAACAGAGTTGTCAGTCACAACACCAGCTATCTGGCACATCGCCCTCCTTACTGGCTGCCTTCTGACATTGCTATGTAAGGTGACACCATCAAGGTGGGATTGGGCAGGTCTATAGGCAGCCATACCATCAGATCACTGTTATGTATAGATGGATATATTGCAGTTGCTGATCACTGCCAGATAGCTGCTGAGACTGGGGGAAGTCGTATCGATGTTCTCAGGAGAAGCTGCAGACATTGTACTTAGCGAATATGAAATATTTATCCTTTCATTAGGATCCACCATGAATGATTGACAAAGAGTCCTACAAATAACCGCGGGGAGGAAAAGGGCTTTGTATTATTTATTTTTAATATACTTAAAGTGCGCCTTCACTATTAGGCTGGGCTTACATGGTCACTTTGAGGGTGGCCTTTGATTTCATACACTTAAGTTTTTTGACGGTTCATTTGTATCCTGGATTTCTGATGCGTTCTCTGTGCAGTGTAAGTCATAGCTATGTCATCAAGGCAGATAATAATTAACCACCATGGACAGGAGTCATGCCCCAAAAGAGGGGACACAGGAGAGACATAGGGGGGGAATTTATGAAGACCGGCATACAAGTACGCCAGTCTTATATATTAGGCCCCGCCCCCTTCCCCCCAGCAGGATTCACTTAGAGGCGCACGCCCGGAGTACGAAATCTACACCTGCTTCCAGCAGGTGTAGATTTGGAGCATGATTTACGCCTGCGAGCAGGCATAAATAACGATAAATGAGGCGCAGGAGGAGGCCAAGCCTCCTCTCCGCCTTGTCACGCTCCCCAAGCTCCCCCAGCCTACCTATCAGACAAGCGGGGCATACTACAGGCGTACACCTCGGGTGGACGTTTCATAAATGTCCTCCATAGTGATGTCCTCATGTCAAACAGAGGTTGGCTACCATGGTCAAATGCTTGGCCAGAGGGGATACAGGAGAGACATTATCTAGTAAAGATGCCATTTTGTGGCTTAAAGGGGCCCAATGCGCATAATTTTTTGGGAAGAGAGGGTGTTGCCTTACGAAGTGGAGAAGTCAGTAAAACCTCAAAGCTTGCATAAGTTTCACTCCATACAAATGTAGGGGGCTCCAGTGTTCACGGGATTTATATAGAGGCATTACATCTTCACATAAATCCTGCGAGCGTCTGTGCCACGGGGACATTTTTAAGCCCAGTGCAAAAATTCTGGAGTTAATAAATGTCCCCCTTAGTGTTGGCATCATGTGATGAGCCCAAAAAAGGGAATACAGAATAAAAGTGATGCCATTGTGGCAGGGAGTAGTAACCTGCCATAGGCAGGTTTGACATGAGTGACAAAGTGATATCACCATGGGGGGATGGGACACAGAAGCATAGTTGCCAACAGTACTGGTTTTGCTGGGGCTGTCCCGATTTTGAGGGGGCAGCCCCAGCAAAACCATGTTCTGGGTATGTCCCAGGAAACTCCACCCCCGCCACTGGAATCCCCACCCACTGCTGGTGTGAGTTACCTCAGTCATGTAGAACAGGGAGAGGAGTCGGTGGGGTGAGTATAGCTTTTTTTGTTTTAAATACAGATGAAGGGGGTAGTAGTATGATTATGGAAGGGCAGGAGCATTAGGGGATAGTAGTATGATGATGGAGGGGTAGTAGTATGATGGTGGAGGTGCAGGAGGATGAAGGTGGTTGTAATATGATGATGGAGGAGCATCAGCAGCTAGGGGATGAATGGGGTAGTAGTATGATGATTGAGGAGCAGGAAGATGAAGAAGGGGATAGTAGTATGATGATGAAGGGGTAGTGGTATGATGGTGGAGGTGCAGGAGGATGAAGGTGGTTGTAGTATGATGATGGAGAAGCAGGAGGATGAAAGGGTAGTAGTATGATGATGGAGGAGCAGGAGAATGAAGGGGTAGTAGTATGATGATGGAGGAGCATCAGCAGCAAGGGGATGAATGGGGTAGTAGTATGATGATGGAGGAGCAGGAAGATGAAGAAGGGGGTAGTAGTATGATGATGGAGGGGCAGGAGGATGAAGGGGGTAATAGTATGATGATGGGGCAGGAGGATGAAAGGGGTAGTAAAATGATAATATGGGGTGCAGCTGCATCATTTGGGCACAAACTACCAGTATATACAGTCAGTCAGTAGAGTGCTATCTCTGGGCCACAGCCTGTATGCTGCTCTGAGTGGGGTGTGTAATATATTGAGGACCTGTCACTGGGGTGTGTAATATATTGGGGACCTGATACTGTGGTGTGCAATATACTGGGGACCTGGGGCGTGTAATGTTTATTTTGTGTTGTTCTGAATGTAAAACTCTAACTAGAAAATTTTCTGGGGAAAAAAAACACTGGTGACAAGCCCCACGCCGGAAACCACACTCATATTAGGCCACACACAGAGACCACACCCACAATAAGCCACACCCATTGTCAATGCTAAAGTTTCCCTGGAAAAAAATTCAAATGTTGGCAACTCTGCAAAAGTGACACAGGAGAGTAGCAATGGAGGAATGATGTCAGTGCAGATCTATGACCACTTATTTGTAGAGTACATTATTCTGTGAATACCAGCTCAGAGTTTGTCCTCAGGGCTTACAGTTGTTCTTTAAATGAGTAGCAAAGGCGTCATCGGTTAAGCATGTGATATGAGGAAGGCGGCTGTGATTCCTCCTGTCTGGCAGGATAACATACCCTCAGTTACCTACCAGGCTCGTGGCATTGCTCATCGCTAACTATTCTGCTGCCTGGAGCCTCAGCCATGACAGAGTCCAGCTCCTCCTTTATACTGATCTGCATAAACACTAACTGCAATAGACACAAGCTGGATTTAAAATGATTTTTTTTTTTTCAACAAAACTTTGATGGCCCATCTTTGGATGAAGGATGACTACTAGAGATGAGCGCAATTCAAGTCCGATGGTTCACCATTTAATTACTTAAAGGGAATGTGTAATCAGAAAATTCCTTATTGTTAAAAATGTTATGTTAAACCTATTTTTTAAGAATTGTTGGTGACTTTTTAAATAATTTTCCTTTTTGCTATCTATATTATAAAATAATCCTGAATCTTGCAGTTTTCCTTCTCACCCCATTTGGAGTCTGTGGTAATGAGAGGAGGCTGCAGTTAAGTGATCTGTACAGCATTGCAGTGACATATGACACTGATAAAGGAGACAGTAGCAGCTCCCTGTGGAATGACCTCTTCTCAGGTCACAGAGTATGCTCAGTAATGTTTCTCATTCATCTTAAGGGGACAAACTGTCTATTGTCGTCTATGTCCATGAGTCGTGCTGTAAAGCATGTCACTAAATGCTGTTAAAACACCTCAGACAAAATGGCAGCTTCCATAACAATGTAAAAAGAGTGACATAGAAAAATTATAGTCAGAAGATAGAAACAGATTAGAATGAGAGACCATGTTTTAGTATCTGATTCTAATTAGTAAAAGAACATTTAGGTGATACATTCCCCTTAAAGGAGTTGTCCAGAATTTTAAAAAAACATAGATGTTAGGCTGAAGAAATTGGATGCAGTCCTAAAGGCCCTAAGGCCGAAACTACAGAAAATGAGCGATTCTCTGGCCGTGTGATAACACCCAGCAATCAAGCGACGGACGAAAAGTCATCTTTCAACATGTTAAAAAAATCATGGGTGGGATGACATCAATCATTCGCAAATCTGTTTGTCTAATAAGTCACAGATGAAACATGCGGTGTCGGTTGTCCTGAGCCACAATTAGCGACCATATAATGACGCAAAAATGATCGTGTATAACAGCAATCGGTGAATGTAATAACGTTAGAATTGTTCCCTACTAAATCACTAGTTATCACTAGCGATCGATTGTTATAGGGATTCTTTACACGATAATCGGTACGGAAAACATAGATATAGCCATAGGCTGTATCCATGTCTTCCTGGACTCCCTAGGGTGGCATCCAACTTCCTTAGTCACCGGTAATCAATTTCCGAACGATCAGAAATGTACACTGCAGGAGCATACAGTGTCCCAGTGTTTGTTCTATGCTCCTAGTTTTGGCTATACACATAACACAATTGTTGGCTGACCAACTCATTTAGGTCACAGTTATCTCCCCCTCATACACATACACGCTCCATTCAGCCAAGCATGCATGTCTGTACAATGGAGAGAAAGATGCTGCCAGATACCTCTGCATGGATGCTGCAATTAACATAAAGTGCTACAAAACTAGTCTGTATGGTATTTTTGGGTTGAAGAGGTGCAGACCAGACATACACTATATTGCCCCTTAGTCATACCAGAAACATTGGTAGATGGACCATTGAGCGAATGGCCTTACATCCTTGGGAAGAGAGGAAATTGAAAAATTCAGGCATTACTTTATGGGGGCACAAATTATTGTTTTTGTGTAGTTTTGCCAAATAAAATGTAATTTTTTTTATTTTTTTTTAGCGAAAAGTTGCAACTACGCCCCGAAGTGTATTAGAAAGTTTTACATCCAATCATTATACTATCAGTCAGGGCCAGCCTTAGGGCCCCATTCCTCAGAACGATTATCGTTCAGTTTATCGTTAAATCGTTTGAATCCAAACGATAATCGTTCGTTTGAATAGCAGTTAACGATTAACGACCGAACGAGAAATTGTTGATCGTTTAATAAGACCTGGACCTATTTTTATTGTTGCTCGTTCGCAAATCGTTGGCATTGAATAAGATGTTGTTCGGTCGTTCGCAGTAGTGACGAACGCAATAGCGACGACAAGACGACCGCAAGAACGATCATAAGTAACGATTATTGTTCTATGTAAATGGGTGAACGATTGCAGGTCTTTCACAATAGCGGTCGTTTGGATCGTTTATCGTTAATGATTAGGCGAACGATAAACGTCCTGTGGAATAGGGACCTTAGTGTAGATGGCGCCTGTGCAAAATTTGCTTCTAACGCAGCACGTCTGCTATTCATAGCGCGGCCTTCCCTGGAGGTACAGAGCAGCCTCATGTGAGCGCAGGAGGAGCAGCCTTTTGTGAGCGCAGGAGGAGCAGCTTTTTGTGACCGCTGCCTGTGGTCTCAAGAGTAACTGATAGCGCGAGGAGCCAATGACTTCTTGCGTTGTCAAGAAGTCGTACAGATCTTACACCTCTAAGGGCGGCTCTGCTATCAATAAGTATTCCTGGTTAAAAAAAACAAACAAACAAACAAACAGAAAGCACCCATTATTCTTAGACACCAGTGCTAATGTGAATCCTCACTTATTATGTTGGAGACAAGCAATTTCCTAATATCCAACTATTATCATTTATTAGCTGGAGTTGTATGATTATTATAGACCATTACCCAGAGAATCCTGGTACCAGAGATACATCTTTAAAGAATGTGCAGTTCTGATAATAGAGACACACAGGACAATCGCTCAACGCACAATTCCATAATGTATGCCTGTATCCAATCTTTATTATAGCCATTGTTAATTGGTAATAAAGCAGGTGTTCTGCAGGTTCCCTTCCCTCTCCCTGGCACTTACTCCGCCGTTCTGCATGGCTGCAGAGGAATCGTGAAGGTGAAATGAGGCAGCAAGAAAAGTCAGACGGAGCAAAAAACACAGACAGTGAAGTCAGGTCAGAGGTGTAAATAGCAGGCTCGGCGCTGGCGATGATTAGTCAGTACTTGTTAAGGGCGCTCCCCATAAGATACACAGAACAAAGTTCACCCGTTCCTTTTGCCAGACGTTTGTGCTTCATAAAGAAGATGCCTTCTGTCATTCAATCTGAACCCTTAAAGTGAACATACCCCTTCTCCCTAATTATGAACAACATGGAGGCTGAAAAAGTCTCAACAACTGTGCTCACAGGAGATAACAGCAGGTGTACAGAGGTAGCAGTCGGACCTGCACCCTGGAGTCTGAGTGGGGGGCTATCACAACAAAACACCAGTATTATAAATGCCACCTCTTAGGTGGCCCAGTGGCCCAAATACTTGAAGTTACATCTCAGTACTGCGGAAGGCCGGCCACGTTAGGCCGGGGTAGCTTGTGCAGTGCTGTGGCAGCTCTGTTGATGTAGGGTGACTTAAGCACTTGTCACGGTAGCCTGGAGTGGCATTGAAATACCCTTCCGGGCAAACAGGCGCTGTTTCCCAGAGTTCAGATAACCCAAGTGTAAGCCTGGTTTATAGGTGTGGGTGCAGCAAGAACTGACCAGAATCCAATAGCTTAACCAGGATAAGGTTATGTTCACAAAACGTGAACAGCTGGCTGGTCCGTGACCCTGGCCGGGTCATGGAATGGCCGGTCTCTGCCTGGATCATCTCGGACGGATCTTTCCAGCCGCAGAGCTCTGATGCGTGCCCGCATCAGAGCTTCCCATAGCACACAGTGAAGCAAGCGACCGGAGCAGCTCGCTTCACTGTGTGAACTGACAGGGTTTCCTACGGCCGCAATTCATTAAATTGCAGCTGCAGAAAACTGACATGTCAGTTATTTGCTGCACCGCACGGGATCCCGACCGGAGCGTGTACGATGTGTATACACTCCGTCCGGGATCCCATTGAAAATAAGGCATTGTTCCACCCCACAAAAAGTACGCCCGTTGTTGCCGATGGCAACAACGGCCATACTTTTCCATAGTGTGTACATAGCCTAACATTGCAATACAATAATACTTTGGCAACTGCAGGTGCAGATGAGAGGTAGTAGAATTAGTTTGTAGACAAGCAGAAAGTAGAGTAAAGGAGCGTCTTGAGGGCCATATCCAAGGTAGCTGTGTACTCTGCCAGAATAGTGTAGTGAAGATAAGAAGAAGATTCTCGTCTTCATTCACGTATAGATAACCTTGATCTGACTACCTTATGCCCTACGGTGTCAAAATACCTGTCCTGTGAGGATAGTAAGAGGTCCCAGGTACCTGTACTGGGCTGAGCAGACTTCCCACTATTACCCAGAATAGCCGTAGGTTGCAGTAGGATAGGTAGGCATAACTTCTGCTTTGTCCTACTGGGGTCAGTATGTAGCTCAGATATGCTGCCCTGTGTGGTGTAGACTGTATCCCTGGCATGGACAAGGTGATCCTCAGAGGACGTCCTTCCTCCTGAGGGGTCTAGCACTGCATGCTAGCGGACACTACTTGCATAAAAGAAAAAACTCTCTGCCTCTTTCTCCAACTCAACTAGAGAACTCCTGAACTCCCCAAGGGCCCTGGCCTGAGCAAGGCCCTGGCTTTACTGCAGCAGGAACTGTCCTCTTGTGTTGCACTCTCTCTAACAGAACCACTAAGAGAACTCCTCCCACCAGGAACTAACCTCCCTTTATGGGGCAAACTAAGCCTACTGGTGATTTTTGGGGCTGTGTGTGCAAGAGAGGAAAGAAAGGCAAAAGGGTACAAAAAGAGGGAAAGAAGACCTGCACCTGTGACAGGATAAAACATGACATGTGACACAAACACTTAACCCATTGCTTCCTTCAGCTGTGCATGGTACCAAAAACATACATAAGAAATACAAAGACATCTAGTGGGAAAAACAAACAATACACTTTTCCTTCATCCCACTGTGAGAACCTTAGGAAGTTACTTTGCCCAGGTGCACAAAGAACTTAGTGGCACACCTGTGCTGGAACACTACAGTACCCTTGGTCCTGCCCCTATTATGAATATAGCTCTGTGTGGATCCCTGTGTCATGCTCTGTCCCTCAGGCCCTAAGTTTTTTTCCTTAAAGGTTTTTTTTTATTAAAACCAAATACTGACACACATTCTGTTCCTACTATCTTATTTTAATTACTAAATCCTATTTTTATTTTTTTACTTTACTGTTTGTACATGATTGTACAAGATATGCTTTACAGCATGAACCATAGATTATTTTAGTCTGATGTGATTCAGATAAGTTTTCTGGACATGCTCCGTGACCTGTGTTGAGGTCATTGTGCAGAACAGCAGGTGTCAGCAGCTGGAAAACTACTACTCCCAGTCTTTACTCTAAGAAGAGTGTGAAGTCTGCATTCCATGCTAATCTAAGTAGAAGTGGCATCTATCTCAAGCTGTTGCAGAACTACAACATCCAGATTTCTGTGACAGACATGGGTTAGAGACCACTGTGTTGAGGAGTCATTAAGAATAGATATGGAAACCCCTCAATGTAATATTTTACCAAGTACATCTGGTTGTTGTAGTTTTATATGTTTCCCCCAGGAGTGATTAGTCTGGATAAATGAGCGGCTCATACACTAGTGATGGGCTGTGCCAGAGATACCAGCTGGTAGAGTATGACACATCCGGTACCATGTCATGGCAGCTATGATAATACTCTGTGTGTACAGTCTTCAAGGTTTTTCTACCATTCCTTGTGTATGAGTCACCCAGAATGCTTAGTCTCTGATTTATTTCACATTTTGCACATTTCATTTTGTTTCAAAGCAAGAAAACAACAATGAAAAAAACCCAGAGGTATGCACCATGCCAGGCTGACCACAGTATCGCTCTCTCATGACACCATATGAAACCTAGGACACTCCTTTTAAGAAGAAAGGTGAGTGTCACCAGCCCCCATGGAAATTATGCACTATAGGACTCCAGCAGATGGATAACTACAACCCCCAACAGGACCTAGTCATCAATAAGGGGAAATGAAGGAATGTTAAACTAGTGAGCTATCAAGGTGTACTACAATTCCCAGCATACCCTGAAAGTGAGCCATGCCATTCATATAGGGGAGCATCAAACATTGTGCAGAGGAGCAGTGGAGCAGTCAGCCATAGAAACCAAACAGAGTTTAGATTTCATTTTTTGAAAAAAGAATGCTTGAATTTGATTGGTTGCTATGGGTAACTTCTCCAATGAAGTCTGCTAAGTACATTAGTTAGGTGAACTCCCCCACCCTGTCAACTGTGTTTAACTGGTTACCATGTGTCTATGTACATAGCAACCAGCCACGAGTGACAAATGGAGGTCACTGGGCCCTTGTTCTCCACGAATATGAGGGTTGGTTTACGTGTTTATCTAGGATTAGAAAAATATGGCTGCCTTCTTTCAGAAACAGCACCACACTTGTCCTCAGTTTGGATGCGGGTTCTGCAGCTTAGTTCCATTAAAGTGAATAGTTCTGAATTGTAATACCACACACAACCTGGGGACAAGAGTGGCGCTATTTGTGCAAGAGAAATAGCTGTGCTTGTGACACCCAGAAATACACTATAACTCGAAGGGGTTATTGCTGATGTAGACAATGAAGCAGATTGTGCGAAGAACTGCCAGGTAATATCGCAGCCTTGTCATTTATTAACTCATCGCTCCTGTTACAGTTTCAAAGAAAAGCCGAAAACATGTTTATGACTTCTCCCGGGCTGGTAATACAATAGAGCACAGAACAGGAATATTGGCTCCCTGCACTGATTGATCGGCTTCGTCCCCGTGTCAATATGTACAGTAGATTCCAGCTCCAGTGATTCAACCCCACCTGACGTAGTGTCGTCCACAGACGCCGCGTGCCGCCATTTATTACTACATAACAAATCGCATCAAGCAAACTCAAAGTCTATCTCACGCCTCATCCAACGTAACATACATTGTTTCTTGCTTTAAATGAATAAAAGCTTTTATTTAAAGGGAATGTCACCTAGATACATATTCATTTGTTGGAATCTTCATCTTCAGCCTGATTGTAGATTTTTTTCTTTTATATTCTGTGCATGTTACGTGGGCGGCCATCTCCTGTGCTCTGATAGCAGATCCAGATTATAGTACTATTGGTAGAGGGGGCCACCTCGACACCAAGCAGGGCACATAGCTGACTTAAAGACATGTCATGTAAACCCATTCCACCCATGATGTAATAATATGTTGAAGAATTACAGCGTGCCAGCACGCTGTTCCGTGGTGCCAGATATAACTCTGGTCACTTCTGTCTAACCCCTTAGATGCCATGGGGAATAGGAACTGCAGCAGGCAGAATGCTTATTGACCCAGCCACAATTGTGAGGTGCCATTGAGTTGCTATGTTAGTACCTCTATTAGGCTCTGCAAGAGTCATAGGCAAATAGAAGACAATAGCATTGCAATTTATTTTGTATACCATCTTGGTCAAATACCCGACTAGAAAAAAACTGAAAAAAATGAGGTTCTCAGCATACCATTTGATCAAATAGGGAGGACAAAAATGGACACAGCCTATGGGCAAACAATGCTGTGTGGGCAAAGGTTAACGGTTCTGGCATCAGATGCTGGGCAGAGAGTTAACAGGAGGTCACGGGGAGGGGGCTGGAAGAAGGTTAGGAGCCTATCAAGCAGTTAGGGGAGGCTTAAGGGAGTGTAGTGATTTAGGGTATTTACATAAGATTCCACAGGCCCAGACCAGTGACAGCCTGTCCACCCGCCCTTTTTTAAAATGATGGCGGTGGGTGGTGGGCTAAGATATCTGGTGTGTCTTCGTCACGGTAGCCAGCAGAGGGGGGGGGGGGTGGTCACGGGTGGCACTGATTGAGTTTTCAGGGCCTATTTGAAGGATGGAAAACTCCCTATATCTAGCAATATGGTTGGGTCAGGGTTTTACTCGTTACCACAGATTCTATAGGAGCTGGCACACTTGTCAACCCTGAGCTGGGAGTGAGTATGGGATTTTGTTCTTGTATATGTTTACATTTTAAGGTAATGAGAGTTCTAATTTGTCATGTTATTTATTTAATAAAGAGGCTGTTGTGGCCATTATTAATGGGAATGGGAAAAGCAGTAAGAGTAATAGGGGTTAAATAATTCAAACCCTGTAAATCTGCAATACCCATGGTCAAGTGTAATCAGACATGTCAAAAGTTTTTGATTGCAGCAGGTCTCACTGCTGGGACCCCTGCAATATGAAGATAGCAGGGAGAGAGCAGCAGTGCATGTGACTCCCTGGCCGCTTGCTAATTCTGACACTTTAACCTCCATTATAGTCTAAGAGGCCTATTCCACGGAGCGATAATCGGCCGATTATCGCTCCATGGAATAGAGAGAACGATCAGCCGACGATCGGGTCATCGGCTGATCGTTCATTTAGGTTCATACCTAAAATCATTGGTCGCCACCGACGCATCGCTACGTGGAAAAGCGAGGGCGGCGGGCGACTGACGATTACACAAACATCATAAATTACCTGTCCAGGCGCAGGTCTTCTTCTCCCGATCCTGCGCGGCAGCATCAGCTTCAGAGCGGCCTGTCTGAACTGACAGAGCGCTCAATCACTGGCCAGGATCGCTGCAGCCAGTGATTGGCTGAGCGCTCTGTTAGTTCAGTCAGGCCGCTCCGAAGCTGATGTTGCCGTGCGGGATCGGGAGAAGAAGACCTGCGCCTGGACAGGTAATGTATGAAACAAAAGCTGCAAGGACATCAGTAACGATGTCCCTGCAGCCCTCGCTAACGATTGTCGGGCCGTGGAATAGGCCCAGTAAACAAGCGCTGATCTAGTAGATCGGCGTTCGTTTGCATTGTTGATCGGAATAATAACCTAAGACGCTAAAGTGTTGGAATTTGAGGGCGGCCGGGGAGTCACATGCGCTGCTGCTCTCTTCCAGGCTATAACTTCATATCACAGAGGTTCCTGCAACCTGAGACCTTCAATCAATAACTTTTGACATGCCTGATGACATAAGTTATTTATAAAGACTGTGATTCTTTAAAAGAACGTAAAAAAAAAAGTTTTTAACAAGTCAAACGTTAAAAACACTTTATAAGTTTGGCTTTAACATAATCATATTCAGCTGCAGCAGAAAGCTGAGACATTGACCAGTGCAAAGTATAAAACATAAAAAAAAACCTCAATGATTAAATTGATGCTTTTACATTTGGTTCCAATACAACTTAAAAAAAAAAAAAGCCCTCGTTTATCTACATCAATGGAAGAATAAAAAAAAGTTACAGCTTTTAGAATGCAACAATAAAAAAAAAAAAATGATCTCCCCAAAGGGCCCAAGGTTGGCCCCATCTGCAATATATCACCGCTCTTCAGGTTCTAGGCATTGCCTGCTGCACACTGGGTCCTGGTGCCGTCAAGTGGTGTGCACCGAGTACACAGCATGCGGAGAAGGAAAGATCTGAGGAGCAGCCAGCAGAAAATTCAATTTAAGAGCTTCTAAGTACAATTAAAGGTTACCATAATAAATGTCTTCTAAATTAAACATGGCGGCTACATTACCTACATTACACTGTGATTAAAGGAGTGCATTTACTAGTTTCTCCTGTGCTGTACTCTTAGCCTATTTGTATAGGATTGCATAGGTGAGACTCATAAATGCACGGCATTAATCACAATGTCATGTAGAGGTCATGCTTAATTAAAACAAGTTTACTGCAGAATCCTATGCTGCATTTACACGTAATGATTATCGTGCGAATTTGCGCGATAACGATCGAATTCGAACGATAATCGTAAGTGTAAACGCAGCGAACGATCAAACGACGAACGAGAACTTGTTAATTTTGATCTTACAACATGTTCTCAAATCGTTGTTCACAAAAAATTTGCAGATCGTTACGTGTAAACAGTCGTTCGCCGATTTAACCAATGTGTGAGATAGGCTTAAGCGATCGCAAAACGAATTTTCCGTACGATATATCGTACCGTCTAAACGCTGATCTGTATGAAAAAAAATCGTTACTCCGACATCGTTAATCGTACAATCGGGCCAACTATCGTTTCATGTAAACGCAGCATTAGTCTGAAAACGTCTTTGCTCATAAGGTCTGGGGTCCAATTTAATTTGACGTCTGGGGTCTGATTTGTTTAGAGGTCGGGGATCTGGTTTATATTTTAATTCTGGTCTGGAGTCAAATTTATTTAGAAATGTATAATTTTTTTCAGGGACTAAATTAGGGAGGTCTGAGGTAGGAACTACTGTATTTCTAATAGCCTGGTTTAGTGTTTGAATTAAAGAAGGGCTCTGGTCTGGGGGCTGATTTAATAAAAGGGCAATGTAGTGTCTGTTCTGGGGTCTGAATTATTGTAGGGTATGGTTTGGGGTTTGATTTAATAAAGGTTTATGACCTGGGGCCAGAATTCATGTAGGTCTACCCTATTTCCCCAAAAATAAGACATAAGTAAGTCATAGAAAATAAGTCATAGTAAAAGATTTACAGGATATCCTAAAATAAATCATCCCTCTGAAAATAAGGCATCCCCTAAATGTAAGACCCCCACTGCAAGCCGTGTTAGATGAGCCGTGTTAGAGACTAGAGATGAGCGAATCACTCGAATTTGTTTCATGAAGTTCGCGAATATTCGCACGAATTCGCAAATATTCCACTAGTATTCGCGAATTGCATACAAACGAATTTCATTAGAAATAGTGGCGATCGAACATGTTCGTAAATGTTCATACGAACATGCGACTAATTGTTCGTGTTCGCCAATCCGAACAATTTGTTTGATGATCGGAATGGTTATAAGAGTCATTTTCAAACATGGGAACGTTCATCTCGTGATGTACGCAACTGCGTAATATTTGCAACTGCGTAATATTCGGAACTGTGTAATATATTCAAGCACGTAATGTACACAACGGTGTAAGTGTAAGCTAACGTGCGTTTGCTATTGTGGCCACCATGTTTGGCAAATTTGCGAAGCGAATCTGGCGAATTCACAATTCACAATGAGGCAAATTAAACGCCCGATTAGCTGCGAGTCGGAATTTGTCAGATTCGCTTCGCTCATCTCTAATGACACCTGTTGTACAGTATATAAATGTTTTTTTTTTTTTTTTTGTTCACAAAAGTAGGAGCTCTTTATAAAAAAATGAGACATCCCCTGAAAATAAGACATAGCACATATTTGGGAGCAAAAATGAATATAAGACAATGTCTTATTTTTGGGGAAACACAGTAGTTTGGGTTTGAATTAATAAAAGGGTCTGATCTGAGGCCTGAATTAATGTAGGGTCTGGTCTGGAGTCTGAAAAAATGAAGGGGTCTGCTGTGATGTGTGAGATTTGTAATAGTTTAGGAATTCATTTTTGTGCTGTTAACAGCAACATAACTATCCCCATAATAATGTGCCAAAGATTAAATATCTGTCTCTAATAAAAAAAAATCTAGGTGACAAATTCCCTTTAAGACTCTTCAATGACTATCAACGAGTTCAGACAACATGTACCCAATAAGCATGGGCCACCCTGCACATCATGATGGAGAATGTCAGTGAAATAATATTATTCCTGTCATTCACATCAATTACTTTAGGCCCCGAGAACAGCTCTTCCTGACCTCAGCACATCAGACATTGATCTTCGTGGCTCTGCAGATCAGTAGATGGCCCGATAATGGCTACGTCTCTGTCTGGTGGGAGTATTAGCTTCCCCTTGGGACACCATTGTCTTTTGCAGATGAGTCTTTTATTTTCTCCCCGCATCATTTGGAGGCTATTTTGGAAGGTCCTCATTAGGGTGTATTGATTGCTGCTTTTCTTCATATTGTCCCCACCCATTTAATGCATGTTTAATTATTAAGTGACACTGATGTCTGTTTGTCAGACGGAGGAACCACTCCTGATAATTCATGTTTTGAAAACTTGGTCATATTATGAGAGTTAACACCCTGAACGTCTCCGCATCTCCGGCTGCTTTCTGACAAGACAGTGTCACTCATTGAAGTCATTGCTATATAATAATAATAATAATAATTTTTATTTATATAGCGTCAACAGATTTCGCAGCACTTTACAATTCTGGAGGTACATACATAGACAAAAAAATCGACATTACAGAGATACATATAATTATCCATACATGAGGAGTGAGGTCCCTGCTCGCATGCATGAGCTTACATACTATCATGCATTTTTCCAATGCTTTGCTCCATCACTAAGATATGCTATAATGTTATTAGTGGTGGTTGGTCCTCTTGGACCCTAACAAGGTCCCCAAAACTAGTTAAGGGTTTCAGATGTCCATTCTCTGAACTGATTGATGCCTGTAAGTGGTCTGTAAAGGTTTTTGTCTTAAGTGTGACAAAATGGATTTCTCTCGGTTGCGGTCTGGTTTTTAAGTTGGTCGTGTACTTTATATACCCGTATTTTCTGTAGTATAAGATGACTGGGCGTATAAGACGACCCCTCTTCCAACGCACACCAAATAAAAATTATTAAAAAGATCAGACAGCAGCGAGATCTGAGAGGCAGAGCAGGAGGTGCAGTAATACAGGTAGGATACAAGGGTGGAAGATGTGTGTTTTTCTGGGCACAGCGCCACTCTACCATATCTCTTTTTTCCATACCCTGGACACCTGTAGCTTGCTCTGCCCTTCTTACGGTTGCTGCACACCATAAGTTGTTGCACAAGTTTTTCAGCACCCACCCTATAAGACGACACCCCGCATATAAGACGACCCCTGACTTTTGAGAACATTTTCCTGATTTAAAAAGTAGTCTTATACGCAGGAAAATACTGTAATTGTCTGCCAAAAGCCCATCTATTTGACAGCTATTCCTTCAAAGCACTCATAAATAAGTGTCCGTGATCAGTGAGGAGCTGGAAAATGTCCGCTCCTCGGCTGATCGCATCTTTTGAGCAGGCCTATAAGTCATTGTTTACTTGCCTCACATCTCCCTGTGTTACCAGGGGATGGGCAGATAATATCATTGTATTAAAATGGCCGCACAAACGATAAAGGGATCTTCTTTGGGGCCCACACAGCTAGTTTGATTCTGTAGACGCTCCCAAGCCAATACCAGAAACCTCTGACATTGGCCAATTCTTTGTCCCACTAGGCAGCTTATGGGTTTGTTAGTTAGGTGCTATACTTGATTTACAGGTTTTTTTACATAATTGATTGTCTCTGAGCTGTTGTATTTGGAATACCGTCTAACTGTGAGTAAGGGGTTAACCTATGCACCATAAGGGCACTACTATGGGCTACCTTAGGATTCTTTTACACCAGTCAGTAATCCTAGGAATGACTATTTACCCGACAATCGGCCTGTGTAAAAGGGCCAGCTATAGGACGATGATCGTGAAAATGCTCATTTGCTGTCTGAATCTTGTGTGCAGCCATATAAATTATTATCGCCCACACATCTCCTTGTCCGATGTGTGTCCAATAATAATGCATCTAAATGGGCACATGAACAATCTACCAATCGGAAGATTAACCATGCCTTGTAAAGGCTCTGCAAAGGAGAACTGATCTTGCTGATCGGCACTCACTTGCTGCCTCCCATCAGGCTATGTAGATGGGCCCTTAGCTATACACGACATATTGAGAATATTCTAGGTAGGGAGCAGATAGCACTGGGACTTCCCCTCTGCCCTGAAAGAAAGGAAAATTAGGAAGTTGAGGTCTGAGTCTCCTTAAGAAAAGAGTGTTAGAGTCCCATGCTGTCCATTCCCCTTCAGGGGTGAGTAGGCCTAGCAAGGATCACTTAGGGCTAAGTTGCTTTTGCAGAAAACCTGATATTTACTTGTTGTTTACCCTAATCCAAGACTGAATGTAGCAGAGGTAACGAAAAGGCGAAACTTGTATAAATTTCCCTCAGAAGTATAACAGAACCTTTCAGGCCTTTGGGCCAGGCATTGTGCCAATCTGCCTTCTGCAGATGGGAATCGTAGGAATCATGGGAGGCGGCAAGCATCCCAGCCGGTATGCTGAACCACAGAGAAGGATACTGGTAGGACATGCAGACAAGACCCTCCTGCCTCTAATCTCCCCCCCTCCCTGACTCATGTACTAAATAATTGGCATTCAGCTTTGGAGAAAGAAAAATTACTAAGGTGTCCTCCCTCTGTTAATGTATCCTTCCTGTGAAAACAAAAATCGGCATATTAAAATCCAACAGCCTAATTAATCCCTCTTTCCCCCAATTCCTCCAATATTAGGAAAGTCTGGAAAAAGTTTGGACATTCCCCATACATTCAAAATGGCTAGCCAATTTCACGAAAATTAGGGTGCTCATCCAAGTTTAATCCAGTGTGTGTAAGAGATGAGCGAACTTCAAGCACGCTCTGCTTCATCTGGGCCGGAGCATGCAGCATTTGACTACCGGTGGTCGAAGAGGTTTGATGCCACCCTAGGGAGTCCTGGAAAACAAGGATATGGCCTATGGTTGTATCTATGTTTTCCAGGCAGCCTTAGTGCTGCATCCAGCTTCTTCAGCCACCGGTAATTGCTGCACATTTGGGTTCGGACAAACCCAAGAGTACACAAGGTTCGCTCATCTCTAGTGAGTAGTTTGGTCATCCCCTGATACTATGTACATCTGCCATCTTCAATTACAACATTGACAACTATTAGAAA
Organism: Dendropsophus ebraccatus; assembly: GCF_027789765.1. NCBI lineage: Eukaryota > Metazoa > Chordata > Amphibia > Anura > Hylidae > Dendropsophus > Dendropsophus ebraccatus. The sequence goes on along the minus strand of NC_091464.1, from coordinate 60,263,445 downwards.
AATCCAACACGGCAGATCACATTTTCACCAAGTTTCTGCCATACGTCATGTTTGCCCAATTCACATAAAGGCACCAATGGTTGGCAACAAATATAAGTGCTAACATGAAAAGGACAAAAGGGATCTTCCTTGTTTCATGAACACTGATGTCTCCACATGACCAAATTTGATTGATATCCAATGTATTTAACAATGAAGGTTCCTGAACAACAGTAAATAGAAAATGTAAAGAACTGATTGAAAAATATGTTGGAAAATGTTATACCTTGATTATACAAAGAATAACCTTCATTTGCTGAAACTGGAATACTCCTTTAATTGTACCTGTTTTTTTCTGGAAAACTGAGTAACAATCAATACGGTCATCAATACAAAGAGGGTGGGGGGGAGCATAGAGGAAGCGTCTGAGAACACCTCCTGGATGGCTCATATTCTAGAGACATTTCCGATTGTTGCTCACCATCCCCGGAATTGCTGATCTTCTTATATGGACAACCTGGGACTTCATGTCAAGTGAAATAATCTGTAAGGTTATATACACCGGCAATAATACCAAGTAAGATGGAACATAAAGCTAGAAAGTCTCAAATAGTTACAGATATAAAAAATAAAAAAAATATGTCATGGTAAAAAAAATTGTTCAATTTTATTACTATGTATTTCTGCACATAATAAAATGCAATAAATTATCTCATTTTTCCTTTTTTTTCTATTCTCATGAATATTGTAAAGTGTAAAGAGGAGCCCCTTGCGGGCAGTCACTAAAGACATGCAAATAAGCCAAGGTGCTAAGGTGGATTTTTTGACACCTTGTAGTCTCCAGAAAACTGATCCCAATTGTTCCTAGTCCATAGAATATTTTTAGAATAGCTTTTGTATGTAGACTTGCCGAATGGGCATATCTTGTCTGACAGAACATTGGGATAGTCAGTCCCCTCCTATATGTATATAGAGATCCTGGCACCACTGCTCTATATTACTGTGCAAGCGCTGAATGGTGCTCAGACCCCATGGCCTGGATGTGACCACTACTTCTATTACTACACTCAATGGCTCTATTTAAAGGGGTCGGGACCAGAAAATTACACAGCCAGAGCAGTGAGGGGAGGGGGGTAAAGCACACATGATTGTAAAGCCTCCTCACTTCACCTCTAATCCCTATCCCTGCTTAGGCTCTGCTTCCAGCTGATCAATAGGGATAGGAGAGGGTGTGTGGAGGTGTGACAGCCCTCAGCACTTCAGTGGATTGGGAACGCCTGTCTGGCTCTTTGCACCAGAGATTTGCATTTTTCTATTTTCTGAAAGCACAGACAAATATATGAAAGGTACCATATGTCTCCCTACCCTAACAGCTATATAACTGTGTCATATGTATATGTACAAACTGTAGGGGCCTACAGCAGCCTACAGGTGCCATCAGGGTCTATATAATGTGGACCTGTAATAAAGTCTTGTTCATAGGGTCCTAAGTTTATAGCTAATATGTGAAATGATAAAGGTCCATTCATGTAAGGGAGAGGAGGGGCCTTTAGCTTTTAAGAGGGTATTGGAACCAATGAAATATATAGTGTATTCATAGGCAGTAATGGCCATAGGTTGGTTGGTCTCTGTTCATTGGTTTATCATACAGTGCTAATAAGTTTGCCTTCCCATAGGTTTGGGGAACCACTATGGGATCAGGGTTCAGGATCTGAATGTCAAGGTCATCATGGCAAGTGGCTGCCTCTCTCCAGTAGTGTTACCCCTAAAGCTCTTTACGTCTTTTGATAGATTGGGTCTGTCTGTCTAAACCAAATTTAAAAGAAGAAAATTGGCCATATGGTCCAAAAGAGAAGGGAAGAGAAACCAGAAGGAAACAGGTTGGTCATGTGCAATGCTCTCCTCATTGAAAGGATTTACCTACAAACCTACAAGATGGCCACCTCCAGCCTGCTTGCAGTGACCATAGATGGTTGGGAAGCAAAAAAAAGGCTGGGATGGCTGATTTACACAATCTGCTTAGTTTTGTTAATGGCAAATCTATGTTTTTTCTAGTTTCATAAACCCTTTACCATTTTCTTTTATGCACAAGCCAAAAAGACAGAAATGGCTGCACATCGCACCCATGGCTGACACGAAAGCTTGTTCAGCTACATTTAAAACCAACATCAGAAGTTAGTATATAATTTGGCCAAACCATATTGCCTCATGTACCACGTGCAGGTCTTCTGATACACATGAGTCCCTAACCAAACAACATCACTGTGCCGGTCAGCGACCTCAATCCCCGCAAAATGTGCGCAAGCAGAGAAGGGGGGCCACGGAATGGCCCTGCAACCCCATTGTCACAGGACCAGACCCAAAAGGGCACCCCCGAACCCCGCAGGCACCACCGGCGGAAAAAGTGGACGCCAAGCAACACAAGTGTGAACAAGCTCTTACCTCTCTCCATTCCTCTGCAGGTAGAATGGGAGAATACTAGGAGATCCTCCCCTTATGTACACAGGTGCTTCCTGCTAATTTGGATCACATGGGTCTTACACAGCACGAGTGCTAGCCACAATGAAAAAAGGGACAGAATACATAAAATATGCACAAGCCAAAAAGACAGAAATGGCTGCAATGTGATGTTTTTTGGTTAGGGACTCATGTGTATCAGAAGACCTGCACGTGGTACATGAGGCAATATGGTTTGGCCAAATTATATACTAACTTCTGATGTTGGTTTTAAATGTAGCTGAATAAGCTTTCGTGTCAGCCATGGGTGTGATGTGCAGCCATTTCTGTCTTTTTGGCTTGTGCATATTTTATGTATTCTGTCCCTTTTTTCATTGTGGCTAGCACTCGTGCTGTGTAAGACCCATGTGATCCAAATTAGCAGGAAGCACCTGTGTACATAAGGGGAGGATCTCCTAGTATTCTCCCATTCTGTCTGCAGAGGAATGGAGAGAGGTAAGAGCTTGTTCACACTTGTGTTGCTTGGCTTCCACTTTTTCCGCCGGTGGTGCCTGCAGGGTTTGGGGGGGCCCTTTAGGGTCTGGTCCTGTGACAATGGGGTTGCAGGGCCATTCCGTGGCCCCCCTTCTCTGCTTGCGCACGTTTTGCGGGGATTGTGGTCGCTGACCCGCACAGTGATGTTTTTTGGTTAGGGACTCATGTGTATCAGAAGACCTGCACGTGGTACATGAGGCAATATGGTTTGGCCAAATTATATACTAACTTCTGATGTTGGTTTTAAATGTAGCTGAATAAGCTTTCGTGTCAGCCATGGGTGCGATGTGCAGCCATTTCTGTCTTTTTGGCTTGTGACCATTTTCTTTTATGTTTCCCTAGCGCTGAGTACTGTATATCCATCTCTTTGACCATTTAATAACTCAGAATATCTAATCCAACACCTATCAAACTCCATCAATCTCATACTAATGGAATAGTACTGTATTAATAACCTTGTGCTGTTTCTCGCTGAAAACCTATTATTTTCAAGTAACTATCTGATACTTTAAGAGGCTGAGCAATGAAATATGCCAAGATGTTGACGAGACTCGTCTTAGATGTCACCTTCCATAAGGATATGTTCCGTTTCCTAGGCACCTCTGGGTTTTCTCATGTTACAGAGTAAAAATAGATGTGGTCTGAGCTGATATAAAATATCAGTCTATAGGTTTTATGTATAGCTTTTACTTTTTGGCTTCAACTGGCATAACATATAGATAGATAGATAGATAGATAGATAGATAGATAGATAGATAGATAGATAGATAGAGACTGTAGCTGTATCTGGTAGAACAGGTCAAACCAGGGTTGATGGTGATAGGAGATGTAATATACAGACTTATACAGGACCATCTGCCCAATTATATTTTCCTTACATTTACATATTGCACTTATTATAGGAGAGCAGATAGGTGAGTATCAGGGTGTGTGGCCTGACTACTTGGTGCCAGGAGACTACCAACATGCCACTTTGCCTTTGCCAGGTTACAGATACAAAGCTAGGAACCTTTGACCCGCATGCAGGAAAAAATGGCTACAACCCAAACCATCTTTCTAAATGCAAACCTGGATAAAAATGGAGTTCATTTTGTATTTTTAAAGGGGTTGTCCAGAGCTTAAGTTTTACTGTAATGAAAAAAATGTGTACTCACCTGCCCTGTCCAATATGTCTCAATCTTGACACTAGGAAAAGCCTGCACCCAGTTTCCCAGGACTGGATCCAGCTTTTCCAGGGACTCAGAGAGGAGTGGCATGGAGTTCAAAGGCAGCTGGTTGACAAGCTTACGGCTGAGCTTAGCGCAGTGCTTCGCATATTGCTGTAATTCCTTTGATCCCTAGTGTTTATACATGGAGGGGGCACTATGTGAAGTTTCACATTTGCCATGAAAACCCATTTGAATAGAACCATAGAGTATAGCAATAGAAGTAGTGGTCACATCCATCCCCTGTCACAGACATGAAGGTAAGTGCAATGGAGAGAGACAAGGACCTCCATAGTCTCTGAGCTCAGGAGCTTTTGGGTTCATGTAGAAGTGTGCCTCTCTACATATATCCATCATACCTCTGCACTGGCAGGAGATTATTTAAGACTTTAAGAATCCAGTCTCAATAAATCCCCACCCCTTAAAGGGTACCTGTCAGCAGAAAACAAGGGTGTAATTAAGCCAATGGCTTGATAGAGCTAGTCATCGTGATTTTGGGCATACCTTTTTTTATTTCAACAATACTCTTTCATTGGAAAAATATATTCTCTTTATTAATATGCAAAAAAGGATCAAGTGCCCATGGGGCGTTCCCCAGCTCCACAATACTTACTGGGCTTACTTCGGCTCTTGCCCTGCTGGGGAACAATTCAACCTCATTTGCATATTAAGAAAAAATGCTTATATCTTGCCAAAAAAGAGGATTATTAAAAAAAAAAATATATGCTCAGAAACCTGATGACTAAGGCCCTATTACACGGCCAATCTATAGGAGCAAGCAAGCGCCGACCTGTCAAGTCAGCAGTTGCCTGCTCCTTGTTCCCCTCTTGCTGTCAGTGCTATTACATGCACCAACAGCGAGCGAGACGATCATTGAAGATAGTGCCGGTCCCATTGCGCGGAGTGATGGCCAGCAAACAATTGATATTCTTATCTCGTTAGTTCAGCCTGTTAAAAGACAATGATCAGCGACATTGTGCATATCGGCTGATCGTTGCCTTTTAACACTACCTATTACACCACACGATTATTGCCTGTGACAGACGATAGACAGCCAAATACGTCCGATAATTGCTTGGAGTAGTAGGGCATTTACTCTATCTAGTAATTAGCTTATTTATACCCATTTTCCTTCTGTCAGGTCCACTTTAAGGGTATAAACCCACACACCGTATATGCAGCGTATTTACTGCTGCGATACGCAGCAAACTCGCAGCAAACTCGCAGCAGATTAGATCTAAATAACTGAACACAGCAAATCTGCTGCGTATAAGGTGTGTGGGTTTATACCCTTAGACTTAAAATTCCATTCCTGACTTTAAAACTGCCAAAAAAAACTAAAGGCGAGAACAAAGCGACACACAAGGAAGGATAGAATTGGCTAATGGGTAATATTTCTTTCTACAACAAAAACCCTTTTATTTTGGGTTGGTTAGCTTGTTTTTATTTTGAGGACTCCTGTTCGTTTTCCAAGGTGAATAAAGGTAAAACAAATAAAAAGCATTATAGCAAAAACTCATTCCATATAAAGATATCAAACTCGGAAAAATCAATTAGCTTTCTTCATTGATCAGGACTGGAGCTGAAATGTGAACATCTCTAGGAACAGGACCTCCATAAGTGCTCCATTACGACTATGTCTAGGAATACTAAAATGCTTTGTTGTGTTTTCAGCTCTATTAAATGGAATTAATAATACATGCCGTAAAAGATCCTAACTAAAGCCAGAAGCCTCGGCGTGCCTGTCTCCATGTACCCCACAGACATCAAAGGCTCTGAGTCATGTCGACAATTAGTCCTAGCTAGTGTAAGGTTTCAATGCCCTGGGGGACGAGTTGTGGCTATTTGTCTTTATACGGGTTATTCCTAATTGTTTCTATTGTAAATTTAGTAGGGGAATAAAAAGAAAGGATCCTATTGGTCATGAACAGAAACAACACAGCCGCTCAGACGAGACATTTTTTATGTTTACACATATATAATTTTTGCCAATAATCTCGTTCTAGTTTTACTTGTTTCATTTGTTGTTTCCAGAATCTAGATTTTTATATTCTTATGTCAATACACTGGCGCTTTATAGGGGTATGTAGTGGCGTCCAGTAGCTTTTTTTTTTTTTTTTCAATAGTTTAAGTTGTATTCTATTATGGCAAATTTTATTTTACTATATAATATCTAATATATTTATGGAGTAAAATAAATAAAAAAAAACCTCAATGCTGCCATGTTATCTTTAGTTTGCAGGTCAGTGTGATTATAGCAATACCTCATTTAGGCTATGTTCACACTGTGTAAAAGCAACGGCGGTCTTTCAAAACAACGGCCATTGTTGTGCAAATAACGGCCATCAATTTTGAAACAATTTTGTTATTCGCATAACAATGGCCAGTGTTATTAAATACGGCTGTTGTTTTTACATGTATTTTTTATGTTTTATTACATTAAGGGTGCGTTCACACCTACAGGATCCGCAGCAGATCTGCAGAAGATCCGCAGCAGATTTGATGGTGCAGATTTGATGCTGTGTTCAGTTATTTAAATGAAATCTGCTGCGGATCTGCTGTGGATCCGCAGCAGAAAATACGCTGAGGATCAGGTAAGTGTGAACGTACCCTTAAAATTTTTATTCTGGCTCCTATAGCTTTTTTTTCCTACAAAGCTGTATAGGAGCTCATTTTATGGAGTGAGCTGTAGTTTGGTACTATTGATTGGTTCTATATAAGGTAAGATGTGTCTTTTTATTCTATTTTACAGGGAGACAAATAGATTTATAACCTTACAATTTACTACTTTGGCCATTTCTGTTGGATACACATTATGGGGGACATGTATCATGTGGCGCATCTATTTTGTTCGGCGGAAAGAGACGATTTGCTAATATTTTATCCGCAAATCGTCCGTTTTGCGAATAAAATATCCGCAAATCGTCTCTTTTCGGCGAGTACGCCAGGGGGCGGGGGTGTGGAGGGGGCGGAACGGGGGGGGGCGCGGACTCATAGTCTGCGCAATTCAGCATTTTTTTCTCTTAAAGATACGCCGAAAACCAGCCCTCAGCTAGTGTAGGTTTTCGGCTGTGCGCACCGACGCGCACGGGATTTATGTAGAGGCAGTCCGCCTCTACATAAATCTCCGTAGCGCCAGAGATGCGATGACATTTTTAAGTCTGGCGTAAAAAACGTTGGACTTAATAAATATATATGTACTTAATAAACATGTAAATATGTTTCCTTTACTGCAGCTCTGTTTAATGGAAATGAATAGAGCTGAGTTGTAATACCACACACAACCTGAGGACACAGGTGGGGCTGTGTTTGGGAGAAAACTGCTCTGTTATTTTAATCCTGGAGATCGCCTTTAAATTTTTAAATATGATAAAAGGGAGGGGTTTATCGTTTCTGACTTTTTTTGTTTTATATTTTCAAAAACTATATTTAACTTTTTTTTATTAGTCCTCCTAGAGGACTTGAATGTGCCATCACTTGTACGATACACAACATAAACTCTTTTATAGTTCTACTATTACACCCAGGGTGTAGAGTAGAGGTAAGAGAACCAAGCACACTTGGGTTTTTCCTGAACCCAAGGGGCAGAATTTGATTACCGGTGACCGAAGAGGTTGGATGCAGCCCTAGGGAGTCCTGGAAAACATGGATACAGCCTATGGCCCATGACTGTATCCAAGTTTTTCAGGAGTCCTTAGGGCCACATCCAAATTCTTCAGCCACCGGTAATCAAATGCTGCACACTCGGGTTTGGACGAACCCAGGTGTGCTCAAGGTTTTCTCATTTCTAGACAAGAAATGAATGACATTTTTGCCTGTTGCGTTTTTAATCTCACTTATTTCCTGTAATCTGTAACCAGCTGCAAGAAGCAAACCTTTATCAGATTAGTCTTCCATAGGGTTATCTAGGCTTTCATAGGTAGGTAGTTCCCAATGTTGCACAATTCTGTAGTTTCAGACTGTTTATGTCAATACAGGTGATGCCCTATTTGAACAGGACCGTTCAATCATCACATGTGCCTCAGGCACATGTGCACAATAACAATTCTTGGGAAATCTTGAAAATATGTCATTATTCTGCATGAAATTAGGCTACTCGAGGAAGTGATGCAAACCTGCAATAGTAACCTGCAATACTGACTTTAAAGGGGGGTATCAAGGAACAGAAAAAGAGGCAATTTCTACTAAAAACAGCACCACACCTGTCATTACCTTCAATGGAATTGAGCTGCAATAACACAGACACTGTTTTTTGAAAAAGAAATCTGTTATATTTTTTTTAATCCTCGAAAACCCCTTTAAAGTTAGGCTCTGGTCAAATCATCATGATTGTTTAGATTTATAATGCAAGCCATAACGCAATACTGGATCCTTCCTGTTTTAGATACAAATGGTGACTGACGGATCCCATTGATTCAGCATGATTTCAGTATTGATTTCTATATTCATGATCCTTTCTCCTGTTAATTTCCAGGCAGTTTATTGTTTGGCCAGTGGCTGTTTTTGGCCGATGTGGGTCTTAATAAATATTGCATATCTAGGAGCCTGTAGGAATTTAGGGTAAATGTAAAAGCCATGAATGAAGAGTAGAATTATGGACTAGGGCAAGGTCTAATTTTTTGTAATTTGCTCAGACTCATTGTAGAACGTCATCTCATGATTCCAGTCTTATTCATTGCATTAGTTTGGAAAGTTCGAAAATGATAAATGATAAAGTAAATGGCAGAGATGGCAGGAAGTGTAGTCTAATGCCTGAGGAGGCAAGTATAAAGCTGAACTCAAGAAGACAAAGGATGAATATTTACTCCTCCTTTCTTATTCATAGGCACTAGAGATGAGCGAGTAGTAAAATATTCGACTTTCAAGAATTTGAATCGAATAGGCAACAATATTCGACTATTCGAACGAATATTCAATCCCATTATAGTCTATGGGGAAAAAAATTGAGGCACTTGGAAATCCAAATTCGACCACTTGGAAGTCACCAAGTCCCCCATGAAACCTCCCTAAAGGATGCCAACACCTCCAGAGGGACACTGTGACATCAGGGGGAGCATGCCTGGGTGCACGCAACACCCCAAAATCGCAGTATAATGCCACTCTCCACAGTTGCGAAGGAAAAACATTTGCAAACGCTTTACAAATGTTTACGGCAATGTTAATACATTTCCTTTGTATTTCGTGCGCAGTGTTACATACATGATTCCAATGTGTGTCCGTAAAGCGTCACGTTATTCGTGCATATCACACATTACGCTGTACGAACGCTAGGCCGCAGCAGAGCAGAGATTAGGCAACTGGCACTATAGGTATCACTTGCCTTTTACTGGGCAACTGGCACAATAGGTATCAAGTGCCTTTTACTGGGCAACTGGCACAATATGTATAACGTTTACGTGCCCTTAATCGGCTAAACCAGGGACACTATAAGTCACTTGTACACACAGGGTACTATAATGAATACAGCTGCTGATGCTGCTTATGCTGTTATATCATCTATGTCTTAGCACTAAGAAGTGCTTTTGATTCAGGGATGACCTTTTTCGCTGGATCTTAGCCCTGAAAAGGACTTTTGGGTTCAGTAGTAAGCCTGCCTAACCAAAACGCTACTAAAACCTATCTCTCCCTGCTCGACGATTTCTCCATGACTAGGTTGAAAGTGAAAGATCTGTGGTCGAGAGGCGGAAGTCAATTATTAAATATTCAAGGTCATGTGGTTCAGCCATCCAATGAGTGTAGACGCTGTTTTTGCGCTGTGTGCATACTCCCAGGGTCCCTCACAGCCTCCCTGAATTGGATTAAAAAAAGCGCCAAGTGGAATGGGAGGGCTTTTGAATATTTCCCGTGTATTCGTCACACTACTCTTTGAATCTTTCGAATACCGCAATATTCGATTGAATACCATCTCGATCGAATCATATTCGGTCATCTCTAATAGGCACCTTTAGGAAATCTGGAGAACCACCAATATGGCTGCCATAAGAGTTCTTAGCTAGAGATGAGCGAACCGGGTTCGGTTTCGAGTCAATCTGAACCCGAACGTTCGGTATTTGATTAGTGGTAGCTGCTGAACTTGGATAAAGCTCTAAGGTTGTCTGGAAAACATGGATACAGCCAATGACTATATCCATGTTTTCCACATAGCCTTAGGGCTTTATGCAACTTCAGCAGCCACCGCTAATCAAATGCCGAAAGTTTGGGTTCGGATCGACTCGAGCATGCTCCAGGTTCGCTCATCTCTATTCTTAGCATTTGTTGCCATAAGTACAGGAAAGTTAGATATGTAGTTATACAACATCATCGTTCTCTAGGACTGTAGGCAGCCTGATTCGAATTTTTGCCAGAAAGAGGGGATCTTCTGGAAAAGTCAGTAGATCATCCTAGACACCCAACATACTCCCATCTCCCACCTCACTGGAGTTGAGACCTCTCCTTTATATCTTAATGGAGGCCAGTTGTCTTTGAAAGCCAATACACTTGACTTATGAAGCTCTATATCAGAGGAGAGGAACCTCATAGATATGGCATTACACTGGAGATCTATGAGTATCAGTGCACCACCCAAGTTGGCACACCCTGTTGAAGAATATGGTGCAGGGTTTTAAGGAATGAGTGTTTGGATCTGTCCCTATATAGTATCTACTGAGAAATAGGACGTTTAAGACAACTTTGGGATGTCCTATCATCAGCTTATGTTTGAAAAACGGAACAGAAACAGAACAGAAATTCTGGGAGAGTCACTACCAGAGTAAATAGAATTCCCAGTTAATAGATGTTAGATTAATGTTATCTAAGTCCATCACCTTTAGAAGTCAACCATCTAATGTGTATTGGGTTGACCTAACTCTCCACCAATGGCAGATGTTAAATAAAAAAAGAGGAGGGGGTGTTAGGTTTCTGTATGCTCAATTTGGAGAGAGAGAGGTCCCTATTACATGGGGCAATTATCAGCCAAACAGGTTGCTATAACCCTGTGAAATCTGGTTAGCACTAGCAATGAGCATAACGCGAGCGAGATGGATCGTTTAAAATTTGAATAAGGGTGGCTAAAAAAGTTGGATGCAGCCCTAGGAAGTCCTAAAAAACATATGGTCTATGGCTGTATTTCTTTTGAGATAGTCATGGGATGTTAATTCCTTTGTGTATACAATGATAATAACCATGGACATGGCCTGTACATCTGGGTGGTGGGCTTTGGGACCATTTACCTTGGTGGTCCTAATCAGGTCTCCTAATGATTACACAGATTTATTGCCCTTTTCTATAGCTTGGATTTTGTCCTGGTGTAAGTCATACAACCACAGCTCCATCACGTCTTGCAGAACACGTCACGAGATGGAACTCTCCTTCCATCCACTTCAAACCAGAAATTCCTTTTTTAAACTTGTGACTCAAATTACCAAACAGACTCCAATCTCATAAACCAAGAGGCCGTGAAGGCAGCTAAGCTTAAAGAGCATTGCCTTCTCCAATGTCATGGCAGTCCTGTGGCAGTGAATGGTACTCATCAATATGTAACATTAGATGAAAGTTAACGGCCGTGCCGGAACATTCCATTGTAAGGGTTTAGTAAGTGTTAAAAATTCAGACTACTACCGTAAACACTACTCGCCTAAAGCCCAGTAATGACTAACGCATAGCTGGATGATGAAAGTCTCAGCTGTACTTTTACAAGCGTGAAGCATCGACACGTTTCGCAATTTCTTTCTTTTTTTCCATAGAACAAATTGCAATGAACGCAGCAGAACATTGCAGGACATAAAAAGAAGAAACTCTTTACTGTAAAAAATAAAAAGTTTGTTACATAATTCACATCAGAAGTTGACATGGTCATATAGACTATATCTTCTGGCAATTCCATGGGCCACTTAGATTTTTACCACAAGGTTAAAGGAATTATCCAGGATTAGAAAAACATAACTTTTTGCTTTTCACCAAAAAGCAATGCATCTAAAAATGGCAATGTGACTGTGATGTAAATTGCAATACGATGCAACCAGAACTCGACAATTTAAAAAATTCCAACTTTGATGGATTTTTGGTCATAGGTTGCAGCTGGCATACCACTTTTGACCACTCTAGACCACTTCTTAGGGCCCAATTCCACCGGACGATTATCGTTCGCATAATCGTTAACGATTAACGATCTCAAACGACCGCTATTGCGAAAGACCTGAAAACGTTCACTCATTACCATGGAACAATAATCATTACTTATGATCGTATTTGCGATAGTTTTTTCTTCGCTATTTCTTTGCCATTGCGTTCATATCTACTGCAAACGACCAAACAACTTCTTATTCAATGCGAACGATTTGCAAACATTTTGTGAACAAGCAAGGATAAAAATAGGTCCAGGTCTTATAAAGCGATCAACGATTTCTTGTTCGGTCGTTAATTGTTAACTGCATTTCAACCGAACGATTATCGTTTAGATTCGAAACGATTTAATGATAATCTGAACAATAATTGCCCAGTGGAATAGGGCCCTTAGTTTAGAAGAGAAGCTTTTTTCCCCATGCCTATGGTTCAGGTTTTGATGGGAATGGTATTTAATGGGCTATGCCACATCACCTTGATGCTGCTGAGCAGTGAGGGTCTTAAAGGTTGCACCCCCATCACAGGAAGTATCCAATAGCTTGGCTTTAAGTATTTATGGATTAATTTAAAGGGGTATTCCCATCTGGAATTGAACCAATCCGGAGAATGTAGATGCAATCAACCTAAAAATGCGGGTACATGGCCACTGTGGCCGCTTCTCTATTTATTCTGCATGGGGACGCTGAATGCTACAGAGTGCAGCATTCAGAAATATTTGCTAGTCCCATAGAGAATAAATGGAGCACAGGCCGGGTGCGATCAGCTGTCCATTGATTGCAGGGATGTTTATATCTCCATTCTTGAGGTTGGTGGGGGTCCAGGGGTTAGGACCTTCAGCATTCAACTTGTTATTCTTATCCTATACATAGGGGATAAAATCTCACATGGGAATACCCCTTCAAGTAAAAATTGTTGGCGGTATATGGGTCAAGCATAGGAGGAGACTAAGTAAACATATGTCTCCCATGGGGTGTCAAGTAGGTTTCTACCATTGGAGGTGATCAACAATAGGATGAGCCCCGATAACTGATGTAGGCCACAGATTGCTGAAGGCTATGATGAGAAGACAAGGAGCGGCTCATCAGCTACTCTTGTTATATTTTCTAGACAAAGTCAAAAAAGTTGTTATAACCCCTTTGATTTCAAAGACATGGGAAATGTTACATATATGTGAATGTTGCCATTGGCTTTTTATAAGGATACTTGTATTTTGGGTTTAATGGTCCATTTACCCATGGGAAAAAGAGCCCCTGTGCTTCTAGGAGGACATCTGCTATACATCACTAATGGACCATTGTTTAAAAAGACACAATGGCATCGATACTACGCCTCACACCTTGATGTGACAGCAGGATAGAGCAGCTTTAGGCCTTTGAACCGTCATGTTAAAACACAAGAAAAAAATCTTGTTGGAGATGATAAGACATCCCCCAACTATTTTCGACCATGCCAAATAGAGTATCAAGGCCAAGTACCACATCAATATACATCCATCTGGCTACATAAACTGTATGTATGCAGTCCATATTGCCCTTGCTATCACTGTGTGCTACCTTTAATTATAAGGAGCTGATTTTTACCCCTTTAATACTTTTATCCCTTTGTTGTATCTAAAGGGACAGAAACTGCAAGTGTCAATGGGAAGGTAAGTCACACCTGCTCACTGGGGTCAAAAGGGTCTAAAGCCACCACGTGTCAAGTGATAGTTGTGAAGGGAATAAGGGCCATATTACATGGCCAATATTCCGGATAAGCTAGATCGGCGCTCAGTAAATATAAAATAATAACGTTTATACATACCTGTCTAAGCTCCTCCATGCTCTCCTAGCTTCTTCCCGCTCCCTGCAGCTGTCACTGGAACTTCAGAGCTGGTCTCTAAAATGACAGGCCACTCAGCCAATCACTGGCTGAGACGGGATAGTGCAGCAGCCAGTGATTGGCTGAGCCACCTGTCTCTTCAAAATTCCTGTGGCAGCAGATTATTGCATCGTGTAATACCGCCTAATATTGCGCATTAGGGCCCTAAAGATAAAGACACATCTATGAATACTGCCCTATTTTCACCTTATCATGAGTTACATTAAGACTTAGAAAGGAAGTGGAGTGGATTCCCTACACTGTTAAAGGGGTTTTCCTAAAGCTAGGAAGGTCATGAATATCAGATTGGTAAGGTGCCAACACTCAGCTTTAGTGCTACAATAAACAATAAAGATACATTGTATAGTGGCCAAGCTGGTTACTGCAACTCATTTTAAAGCTGATGTAACCCAGTACACAATGGATGGAGCTGTCTTGCTCTGTTTTACTGGGTATGGCCAACAGCTGACCGTCAGACATGCTGGATGTTGGTACCCCACTGATATTGTTGACCTTTCCTGAGGAAAGTGTCATAATTTATCATTGCCAGGTACTACCCTTTAAGTCAGCCAAGTTAATCCAAACAATTTTGAGGGGAAGGGGGCTGTTTACCAGCAATGTCATGTCTTTTGGATTTGCCCACCATCTCCTATTGACATTAGTGATTAGACAGGTTAAAATTTCTCTTGTTCAGATTTAACCTTCCCATCTAGAGATGCCATAGTAATATGGCAGACCATCTTTATTAGACATAACACATCCATCCAGCCAAATGGGCTTTTAACTAGGAGATTTCAATGAGATGGTAACAATTATCTTATGTCTATTGGCTGCTTTAGAGTATACAGAGTGATTTGACCCCTGAGTGATGACATCCATGTTTTCCATGAAAAAGGAAGGGTTGACTATTCTCTCCCTTCATATAGACTTTACACCTATCAGTAGTATAAAAGGTAAACTAATTGGTCTCTAGGGTGTTCATCAACTTCTGTTGGAACCAACCAAAACATTATTCAGCAGTGCTATAATGTTTAGAGGACTGTCATAAAAAGAGGCAACATGCCACGTTTTTGTATGAGTAATTGAAACGCCAACAGCTTGTCCCCGTTGTCCTTCAGTACCTCGCAGAAGATACAGCCACTGGCTCACCTGCCACTGTCCATCCACCTTAAGCAATAGGTTCCTTTGTGTCATTGTGAAAGAGTTCTTTTCTGTTTGTTATACTCAATGTTTGATCTCTGCCTGCCACCTTAACTCTGCCTTTGCCTGACCCTCTGTACAATTTTGCCTCTCCTGTGTATGATCAAGACTGTTGACCTTAAACCCAAGCTGCCTGCCATGACCATTTATCCTGTCTCAGAGCAATCTACTATGATGCTTGCCCATGACCTCAGTCTGAACCTGGACTTGCTTTTGCCTGACCCCACTGTGCCTCCTCTTCTGATAGGACAGCTACCACCCACACCAGGACCACTCTTGAACGTAGACTCCTGCTATTCCTTACTAAGTCCAAATCAAGAGTAATAACTGAAGGGCAACTTAGACAAAGCCCTCGAAAGTGTCCCAAATCCTAACTGGTTGGGTGGCACAGCGGGCCCATACCCATTGCCTGTTATACCAGTCTCCAGTACATAGAGCTCCTCCCTGACCACTAGAGCTTAGGACTCTCTACATTACAGACTCAGCAGAGAGGACTTTGGCTAAAGCCACCTTTCATTATACCGCACATTTTTCACTCCTTTTCGTTACGTGTGAAAATAACATCTAGTGAGAAATGTCGGAAAGATTTCACTCTAAATATCATATTTTTCCTTTAGGGAACAGAAAGTGGCACGAACATCTCATAATTTATACCTGTTAGATATCCCTGTGTAAATGCGTAAATTAACCATCTACATCTGACAGCTATTATGCCGATACATTACAGAAATTGAGCAGCTGAAGGATAATTATATGTCGGTGTTATTTTAGTCATTTATAGATATTTTTACATTGAGCTCCATTTATTCTTCATGATATAATAAAACATATACTTACAGGTATACAGGGAAGGGGACAATAGCTGGTTAAGCTTTGCTTACGGGCCACTGGCATCAATGGGCATGATATAACACTTTATAATGGATACCTTGCTGGACACCCCATTCCAAATCCATAGGTATTAACATATATTTATGCTCCTTTTGGAACTTTCACCCTCCTGGGAAGACTTTTCACAAGATTTTGGAGGTGTCTATTGGAATTTTTGGCTCATTCATCCAGAAGAGTATTTGTTAGGTCAGATACCTTGTTGGATGAGAAGTTGTCAAACTCTTCCATATGACCCATACCACAACCGCATGACCCATACCGCAACCATTATTTGTTTATGGCAGTTACATGACTGTGTGCTTGACTTTACACCTGTTTGCCTATTCTCCTGTTTACCTAACAACTAATACAATAAGGTAATAAGGACTAAAACATTTTGATGCACCAACCACATTCACATTGTGTGACTCGAGTCTTTATGTAAGTCAAGCCCAATAAGTCACCCACTTTTACATCAGCCCAGGAATTTGCCATACAGCTGTCAATCACTATCCACTTTCTATTAGTTTCCTGCCAACAGCTTTGTCATCTGGCTGCTAAACTACCTCACAAAGTATGACAGGTGACCTAGTTTCTGCCCGATAGGAATTACTGTACTTGTTGCCCCTGTCATAGATGCTCAAGTAAATGAAAGGCTTTGTCCTGACTCTTGTGAATGTGAAATTTTTTCATGAATGAAATCTATTGTTCCTGTACGGTATGCCAAGTAGGTCATGAACCAAAATGTAAAATGGAACGTACCAGGTTTCAAGGTTATCAAGGAGCCAACTATCTATTGATAAGCTGTTTACTTTAAGGCTATGTAGACTTTTGCAACTCTTTTATTCCTTTACTGTCACCAAAAAGAAGTGATGACATTTTGCAAACATTTCTGATAAAAAATTTAAAAAAATCTCCTATTTTGGGTATGCATCTGTCTCCATAGTTACAGACTACAAACAAAACTTGTGTAGTCAGATGTTGCAGTCATACTCTTTTTTAGCTAAATGTTTCTGATAGTTTAGGATGAATCTCTCACATCCGTGTTACATCTAAACTTAAGTATATCTTAAATGTTACTATTCGGATGAAGCAATCATGATAAGAACCCTACATCCCAATAAAAACTCATGGAGCACAGGTACTCATTCTCATTGAGGAAACCTAGTATTTTAGGGATACTTATTTTCAGGCAATGCTTCATGGGAAAAAATGCAAATTATCTATCCCCAAGAAGAGAGGAAACTTTTTCTCCATAATGGAAAGTCATCCAAAACTGCTGGTCACAGCGTGCAGCATCCTTTTGTACTCTGGCTTAGCTAACATGAGAGTTTCCAGACTTTCACCTAAAGGCAGACATTGTGAAAAGAACAATGGGACTGTTGAGTTTCATTATGTCTGATCCCTTCATTCTCAGGAGAGGTAAGTTGTCACCAATTGTTAATGCTTGTTCTCCAGTATATTAGTTAAAGTGGCTTCAATGTTGACCAAGAGAAATGTAGATACTAATGGTAAATCAGGATAGCCGCTTACATAGAAGAGGCAAAGCCCTCTGTATCAAAATAAATTCTCCATAATGGGGCTAAGTTTTGCCACTTAATTTAGACAGGCCTGGTGTTTTTAACCTCCTCAAACACTATTGGGACAATTCCATACCTGCTTGCTTGCTAACATTCCATGATAGGACCAAGATGGAATCCATGATGGCACCAAGCAGGCTTTGGTCCCTCCCTACAAGGGCCTCATAGTATCTGTATGGTCTTAATATAGTGTTTAGGCCCTTGAATCAGAGTGTAAATGGTTGGTTAAAACATCTTATATATCTAGAGAAATATGTACTGTGAAACCATCCAAAGACCCATTAAAATTTTGTTACGAATTGGTCTCCTAAAAGGGAGGTTTTCTCAAGAATAGAGGAAATTTGGCCAATATATGGTGGAACTGAGAAAATGTTCTTTTCAAAAACATGGTCTTTTGTATATATTTTGGTGAAGACATAGTGCTCAATCGAGCATTGGGGTGCTCAATTGAGCATTGGGGTGCTCAATTGAGTTTGATGCTCGACAGAGCACCTTATGGTGCTTGGGTGCTCTGGTAAAGGTGGTCATGCACTTTCAATAACTGATGGCCAAAATTATTGTTCAGCCATCAGTTATATCTCCTGAAGAAAGCTATTTCATCTTTTTGTTCTAAGTTTTGTATATTTCATCCCTTCAAGGGATGTTTAGACAAAATATACAAAAATTAGAATGAAAAATGCAAGACACATTAGTATTCTATCAGGATGCCAGCAATTGCCGAGCAGGGGGCCCCTGGTTAAATGCTCAAGTGTTCCAATGATTTCAATGGGGTTTGTTACTGAATTCGAGCACTTGAGCATTTAGGTGTTTAAAACTAGTAAAGACCCCTAAATATATTATAGACTTGTCTGAATGTCTTCTAAGTCATTGCTTGAATATCTTAGAGTCCAATGCAGATTTGCACCATTGTTCTGATACAATGCCCAGAGGCTTCCTCAAACATCTTGGACCAGGTATGACTTCCTCTATTAACAACCTTGTTTCTTCGAGCCATAACATTTAATCCTGAAATATCTGCTTCCTAGTGTAACAAGTGAGGTGTGAAGGGTAATGACTATTATATATTCTCCAGAGGGAATGTGTAAAAACATGGAACGCACTAAACACGGTCTCATTCCCGGTTACAGCTCACAAGTGGAAGCAGGTCACCGAGATGACCTTGTTTATCGCAACCTATTGATATGTGTTCCATACATGTTGTACTTTACCTTCTGTTTAACCTACAAGTTGTGCATTATGAGACGGTCTGAATCACGAGGTGTGTTACCTGAGTCGTGAACTCATTGATAAAGAAGAAACATGAGTAATCCAGTGCTCACAAGTCACAACATTCCAGCCGCGGTAACAACACCATTTACTTTTACGGCTTTCGTTCTATGGGACATGAATGAAACATTCATCAAAACAATAGTCATCATTCACCCACAGAGGCGTACGAGTTAAAGTCCAGAACAAAGAAAGTAAGGTGAGATGAATCACCTTGCTCCGATGTCTCTATGACAGCGTCAATTACATTAGTTCTTTATTCAGGGACTTGTCCAGATTATCAGTGATTGAGTATTGTTAGAAGAAGTAAAATGAACACCGTAAAGCCAGGAACGTCATCTGTTATAGTGGAGAATCTGCCATTGAACAGTTGTTTTTGGATGTTTTTGTCCAAATCATTTTAGAACAGTTTTCTTGATGAGGGTAGAGCTAGATCTGGGGTCATAACAGGGTCATAAAACTTTCTTTAAGATGAATCACCCCCTGCCCTCCTAGTGTCAAGAAGAAGATGGCCTATCCTTTCCTGAGCCTTAGCACTTTGCTGTATGCCCAACTGTTTACATAATCCGGCACGGTGCATAGGTCTCCCTATGACAGTCGGGACCCGGCACTAACTGTGCAGAAACCTCAGATCCTGGCAGTTTAACCCATTACATGTCATGGTCAATTCATAACCAGAGGATGTAACACTTATGGGCGTCTGCCAAGTATGTTCAGCTACAATACTGACATTATTGGGCTAATTAAATTAAATTAAATGAAAAATGTAATAAAAAATATATAAATAAGCATTAATTCCCCTTGTAAAATATATATTTTAATTATAGTGCTTGAAAAGCACTATATTGTAATCCGTATTCTTCTTCTTCTTCTTCTTCCAGCCATTTTTCTGCGCGTAATACAGCCCGAACCGCTTTGCGCACAGACTCCGTTCAAACTGCGTTTCGAAGCCCTCGGCGGTGTGTGGTGTGCTATCTATTTTTCGTTTCGATCGGATTTGTCGCTTTTAAGAAATTTACGTTTAAAGACCCCGAATTTCCCATAGAAAATAATGGCCCATTGAAAATAGTGGCCACACTCTAACCGCTGACAGCCAATCACAGCACATATGCAAATAGCTGAAATATAGCAGCCAATAGGAACTCTAAGGTCTCGTCATGCAATGTATCACAACATCCACAGTCACATGTCCACTATTAGCCAATAGAAGATGTAATATATGGAAGGTCCTTAACGATTTTGTCCCTCTGACATGAGTAAGATTGTCATGGTAACCGAGCAATGATCTTTACCATTATAAGTAGCAGAGGTCAGTCAGTAAAATAGCAGAGCTGAGGCAGGCGTGTAGTAGGGACGGTACACAAGCCGCTCTTAAAGACACGGTACCCAAGCCGCTCTTAAAGGGACGGTACCCAAGCCGCTCTTAAAGGGAGGGTAGACAAGCCGCTCTTAAAGAGACGGTACGCAGGCCACTCTTAAAAGGGATGGTACCCAAGCCGCTCTTAAAGGGACGGTACCCAAGCCGCTCTTAAAGGGACGGTACCCAAGCCACTCTTAAAGGGACGGTACCCAAGCCACTCTTAAAGGGACGGTACCCAAGCTGCTCTTAAAGGGATGGTTCCCAAGCCGATCTTAAAGGGACGGTACCCAAGCCGCTCTTAAAGGAACGGTACCCTAGAAGCTCTTAAAGGGGCGGTACCCAAGCCGTTGTGTAAGAGGAATTACATAAGTCGCTCTTAAAAGGACAGTACCCAAGTCGCTCTTAAAAGGACGGTACCCAAGTCGCTCTTAAAGGGACGGTACCCAAGTCGCTCTTAAAGGGACCCAAGTCGCTCTAATTGGGTCCCTTTAAGAGCGACCTAGGTCCCTTTAAGAGCGACCTGGGTCCCTTTAAGAGCGACCTGGGTCCCTTTAAGAGCAAAATGGGTCCCTTTAAGAGCAAAATGGGTCCCTTTAAGAGCAAAATGGGTCCCTTTAAGAGCAACCCGGGTCCCTTTAAGAGCAAAATATGTCCCTTTAAGAGCAAAATATGTCCCTTTAAGAGCAAAATGGGTCCCTTTAAGAGCAAAATGGGTCCCTTTAAGAGCAACCCGAGTCCCTTTAAGAACGAAATATGTCCCTTTAAGAGCGAAATATGTCCCTTTAAGAGCAACCTGGGTCCCTTTAAGAGCGACCTGGGTCCCTTTAAGAGCGAAATGGGTCCCTTTAAGAGCGAAATGGGTCCCTTTAAGAGCAAAATGGGTCCCTTTAAGAGCAACCCGGGTCCCTTTAAGAGCGAAATATGTCCCTTTAAGAGCGAAATATGTCCCTTTAAGAGCGAAATATGTCCCTTTAAGAGCAACCTGGGTCCCTTTAAGAGCGACCTGGGTCCCTTTAAGAGCGAAATATGTCCCTTTAAGAGCAACCTGGGTCCCTTTAAGAGCAACCTGGGTCCCTTTAAGAGCAAAATGGGTCCCTTTAAGAGCAAAATGGGTCCCTTTAAGAGCAAAATGGGTCCCTTTAAGAGCAACCCGGGTCCCTTTAAGAGCGAAATATGTCCCTTTAAGAGCGAAATATGTCCCTTTAAGAGCAACCTGGGTCCCTTTAAGAGCGAAATGGGTCCCTTTAAGAGCAAAATTGGTCCCTTTAAGAGCGACCTGGGTCCCTTTAAGAGCGAAATGGGTCCCTTTAAGAGTGAAATGGGTTCCTTTAAGAGTGAAATGGGTCCCTCTAAGAGCGACCCTTTAAGAGCGACCTGGGTCCCTTTAAGAGCGACCTGGGTCCCTTTAAGAGCGACCTGGGTTCCTTTAAGAGCGACCTGGGTCCCTTTAAGAGCGACCTGGGTCCCTTTAAGAGCGACCTGGGTCCCTTTAAGAGCAAATTAATTGCCTTAAAAAAGCGACCTGGGTCCCTTTAAGGGACCCAGGTCGCTCTTAAAGGGATCCAAGTCGCTCTTAAAGGGATCCATGTAGCTCTTAAAGGGACGGGACCCAAGTCACTCTTAAAGGGACCCAAGTCACTCTTAAAGGTACGGGACCCATGTCGCTCTTATAGGGACGGGACCCATGTCGCTCTTAAAGGAATGGGATCCAACTTTCTCTTAAATGGAAGTCACTGGTAAAGGGGCACTCTTTTCAAGCACTATGTATTTTCCTGGAAATGCAAATCTAGTTTAGTAATAATAATTATATTTTTATTAAAACATGGCATAATTTAAAAAAACACACACATTTGGTAAATGAACTATAAAACTATACCATTCTTTATCCCACTGAAAAAAAAAGAAAAGAAAAAAATGAGAATCGTGTTATATTGGTTATCCAGCTCCCAAATAACTGTAAAATAATGCCAATACAAAATTTCTATGTCCCTTACACACATATTAAAAAGAACAGGATCCGAAACAGACCCTTATGGTACACCACATCAGCTTTTTATGGAGAACTGTGACACAGGGACTTACACTCCTGTTGGACATTGGTGCTAAAGAGCCTAAGGGACTTTTATTGGGAGAACATTCAAGCAGCATTGTTGGGATCTACCGATAACGTAATGTCTATGGGCCACAATAACACTGTAAGTGAAATAATTTAGGGTCCTTTTTAATGATAAGCGAGCATGCTCGTCCGAGCTTGGAACTCGATTGAGTATTAGGGTACTCGATGGTACTCGTTACTCGGACAAGCATCTCACGATACTTGAGAAAATATCATCATCCGTTTCCTGTAAGTTTGGGCGCTATTTCTCAGCCAATAAACATGCAGGAGACTCTTTGGTACATCCTGCGATGGGACCCATACATGTCGATAGCAGCGATTGGTTGGCCAGATCAGATGACCCTGCCATATAAAACTCGGCACCGGCAGTGCTCGCTTCAGACGCATGCTGTGAGAGATTAGGGACAGAGCTGCTGCTTCTCAGGGAGAGCATCAGTGTTCCAGTAGACAGGGAATACTAGCAATATAAACAAACAGCTCTTTTCAGGGCTTTAAATTGTTTTTTAATAGCACTGGCTGGGACTTGCAGTGCTGCTACCACTATTTCAACAGTACACTGCGGTGATCAGCTGCTGGCAGAAAGGGGACATTAGATGTTGCATACAGACCCCTAAGAAGTGCTCAGTGTACTCTTTTTTTATTTTGGGGCTGGTGGTGCTGCTGTACTACATTGGATTGCTGGTATTTGTAGTTAACCTGCATAGAACTTCACTGCTCATTGTACGGGGGTGTCAGAGAGTGTGTCTAGGTCCAGCCACTACCAAATTGTACCGTACAGCCCCCCTAAACTAGTGGGTACTACACTATTGCTGGGATTTGTACTATAAAACTGCATAAAACTTCACTGCTCATTGTAAGGCTACGTTCACACAGAGCAAAAGGAGCGGATTACGCAAGGAAATATTTCCGCCTGAAATCAACTGACTCTGAATTCCGAGCAGAATATAAGCAGAATGTAAGCAGAATTTCTGCGTATTCTGCTAGGAAAGTGTTCAGCTCGTAATCAGCTCTTGACAAATTCAGCGCGGAATACTCGAGGAATCCGCGCTGAATCCGCATGCATTCAGCGCTGAAATTCGGCGAGTATTTGGTGAGTAAACTAGACTATACCAGAACATATACTAGAATCCTCCTCCCCCCCCTTTTCCCCATTTCCGCGCTGATTCAGCGAGTAATTTCCGCTTGTATTACGCTTGTATTCCGCGCTGAATACGAGCGTATTCCGCGCTGAAACAGAAAATCAGAGCCCCATTGGTTTGTATAGGCTTCCGCTAGCAGAAGAATGAACATGTTCATTCTTCTGGCGGAAAGCGGATTAGTTCAGTGCGGAAATTCCACTGTGTGAACTGCAGAGCAGAATTTCCATTCAACACAATGGAAATTAGCTCTGCACCTATTTTAACGGCTGAAATTTCAGCGCTGATTCAGCGCAGAAATTCAGCTGCTTTTGCTCAGTGGGAACGAGCCCTAAGGGGGTTATTAGTGCTGCGGAATCTGTTGGTGCTATATAAATAAAAATTATTTTTATTATTATTATCCCAGCGTCTGTCTAGGTCCAGCCACTACCAGATTGTACCGTACAGCCCCCCCTAAACTAGTGGGTACTACACTGTATTGCTGGGATTTGTAGTACACCTGCATAAAACTTCACTGCTCATTGTAAGGAGGTATCCCAGCGTGTGTCTAGGTCCAGTCACTACCAGATTGTACCGTACAGCCCCCCCCCCCTAAACTAGTGGATACTACCCTGTATTGCTGGGATTTGTAGTACACCTGCATAGCACTTCACTGCTCATTGTAAGGGGGTATCAAAGCGTGTGTCTAGGTCCAGCCACTACCAGATTGTACCATACAGCCCCCACAAAATTTGTGGGAGCACAAGTATTTTTCCTGATTTCTGTATTTCATACGCAAGGCCTATCTAATTTCAATTACATCACAACTGCTTTCAAAGAGTAAAGGGTGTGTCAGAGAGTGTATTGGTGCAGCCACTACCAGATTGTACCGTACAGTCCCACAAAACCAGTGGGTACTACAAGTATTTTCCTGATTTCTGTATTTCATACGCAAGGCCTATCTCAGTTCCATACTGTGCAGTGTCCATAAAATGGTGAACCCCAGGGGTAAGGGTCGAGGGCGTGGACGTGGGATTCTAAGTGATGCCGTTGCTGGAGGCCGTGTTTCAGGGCAGGGTGACACAGCAGCACCTGTTGAGAAGGTAGCAGTGACACACCGCAGACGTCCACTCCCTAGCATCTTTGCCCAACTTACGGGGTCTCATGGGAGACCGATATTGAAACCGCAGCAGTGTGAACAGGTGATCACGTGGATAGCGGATAATGTTTCCAGTAACTTATCCACCACCCAGTCTTCCACGCAGTCCAGCCACGTTACCCAAGGGAGTGAAACCCTTGCTCCATTAGCTCAGCCTCCTTCCCCACAGCCTGGCCCCTCCAGGGAAAGAAGGGATTCAGATCCACCACCATGCTCTCAGGAACTCTTTTCAGAGCAACCGGAGCAGTCGATCTGTCCCGATGCCCAAGCTTTGCAGGTCACACAGTCAGTGGATGATGAGAGTGGGGACTTGCAAGCAGGGTTGGAAGAGGTGTCTGATGATGACGATGAGACCCGGTTGCCAGACAGTGAAGTTGTTGTCATGGATGTAACTCAAAGTGAGGAGGAGAGTGAGGAAATGGAGGAAGAGCTGGTGGATGAGGATGAGGTGACTGACCTGAGCTGGGTGGATAAGCCTAGTGAAGACTGTGCTTCTGAGGGGGAGGCAAGTTCACCCGCAGGACCGGTTGGAAGAGGAAGAGGGGTGGGCAGAGGGAGAAGCAAGGGCAGAGCGAGTAGATCAGCAACTGTTTCACAGAGTCAAACTCCCGTGGCCAGGGCTAGATGTTCCTACTGAAGAGGGTACCCATGCTCAATCCTTAGTTGTTGAGTGTGTAAGGCCTGAAGAGGAGGATTTGGTGGAGGAGCAGGAAATTGAGGTTAGTGAGGAGAGGGAGTTCTTGCGTGTTGGCACCCTGGCGCACATGGCTGACTTTATGTTAGGCTGACTTTCCCGTGACCCTCGGGTTAAAAATTTTTTTGACAACACAGATTACTGGGTGTTTACCCTCCTGGACCCTCGGTACAAACACAACTTTTCCACTCTCATTCTTGCCGAGGAACGCAGTATGAGAGTGAATCAATATCAACAGGCCCTGGTGCAGAAGCTGAAAATGTACTTCCCATTTGACACCACTAGCGCCAGTTCTGTGGGCCAAAGAGCGGGGGAGAGGAGCGGTGGAGCAGGCAGCTTGTCAAGGGGCAGGGGAACACTCTCCAAGGCCTTTGACAGTTTCATGGCACCCCAGCAAGACTATGTCAACCGTCCCCAGTCTAGACAGAGTAGGGGGGAAGCCTTCAGAAAGATGGTGAGGGAGTACCTTGCTGACCATACCAACGTCCTTATCGATCACTATGCTTCCTACAACTACTGGGTTTCAAAGCTGGATACTCGAAACTTCAGTGCAGCTGGTGCCATCATCACTGATAAGAGCACCCGCCTGTCAACTGACAGCGCTGACAGGCTGACATTTATAAAAATGAACAGAGCCTGATTTTCACCTGAATTCAACTGTCCACCCGGGGAAAGCAGCTCGACATCAAGATTCTTGGTATCTCCTCTCCTCCTCCTCTTCCTTCAATTCTCAGCCAACTGCCAAGTCTTCTTCCGCCATGCAGGGTCTGGCCTAATTATTGGGAGGCTCAATTGCGTCCTCACTCACTTCTAATGGTTTTCTGTGTCCTCACTGCCATGCTCTGACGTCACACTACGTCTGCGGAGGAGCGGGACTGGTTGCCGGGGGCCCGGCGATTACGCCCCCGCCAACCAGCCAGCTGTTTTATTTTATTTTTCTTGTCTAGCCGTGGCCAGGGCCTCACCACCCCCGGTCGAGAGGCATCAGGTGTACCCTTGATGGTGACTGACAGCTGGCCTAGCCAGTTAGCTGTCAGCACCCGGGTTCATGTCCACTAAATATCCCAGCCCCTGGACTCACTCCAATTTTGGGTGGGCTCACTTGCTTTCTCACTCACTTTTAATGGTTCTCTGTGTGCTCAATGCCATGCAATGTTTGGCCTAATTTGTGGGAGGCTCACTTGCTTCCTCAGTCACTTTTAATGGTTCTATGTGTGCTCAGTGCCATGCAGTGTTTGGCCTAATTTTTGGGAGGCTCACTTGCTTCCTCACTCACTTTTAATGGTTCTCTGTGTGTTCAATGCCATGTAGTGTCTGGCCTAATTTTTGGGAGGCTCACTAGCTTGCTCACTCACTTTTAATGGTTCTCTGTGTGCTCACTGCCATGCTAGGTCTGGTATAATTTTTGGAAGGCTGACTGGCTACCGCTTCTACCTTGTTCACTCTGTCCTCACCGCCATGCTGTGTCAGGCTGAATTTTTGGCTGGTTCATGATATGCTACCTCTGTTTTAATGGTTCCCTGTGACCTCACTGCCATGCTGTGTCAGGTTGAGTTTTTGGGTGGTCCATATGCCTACCTCTGTTTTAACCAGGCTGTTACACAGAATTAGGCATAATGGTGTCATTAGGCAGTCTCAGAGGCATGCATACATGCTGCCCCTGCTGTTTCCTGTCCATTTCCATTGTGTTTCCATCAATTTCTGAGGCTGACAGGTTTTCACACGACCTTCCCTCTACCGAACTTGAGTCTCCTGCAAAAATGCTTGAGTCTCCCATTGACTTCAATGGGGTTTATTAGTCGAAATGAGCACTCGAGTATCGGGAGATATTCGTTTCGAGTAACGAGCACCTGAGCATTTTAGTACTCACTCATCATTAGTCCTTTTATGTGGCATCATTAGCAAGATTGGCACTCGCTTGCAGTGTCTTCAGAAGGCATGAGTAATTGAGTAACTCGACTGCATGAACGATACAGGGAGACACTGCCATCAAGCGCTAATCAAATCAAGCTAATCGGTGCTCGCTTGTGTCCTTGCATTTGTGCCATTTGAATATTTTGCTGTTGGCCACACATTCCCTGTTTACACAAGGAGATGTGCATCCGATAGTAAGAAATTCAGCCCTGCAAAAAAGATGCAATCAGCCAAAGGCCAGATGTTCCCTACTCCTCAGCTTATCACTGCCATTTCGACACGGCCAATTATCAGCCAAAGGAAAGTTTCTTAGCAACACTCCTTGCCGATAGTTGGCCCGTTTAAAAGGGCTCTATGTTCCCTTATGGTGGGTCCCAGCGAGATACCAGCAGCCGCTTCCCCCATCCTCGCCCTAGGACTAGCAACTATACACATTGGCTTGGACTGTAAATTCGAATGATAAATGTGGGAAAGTAAAAAATATGTTCAAGTATTCTTTTAGGAAGTGCTGCATTACAGTAATCAGCAATAATTCCCCATTTACGGCAGTGTAAATCCTCACACAGATATATTTTCCATGATGTGAATAAATGGGGGGGGGGGGTGTCACTAAGCAAAATGTGCCAACATTTTTGAGTGAGTATAATATAAAAGTCTATTGCGACCATATGTCCCATTACGAAACCTGTTCCTTTAGCCCAAAAGTTTATTAGATATATATTGCATAACATGTTTTCTAGGAATCGTAGCTTTCATTTGATGTAACATGAGAATTTCCAAAATGAGGTCTCGTGCACATTGCAAAGCTTATAAAGTGGATATCGGATCCTGTAGCGGCTAGCCATGTGCCACCACATGGTGCTGTAATCCCACCGTAATATAGTATTTAATGGATTATAGCAGCATCACTTTTCACTCAAATTCCATGAAATTAGAAGCATATGGAGGATCAATATGGGCCCATATTTTTCTGGATGGAGATCCCTGATTGAAATGGTTTGGCCTTGGAGCAACTGTTCTAGTCAAATCTTTGTGTGTGTGGCCCAAAGCTAAACTACCATATAAAAGGACAGTGTAACCTAGTAAAAGTCCTTCCTTACCTTTATGTTTGTTTAAAGCCCACCTGGACATGATAGCGCCTTTCACTCTCATGTCGACACCTGTATCTGTATACACAGCTGCTGCTTTATGGCTGTGGAGCCATTAAACTCTTATCTCTGATTATAAAAAGTTCCTGCAACATTTTTGAAAAGCTAAAAAAAGCAAAATAAATAATAGGACAAGTAAAAAACGGCTATATAAAAGATGGGGGGAAAGGACTTATCTGTATGGGAAGTGGCAGTGCCCCGTGCCCGGGTCCTGGATGTATGTACCAAATGTAAAATTTCGTAATATGGTTGCAGACATTGTAGAATCCATGTTCTGCATGGTATACGTTTTTAGCCGTAGGTGTCACTTTCCTATATAATAAAAATAAATGTACAGAAACATATACCTGCCAAATTCCAAAAAGACCTTCAACTGGAATCCCTCAAAATCTCTATGCAGGTCTATGCATCACCTGGGACCATCTTCTGGTATATACATTGAACACAGATATCAACAGAAATCAAGAATGTGAACATGGCCCAAACAATACTTTTATCAGAGAATGTCCATTTCTATCTATGTTGGATCAATATTATATATCATATCAGATTTAAATTATATATATATTAGGGATGGTCCGAACCTGCCAAGGTTCGGGTTCATATGAACCCTAACGCTCGGCATCAGATTCCCGCTGTCTGCCCACTCCGTGGAGCGGGCGGATACAGCGGGAGGAACACCTGGAAAACTGGGATACAGCCTATGGCTATGGCTATCCCAGTTTTCCAGGCAGTCCTCCCGCTGGATCCGCCCGCTGCACGACAGACAGCGGGAATCATTACCGAGGGTTCGGTTCGGACCATCCCTAAAATATATATATATATATATATATATATATATATATATATATATATTTATATATATATTTATATATATATACACTTACTTATTTTAGCTCTGGTCCCCAGCTACTCCTATTCAGATAGGTCAGGATTCCCAATCTTTTATCTTCTTCCTGCTTATCAGAAGAGCACTTGATGCAGGACATGGCAGCTCAGCTAATCACCGGCCAAGACAGGACACCAATGTAAAGAGTGATTGTCTGAGCCATCAGGTCCTCCACCGAATACTAATTTTTTTTATATATTTACATTTCTTTATTTCCTTGTATAACATGCATATATCCTAAAAAAAAGGGTGGAAAGGCATTATATTAATTCCCATCTGTAGAAACATTAATTACAAAAATTATACCATGTACAGATTTATAATATACAGTACATAGCCCCTCCCCCCTCTACCCTCCCTGAGTACTCATTTTTAGTGATAAGCAAACTTGACGAATGTTCAGGTTCGGCCAAATTTGGCTCCCAATGGCTGGAGAAGTCAGATGCTGCCCTACCCTAGGGTTGCAAGGAAAACATTGATACAGCCTGTGGCCTATGACTGTATCCATGTTTTCCAGGACTCCCTAGGATGACATCCAACTTCTCATGCCGCTGGGTGTCAAATGCCAAACAATCATGTTCAGCCAAATCCTTACGTTCAGCCAGTTCACTCATCACTACTCATCTTAGGAAAAGGAAGAAGGCAGGAGATGTAGGACATGTTAAAGCCATATCAGAACTGCTAGGAAAGTAGTTTATTTTTAACAAACAAACAAAAATCTTAAAGGGGTATTCCCATATTAACTGACATGGTTATAATTTTAGGATTTGTCAGTTTAAATATAGATTTAAAAAAATAATTTAGCAAACTTGTCTCCTTCTCCTGGTATTTCATTTTATCCCGCTCATTGTTGACAGCTCATTGTCTATGTTACCAACAACCACTCTACTCTAAAAGCACTGGTCTGCTGGTGTACACATAGATATACAGTAGTGTACATATTTATATATATTATACAGGATATACATTATGGATGACATTAATCAAGACTGGCATACTTGTACGCCAGTCTTAAATAAAGCTCCGCCTACATTTTCTTTTATATATCTTCTTATGCCTTTTAGTAAAGCTGGCCGGGGCAAATGAGCCAGTTTCACTTTACAGCATGTTTAATAAATCTCCCCATATATCTATATTTATTGCAATATAACCACTGCTTTTAGAGCACAGTGGTGGTCAGTAACCTAGACAACAAGCTGTCAACAAGTGTAGGAAAAAAGCAGCATATCAGGAGAAGAAGACAAGTTTGCTAAATGAATGTATTTGCAGAAGTATTTAACTTGACAAGTCCTGAGTATAACTGTGTTAGCTGACATAGATTAACCCTCGGTTTTGGAAATAAGGTCTCAGATAAAGAGATGTAGGGTCTTTTCAAGAAAAAAAAATATTGGGCAGTTGAAATCCCACTAGCCGATCTTTCTCTCAACCTGACAGCTGTAGTTTGAGATGAATCATAAAGCCTCCGGACACATTACATGGTCAACCGATGGCAACAAAATCTACTGGTTCGGCCAACTGTTATGTAACGTCTATGGTTATTATAAGCAATCAGGGATGTACAGATAGCAATGGGACCCAAACTATGGTCATTAAGGAGATTCAAATGACATAAGAAGATATCGGTATTATACACCGACCTGGTTGCAAATCCTACATATTTACACCCCTGGCATGAGCCCTAAAGCAACATCTGGCCACATAATGGACGCCAAAGCCAAAAATCTAGTATGAACCTGCCATTTCCACGTAATTTATCTTAGCTGCAACATTACTTTAATCTGCTGGAAATCTTACAAAAAAAAAAACAAACATATCTCTGGCCAGGTAAAATTTACACTGAGAACTCAAACATAAAAAAAACCTGCTTTTCTGAAGTAACACTAAGTCATCAGGCGAGTTGCTCCTATAAAGCAGTGTTTGCGCCCTCAGGCCTTTAAATATTTTCATCTGTTTGGACAAGACTCGGAGTGACTTGACGGTTACTGGAAAGAACTACTTGAAGCCGGTAACTCATGTGTAAATCAATTTTGTGAGCAAAAATAAGAAAAAAAACAACACAGCACTAAGGTGGTGCAGTACAGCTGAGTCAGCGGTCCATGAGGCTGATGGATTTGTGTGTGTGGGTTTTTTTCTTACATTCCTGACACACCTTATAAATATTGTGCAGTACACAGAGGAGACGATTCAAGATTCACAACTGTGTATATGAAAATATTAGTTGATGTTTTGTCGTGGCAAAGAACTTCTGTCTTACCTGGATCCTGTAATGAGTATCGTAGATGGCCCAAAACTCTATTATCTGATAAAACAATAGCTTGAGAATGAGGGGACCCCACTGCCCTTCAGCCTGCTGGTGGCCAACAGAGGTGGTGGTTGAGAACAGCCTCAGTTGAGGGGTCCTCAGTCTCATTAAGTGTAACCCCCATCTATTGGACACTTATGGAAAATCCTGTGGATACACTATGAGTGTCCCAGATGGGAATACCTTCTATGATATGTTGCATTATTGCCAAGATTCCACCAAAATTTTCCATAATTTGATGCCATTGTGTGAATTGACTTGAATAGCAGCTCATGGTCTATTGTAGGATTAGAAAAACATAGCTGATTTCTTCCAGCAACTGTGCCACTCTTATTCTCAGTTTGTGTGTGGTATTGCAGTTCAGTTCCAGCTGTAATACCACACACAACCTGAGATCAGGTGTGGTGCTATTTTTTGAAGAAAACAAGTATGTGTTTTATACTCATACAAATTATAAAAGTTGGATAAAAGTTGACCAAACTCCCTGAATTTGGAAGACTAGAGATGAGCAAACTTTGAGCATGTTTGGGTTCGTCTGAACCAGAACTCTTGGTATTTGATTACCGGCGGATGAAAATGTTGGATGCAGCCCCAGTGAGTCTGAGAAAACATGGATACAGCTTATATTCTATAGCTGTATCCATGTTTTCCATACAGCCTTAGGAATGCATCCAACTTCTTTAGCCACCGGTAATCAAATGCCGAGAGTTCAGGTTCAGACGAACTTGAACATACTCAAAGTTTGCTTATCTCTAGGGAGGACTAATGTATTTGGAGGCCTCAGGACTCCCATGATGATGTCACAAGGGGGTGGTGATACACCCCATGAGTCCTCACAGAATGTACACCCCAAAGGTTGGACAGGGTAACAAATAGGAAGCATTGTCTTATATGGGAGCTATGGCAGGAAAAAGCAACTGCAAAAGGAAAGCCTCCCATTTAGAGTGTTGACCTTGGGCCCTATTTCCTCTGATGGGGTCCATACAACTACAATGACACCACCCAAAACTATGCAAAAAGGCGGTGATCTCCTCCCATAATAAATGGTGGAACTAAGAATCATTGAGTCTTTGAGGTGGTCATCTCAAAGAGGAGATCTTTTCTGCAAGGTTTTACCTGATATAATATTGCATATAATACTCAGGCAGAGCTTGCATCGAGTTTTTGAGACTCAGTAAGAAACACCATCATATTTCTGGAAATTCAGTCTTGCAGGTCCTTCTGACCCGGTAATGATTCAGTCGCACTTATCGAAGGTGAACAAGTCTCTTTACAGAATGATCTCTGAAAACGATGGTGACTAAACAATACGTAATGTAAAGCCTTTCCTCATCAGGTAGAGGAGAACAGGAACTGTGTGTGTTACGAATATGCATGCTTTGTGTCCGGAGGAAGCTGTTTCCTAAGGTGCCGGCAATAGAACGACACTGAGAATAATGGTCACTGAAGACATTGTGCAGAAGCCTTATTATATAGTGACTAGAGATGAGCGAACCGGGTTCGGGTTCGAGTTGATCCGAACCCAAACTTTCGGTATTTGATTAGCGGTGGCTGCTGAACTTGGATAAAGCTCTAAGGTTGTCTGGAAAACATGGATACAGCCAATGACTATATCCATGATTTCCACATAGCCTTAGGGCTTTATCCAACTTCAGCAGCCACCGCTAATCAAATGCCGAAAGTTCGGGTTTGGATGGACTCGAGCATGCTCCAGGTTCGCTCATCTCTAATAGTGACTATATTATGGGTGGAATATCACAGACCATTTTCCAGTCTTTTTTTGTTTTTAAACACCACCCTGTTCCCGTGCTCGGCACTTTTCTTTCTCCGTGCACCGACACAGCTCTATGCACAGGAGTAGGGCCTGCTGTCCCCAGTGTAATGTTATCCCCACTCCACTGTGACATGGCTCCATTGATTTTAATGGAGCCATGTCACGGAGGGGAGGGGATATTGTCAAACTGGGGGAAGTGCATAGAGCCAGGCCGGTGCACTGGCAAAGAATGGTGCCAAGCAGGGGAACCATGCGGCGTTTCAAAAAAAGGACTGCACAACCAGGATCCCCATACCGGTGCCGATCTACTAATGTAAAAAAAAATTATATACCGAATGGTTTATTCACTTTAAGGCTATGTTCACACTATGTTTTTTTCGTAGTGTGAACCCGGCCTAAAATAACAAACAAAGGGTGCTCTAATGGATTTGCTGTTTTGAGTCCTTTTAAATAGGCTGATTATTGGGTGAATGAGCAGAATCCTGATAATTGGCCCACGTATAAGGGCCAGCAAACAGCTGACAAATTAGAAAACACTAGTTAGCAAGCTGATTGCATCATTTAAATCATGGTTTTTGGCCCGACTGAAGACTGACAATGATGAAGGGCTCTACGAACAATCATCCTGGCCTGCAATTGATTCATGTGATGAACGAGAAAATGGTCTTCATCATCTGAAAGCACCTTCTATTCAGGCCATAAAATCCACAATAACAGCCGCATATCACGTGTGGACCATAATCATGAGTTCTAATGGGCACATGAACCATCATGCGATTAGTCGATCCAACTGTGTAAATGAGTACCGATCAGAGGATCAGTCCATTGAACCCTATAAAAGGGCCCTGGCAATTAGCTGCTATCACTAGAGACTGCTCCCAAGGGCTATTCATTACCACTATGGTAAAATGCAGCACTGCATTAATGGCAATGTCTCGCTTTCTGCTCCAGCTATAAGTGGACTTGATCAGGTAACTAGCCATTTGACCTAATATGAAAAAAAGCTGCGCAGATTGGGACACGTTTTTAGGATTTCTATGTTTTTCCATTTTCTTTGTGTAAGGAGGTGTCTGTATATGTTATTCCCATTAGCTGGAAGCTGGTGATTGGAGCAGCTCTCTCTTATGGTGTCCAGCGTTGACAACAACCAGAAAAAGTGGTGTTCAGTGGTAGGGTAATCTGCGTGTTCTCTGAACATGAATGCTCAGCTTTGATTCCACCCTAGGGCTTCCAGAAAAACATGGACACAGCCTATGGCCTATGGCTTTATCCATGTTTTCTAGGACTCCCTAGGCTGGCATCCAACTTCTCCAGACATTACAAGTCAAATACTGAGTGTTTGGGTTCGGAGAGGGTTCAGCAAGTCTGTTCAACACTACCCTTGAGTTCTCTACAGCAAGATTATCTTTATTCATTATTATTCACTGTTAGGTCTGCCGTTCCTCTTAGAGCATGATCTTAGGCTTCCTCACTACAAATAAATGTACTACTTATTGAATGCTGTGTATTGGCCAAGTCATATGGCAAAAACCTTCCTGTAAGGGGAAGAATAAACAAAAAAGACAATGGCCGCAGGAAAACTATATAAGAATATATCCTTGAGGTTACTATAGCTTCATTAGATAAGATTGAGAAGGTCATCCTGGGGGATCTTCAGATGACCCTATGTTTTGACGAAAATGAACCCCCTGAGGACCTAATGCAGGATCATGTGATCCTGGGGTTTTTCACTTATCAGGATATAGAACCTAAAAGAGACAAGAGCAATAGTTTGCATTGTAGTCCCACAAGGGTTGTCACACAAAAATTTTAGACTCCTGAATGATGAATACTGTATGTGCCTTGTTATGTAGACAATGTACCATACAAAAATGGGGAAGCTAGGTGACAACCCCATACGTGCTAGATAGTTCCCATTATCACTATTTATAACTAGAGGACACATTATCACTGCGGTTTACTAAGAATTATTTCCAAGATGACCACAATTCAAGTAAATAAAATTAAAAAAAAATACCCCTTAAAATGACAAAAGTCGCCATAAGCGGAAGAACCTGTTAAAAGAAATGACAAGTGCACCACGACCAGATGATTCTCAAGTTTCTAATGTGACTCACGCAGCAAAGAAAATTTCTTCAAAGTCAGAAAGGTGAATTGAAGTATTTTCATCTGCGGTATTTATAGTGTGTCCTGATGGATAATGCTATGCTAAGAGGCGACAGCTCATTCAAGAGATTCACACGCCGTCATTTGTAAAGGATCACTCATACACCCGCCAAGTAAGGGAGTCTATAAAAGAAAGTCCCAGACATCTTTATGTGGAAACTTCACCTGTCAACATCAGGTAGTCTGATCTTTTTCTTGTTGGAGCTCTATACAGTCCTCTAAATCCCCTTTAGATAGAGGTAAATGATGACATTTTGCATGTCTGGAGTCACCACTAGGGGAGCTCAAGAGCTTACTGCATACTAATTTAATATTGAGCTTAAAGGGAAACTTCTAACCTATTGACGTCCCTAAAGGGTACGGGGAGCTGAGGATGAAAGTTATTTTCTAACCTTGATCCTTGGCACCATTTTTATGAATTTGTAATTTTTTAGATATGTAAATAAAGGACTACCACCCTCAGTGCACCGATCTGCCTTGGCCATCCTGCCGTTCTGATGAATATAGAGGCGGCGCTCCTTAATTACATCACTCCTGCGCAATAGTAAAATTGCTCAGTGTACAGTATTAGTAAGTATACTTACTGTATATAGTGATAGCAGCTCCCTGTGTACCTCATAGAGCTAAAATCAGACTCCCCTCCTCCAGGCTGTGCTGTCCTGATTTGTGTTGAGTCTGTCCATAAGATGGCCAACATGGAGAAGCATGTGACTCCTGTGTCCACCACATGCCTATGGTGTACACTGGGGGGAATTACATGGTCACATGCTCCTCCATGTTGATCATCTTATGGACAGACTCACCACAGAGCAGGACAGCACAGCATGGAGGAGGGGAGTCTGATTTTATCTCTATGAGGTACACAGGGAGCTGCTGTCAGTATTCACAGTGAGTACACTTACTAATACTGTATACAGAGCAATTTTACTATAAAGTGGCAAACCACTTTAACGTAATGTGCTGCTGGTATAGGGTTAAAGCAGATAAAAACAACATACTTACCTAGCCCCGATCTAGTCTTCTCTTTCCGATCCCCAGATCTTCTGTCTTCTTCCCACTTCTGAGATGAGCACTTAATGCAAGACCTGCCTCCTCAGCTAATCAAAGACTGCAACTGTGGGAACTCTCAGCCAGTGATTGGTTGAGCTAGTAGGTCCTGGTCTTGTGAAAACAAAGATAGAAAAAGATAGAAAATCTCAGGACCTGAAAGATAATATCAGGCATGCCATGGACCAGGGCTATCTTTCTTTCACCCTAGCAGAATAGTACTTTTTTTGGAATACCGTTTTAAATTAGGGGTTTTCCACCAAAAATCCATCAGCAATCCATGTGTCATTAAAGAGTACTGTCGTTTGTTTTGTTTGTTTGTTTGTTTTTGCAGAAATCGATAGTCCAGGCGGTTTTAAGAAACTTTGTAATTGTGTTTATTAGGCAAATATGCCATTATCTGCATTCAAAAAGCCTATTCCCAGGTCCCCCCTCCCTCCTCTTTTCCATCCACTGCAAAATATCAGGAAATTGTGACTTGTTGCATCAGACACAACCTGTCTGTTCTATAGAGAGGGGAGGGGGAGGAGGGAGTTAGTCGGCAGTAAAGAGCAGAGAACAAAGGATTACACAACACGGAGGTGGGTGACAGGGGTATTCAGAGGTCTGAGAGTTCAGCGCTGACTGTCAGAGGAGATAGCCGGGTGATTAACTGTAGATTAACTCTTTGTTATCCTGTTTTGGTGCCTCATCTCTCTCCACCCCTCCCCTCTCCATAAGCAAGCCATGAAGACAGGGGGGATAGCTTCAAACTGTTTTTTTAATGATAAAAATGCATTTTTCAGCTAATAAACCCAATTACAAAGTTTCTTACAATCGCAGGTACTATTGTTTTCTGAAAAAAAATATTTAACTACAGTGACACTTTAAGTCTAATGAGAATTAAATGGAAACTATCAGCAGTTTAGACAAATCTAACCTGCTGATAGCTCTCTGTTGCACAGGGCACTGAGGATAAAGGTAAGTCTCTTACCTTCATCCTGAGCACTGTTTTTGTGCACTTTGCATTTTAAACCAGCGAGTAGTAAGGCCCTTTGGCGCACTGGGGACGAGGCTACGGCCCCCAGAGCACCGATCCATCTCCGGAAGACCTGCTCTGTTGATAATCATTAGAAGAGACAGGCCGGCCAAGGGGTGAACCGGGGGCGGCAGCCCCACCCCAAGTGCTACTAACTGCCTTACTACACTCCAGATCAAAATTCAAAGTGCGTGGGAAAGGTGTTAAAGGTGAAGGTAAGAGACTTACCTTCAACCTTAGTGCCCAGAGCACAATAGGCAGCTATCAGCAGGTAAGACACGTCTAACCTGCTGATAGTTTCTGTTTGAACTCCTCCGCATTCTATACAAAGGGTCTATTCACACCATATATATGGGCTTTTTGAATAGGATACTATGAGGGTACCTTTGATTAGGAAAAAGTGTATTGTATGTCATACCTATGGGTTTCTATGGGCCAAAGCAGTATCCCTATCACATTCTGTACACTAGACTGAAGGCCCTATTCCACGGAACGTTTTTGAACGATTATCGTTCATAAAATCGATCAAACGACCGCTCGTTAACGATATTTGTTCTGTGAAATAGCTGTAAGCGAGCGAACGACAACTACGAAATCGTCGTTGAGTCGTTCACTATTTTTTTTCAACATGTCGAAAAAAAATCGTTGGTCTTTCAACAATAATTCGCTAATCATTTCGTTGAATAAAGAATCTTTTAGTCTTTCTTGAAATGTCTACCTACATTTCCCCACCTATATGCTCAGCCCGGTGAACGTTTTAAACGACCATGTAACGGTCGCAAAAAAATCGTTACACTACAGATATCGTTCACGTTCCCACACGTATTATGTGTTATCGTTCGCTTAAAAAAATCGTTAAGTGCTCGTTAACAAGCAGTCCTTGGAGCAAGTCTATGAACAATAATCGTTCTGTGAAATAGGGCTATTACACTGGTTCATGACAGCACTGAATAATGAGGTCACCTTCATTTAATAATACAAGTCTATAGAGAGTTTTTTGCAATTAAAGTCAGTGGCCAAACCTACACATGGTGTGAATAGAAAGCATCTTCAGGGGCGTCTCCAGAGGTTCCAGCTGGAACCCTTTAATAAGTGTATAGTCCACTTTAAAGGGTACTTCTCATTGACCTTATGAGACCTAAAGCTGGTCCTCCAATATTTCCCCTGATCCCATAAACATGCACACTCTGCTTGGGCAAGTGTGCATGTTTTCAGAAAAGGAGAAGGGCAGAAAGCCGCTGCAAGGCATCTCCCCAAGAACAAAACCAAAGTGTATTGAAATCGAATCTATTCAACCATACTCTCAATAAGACGCCATACACATTAGATCATGGGTCTCCAAACTGCGGCCCTCCAGCTGTTGCAAAACTACATTTCCCATCATGCCTGGGCAGCTAAAGCTTTGGATTTGGCGTTCCAGGCATGATGGGAAATGTAGTTTTGCAACAGCTGGAGGGCCGGAGTTTGGAGACCCATGCCCTAGATCATCTGCACTTCCTGGTTTGTCCAACGTAAATAGGTACGCCACAGATTTTTTTTTTCTTTCAAATCAACTAATGTCAGAAAGATATTGAGAAAGTGATTTGTAATTTACTCCTATTTAAAAATCTCCAGCCTTCCAGTACTTATCAGTATTCTTTCCAGTGTGACACAATGTTCTCTGCTGCCACCTCTGTCCATGTCAGGAACTGTCCAAAGCATGAAATAATCTGGTCGGCAGTAGGGACTCTTGGCAGGGGTCCTCAGTTGCCGCATAAGTATGTAAGGATCGGGGGATCTGACTCTCAGCCCTTGCGGCACATGAGGGTTTGGGAGTTGGAACGCTTGGTAGTTTTAAGACCCGGCAGGTGGAGCGGATAAGGTCCTTAAAATAGGGACACTTGCTGTACCAAGTTGGACTTCAATGGGATGTGTGTGAGGGGCACCTACAAAAATAAAAGAGTGTGGGCACAACCGCTTATTTTGTTGGATGAATGTGGTTAGGGATTGTAAGGTGTTGGGGACCGCTGGGTGCACTGTTCCAGCTAGCACAATAGAGTCATTCTTTTTGAGGAGAGTTTAGTAGGTAATACTACAGATTGTTGAGGCCAAATTCGGCTTGTAGTGGTAGGTTTTGGATGTATAGGGACTAGGAAATATTTCTGGACAAGGGAGAAGCAGTATCTTTTGCAAGGGGCTAAATTTTAGCAGGTCCAATGTAAGCAGCAGTAGATGACCTTGGAAGCATTCTCGGGGATACCCCCTCCTGAATTTTGGTATAGATGTAATCTTCCTAGATCTGTTCCTCTGTTTGGAATATTTCAAAAGTATTCTTCTTGATCCTATATGATTTTAAACATGAATCTTCTTTTCTATTCAAAAAATTATAATAAAAAAAAAAGGAACTGTCCAAAGCGGGAGAAGTTTCCTTTTTTTTTATTAAATCTGTTTTTATTAAAAAGTAAGCAGGAGAGGTTCAGGAACTGTTCAAGCCATGAAGCATTCCACATTGCTATAAATTTCCTGCACAATTTATTACAACCACGCTTAAAGATCTCTTCCTGAAGAGATCTCTTCATGCTACTCTGTGCTAAGGTAGCCAGCAGCTCAAAGAAGGAGAGGTATTCTATGGGGATCCCCTACTACTCTGGACAGTTCCTGACATGGACAGAGGTGGCAGCAGAGAGCACTGTGTCAGACTGGAAAGAATATACTACTTCCTGCAGGATGTACAGCAGCTGATAAGTACTGGAAAACTTACAATGACAAAATTCAAAGTTCAAACTTCTGACAACTCAACTCAGTATTCCGCTGCTAAAGCGAGCAGTTCACTTGCAATAGAAGTCCATGGAACTTCTAGAAATTTTATATATAGCTCGCTTTCACAGCGGAATACAGAGTTGCTGGATGTTTGATCTTGTATCCTGTTGCTGCATTAATACTAGATAATATTTAGTGACCTGGCAACAGATGATCATAGACTCATGACATCAGCCCAGCTGTGGTATAGGAGGAGTTATTAGGCATCTATACATGCAATATGTCCAGTAATATGGCGCACAATTCTGAGGTCTGTTCCCAGCTCTTTAGTCTCTGTGATCTGTTCCCAGCGCCATACTTTATAAAGGTCTATTACATTATCCCCCACCCCCCATTAGATATTACAGGCAGTCATTTAAGGTCAGGCTGGTGCAGCTAAAGCTTTACTAATGCAAACAAAGACACTCGACAGCTGCTAAACTCCTGTATACCGACTGTATGCAAAGGCACCATTGACGTCACACGTGTCATTGTAGGCAGCATCCTAGTGACCGGCATTGGGTCTGCAGCATGAATGAGCCGACAGATGTCATGTCAATAATTACAGAGTAGATTGGATTATATGAAGTCATTAACGTGACAGATTTATCTGACTGTGCAAAACAACACAGGGTTAGCTTACAACTTAAAGGGGATGTCATTTCCACAGCAGCTTTTCTCTAGAGTTGTGTTTCCTAACCTTGGGTTGTGTGGCTGTTGCAAAACTACAACTCCCAGCATGCCCCCACTGCCTTTGACAGACCAAAGTTAGAAAACACCAATGTAGAAGGACAGAAAGGCATTGCTGTATTCAAGTGAAAGGTGCTACGTTGCAATACCATAGACAGCCAGTAAAAA
Source organism: Dendropsophus ebraccatus (assembly GCF_027789765.1). Classification (NCBI taxonomy): domain Eukaryota; kingdom Metazoa; phylum Chordata; class Amphibia; order Anura; family Hylidae; genus Dendropsophus; species Dendropsophus ebraccatus. The sequence goes on along the minus strand of NC_091464.1, from coordinate 60,222,059 downwards.
AAAGTGGCACTGTTTCTACAGTAAAATAGGAATGGCACACCAGTGTAGTGATGAGCTGTCTTCCCATATAAGCATCATCCTGTGAATAATCCTATATATACTGTGATGTCATCAGCGAAGGTGAAACATTTGTATTATTTTGGCTGCCAGGACAACACCCCACCCATATCCAACCAACACCACCCCATAGCCACCATGTACAGACTACACTATGAAGGTGTGCAACCGAAATGGCTTAGATCCAATTCTTTTATTTGATGATTTTATTCTTCTTTTTGAATGATAGATAGATAGATAGATAGATAGATAGATAGATAGATAGATAGATAGGAGATAGATAGATAGATAGATAGACAGAAGATAGATAGATAGATAGATAGATAGATAGATAGATAATAGATAAATAGATAGATATTAGATAGATAGATAGATAGATAGATAGATAGATAGATAGATAGATAGGAGATAAATAGATAGATAGATAGATAGATAGATAGATAGATAGAAGATAGATAAATAGATAGATAGATAGATAGATAGATAGATAGATAGATAGATAGGAGATAGATAAATAGATAGATAGATAGATAGATAGGAGATAGATAGATAGATAGATAGATAGATAGATAGGAGATAGATAGATAGATAGATAGATAGAAGATAGATAGATAGATAGATGATAGATAAATAAATAGATAGATAGATAGATAGATAGATAGATAGATAGATAGATAGATAGGAGATAGATAGGAGATAGATAGATAGATAGATAGATAGATAGATAGATAGATAGGAGAGAGATAGATAGATAGATAGATAGATAGATAGATAGATAGATAGATAGAAGATAGATAGGAGATAGATAGATAGATAGATAGATAGATAGATAGATAGATAATAGATAGATAAATAAATAAATAGATATTAGATATATAAATAGATAGATAGATAGATAGATAGATAGATAGATAGATAGATAGAAGATAGGAGATAGAAGTAGCTCAGACTCCTATCACCACAAAGCCTCCCTGAGCCATGGAGCCCAATGTGCCCTCCAACAGGGTATCCACCACCAGTCCAGCCAAACCCCACAATATGCCCTGACAAAAGCCCAAGTAAAGGGGGTGATAGAGAGATACCAGGGGCAATATACAGAGATATGGAGGAGAGAAAGGAGGCCACCCTGGAGGTAGCTGTCCAGTATGTCTCCACCTGCCACCAGCTGAGATGATCATAAGATACCATGGACTGTTATACACCCTGTTATTCCCCAATTCTGCCCCTTACCCATATCCACCCTCCTCCCCACATGACTCCCCTCACAACCACAACCCATCTATTATACTCTTTGCTTTGGCAATGCTAAATGTTTATTTTGGACCTGCCAATAAAGTTTTTTTGAATTAGATAGATAGATAGATAGATAGATAGATAGATAGATAGATAGACAGATAGATGGGAGATAGATAGATAGATAGATAGATAGATAGGAGATAGATAGGAGATAGATAGATAGATAGATAGATAGATAGATAGATAGACAGATAGATGGGAGATAGATAGATAGATAGATAGATAGATAGATAGATAGGAGATAGATAGATAGATAGATAGATAGATAGATAGAAGAGAGATAGATAGATAGATAGATAGATAGATAGATAGAATATAGATAGGAGATAGATAGATAGATAGATAGATAGATAGATAGATAGATAGGAGATAGATAGATAGATAGATGGATGGATAGGAGATAGATAGATAGATAGATAGATAGATAGATAGATAGGAGATAGATAGATAGATAATATATATAGGAGATAGATAGATAGGAGATAGATAGATAGGAGATAGATAGATAGATAGATAGATAGATAGATAGATAGATAGATAGATAGATAGATAGATTTGACATATGAGTGGCCTGCTGAAGCAGTAGACCAGTAGCAGAAGACTATAGATTTTTAGAAGCGATGTGACTCCAGAACACATGTACTGCCCCCCACTGACCGGTCCGGCTATTGAGTACTGTTTGGAGATGAGTGAATCTAGAGAGCGTGCACAAGTCCCATCATTCAACTTTTTAAATGTAATTTGTGCCTTTTTATTTCTTCTCATCTCCAGACTATTATGAACCCTCTTGGTTCTCTCCCCCCTCTGACAATGCAGGTTGGATTGTCCCTCATGCATTTATTTTCATTATATAGTTATTATTGTGCATTTCTTGTATACATCTATCGTATACCCGGCCCCCATTTGATCCTTGCTCAGTGGGGTGTACACCCTTTATCCCAGGGTGTTATTTGGCTTGTTTTTAAATGTTTTTTATGTTTTTTGGTTGAGCTGTATTTCTAATAAAGTACGTACATTTTTGCTACTAATTTTGGTGTGCACATTTCTATATATGTACTTCTTTGTTCTTCTCTTTTACAAGAAAGCCTCCTGTGACATCAAATATGATGCGGTGACACAGGGGAGAGAAGCTAGGGGTCAATACAAGTTTTGTTGTCCTTCTATTTTTAATTTCCTGTCAGCGAGGACTATTGGTAATATTATATTTCAACGTTATATATCTTGGGGTGGTAGTTTAATGTAAATACAATTTTCTCATGCTAGAGTTCCCCTTTAAGGTATAGCCCCACAGTGCAGCTGCCCAATGCACATGGCGTCCAAAGGGCACACATTTTGCAGGTAAAACTGGTGGGTGTGGTTCCCTACGTACACGGCAGCCATAACAGGGGACCGTGCCCATATTTACAAGGCGAATAGAGTGTAATTGAAATAAGATACGTGAAAAGAAAAGGGAGCTACAAATGTAAGTCATTCCTGTTGTTTGTTTGTTTTTTCATTTATTTTTTTGTGACGATTGCAATTTGCTATATAAAAAAAAAACACACACAACTACCACTCACATAGGACCATAAGGGTAGCTTCTAACGTACTGTATCACAGCTAATTCCACGCTGCGAGTTCCGAATCGAAATCCACAGCAATACTCTGCATTGTTAGGGTTCATTTACACAGAAAGATTATCTGGCAGATTATCTGCCAAAGATTTGAAGCCAAAGCAGAGATATAACAGAGATAAACAGAGATAAGGTCATAAAGGAAAGCCTAAGATTACTCCTCTTTTCAAATCCATTCCTGGCTTTGGCTTTAAAAATCTGTCAAATAAATCTCTCTGTGTAAATAGACCCTAAGCTACTGCCTACTTAACCCATCAGCTGCCGGGCTTTAACAAGCTTATACATTACCTGCCCGTGCTCCCGTCTGCTTCTAATGGTCCTTTTACACGGAACGATTATCGTTCGAATTTGCACGATAACGATCGAATTCGAACGATAATCGTAGGTGTAAACGCTGCAAATGATCAGATGAGCAAGAAATCGTTCATTTTGATCTTTCAACATGTTCTCAAATTATCGTTGGTCGTTCGCAAAAAATTTGCAGATGGTTCCGTGTAAACATTCTTTCAACGATTTCACCTATGTGTGAGATAGGCTTAAGCGATCGCAAAACGATCGCATAACGATTTTTGCCATACGATGTATCGTTCCGTCTAAACGCTGATCGTTATTAAAAAACATTGTTCATCCAAAATCGTTAATCGTGCAATCGGGCGAATTATCGCTCCGTGTAAAAGTACCATAAGACTCCCGGGTCACTGATGTCCCGCTCAGCCAATCAGTGGAGGGAGAGTGCACTGATTGGCTGAGTGGAATGGCGGTGAACCAGGAGTCAGAGAAGCAGGCGGGAGCACGGGCAGGTAATGTATCCGCTTGTTGGCCCGGAAGATGCTAAATAGACAGTGGCTACATTCTCGCAGCGGAATAAAAACCCACTGAGGAATAGGTGAGGAATTGAAGAGGAATCCACTCAGGGTACATTTTAGCAGATCTAATCTGCTGCGTATCTGCTGCGTATTTGCTGCGTATCGCAGCAGTAAATACGCTGCGTATACGGTGTGTGTGTTTGTACCCTTAGGGTGGGTTTACATTGAGGAATACTCGCGGATAAACTCAAAGGAATTCTGCCAGCTCCATGGACGCCATTCTATGGGCCGGCTGATTCCGCATTCTGCCGAAAGAACTGACATGTCAATAGAATGGTGTCTATGGAGCCGGCGGAAAGGCACGTGTCCGTGAGCGCGTACATTCGGCGGAATTCTGCAGGGTTTATCCGCGAGAATTCCTCAACATGAACCCACCCAAAGGGTAGGTTCCCACTACGGAACCCAAGCAGAGAATTTCCCACGAATTCCGTAGCTCGTACCCGTTCATGGTCACGCGCCTCTCTGCCAGATCCATAGACACCATTCTATGGGCAGCCCGATTCTGTTATCCGCCAATAGAATCTGCCCGTGCATAGAATGGTGCCTATGGCATGGGCGGAGAGGCGTGCGGCCGTGAATGGGTACGAGTTATGGAATTTGTCGGAAATTCTCCGTTCGGGTTCCGTAGTGTGAACCTACCCTTTAACCTACCCTATAAATAAATAATAATAAATAAATAATAATAAATACCCTTATTTCAGCTTGAAATTCCTCCCGTAAAATATAAACAGAGTAATGTCCCATTGTGTTCAATGGGATTGCCACTCTGTTGTTCACACTGCAGAATTTTCTGCTGCAGATCCGATTTCCGCCAAAAGGGTAGGTTCACACTATGGAATCCACCCCGATAAATACCAACAAATTCCGTGGCTCGTACCCGTTCATGGCGGCGCGCATATCCGCCCATGCCATAGACACCATTCTATGGGGGGGGGGGGGGAATTCTGCGTTCCGCAAAAAGAACAGACATGTCTATTCTTTCTGCGAAATGTGGAATCGGCCCGGCCATAGAATGGTGTCTATGGCACAGGCTGATATGCGTCCGGCCGTGAACGGGTACAAGCCACGGAATCTGCCAGAACTTCTCTGCGCGGATTCCGTAGTGTGAACCTACCCAAAGAAGTGACATGTCAATTCTTTGGGTGGATTCTGCTAATGGAATCCTATAGACGTCAATGGGGGCTTAAATTCTGCTTGAATTCTGCTCCTATTCTGCCAGAGCTGAATAGGGGAGGAATTTCAAATAGAAAACTTTCCTCTACAATTCCTCTGTGTGAACCCACCCTGAAAATGTAGAGCCATAGGCCATGACAGTACGGCAGTGGATTTCGCTGTGAAATTCACTGCACTGTGGTACGTGTGAAGCTAATTTAAAATTAAATTTTTATGCACAAACACTGAATTCTATTGCCGCTATTTTATTTTGATAATGGACATAATATTATAAGATGCAATACAAGAGCAGCAGCACCACCAAAATCTCTAGGGTGCAAATCCCCCCTGTAGCTGCAGTGGGATCCCTGCAGTGGAGGCTCTTCCCCTGCTGCTGCCCCATGTGTTTCCTATAGGACTGGGGATAATCAGAGCTGATTGCCCTGGGAAGCTGAGCTGTAGCCTTAGGAGTCTTCACACCTGGTGGAGAGGGAGAGATAGAGGAGAGGGAGGGAGGGCATGAATGAGTGTGTGATCTCTCCCAGGCTTTTATTACAGCTGCTGCTGCTGGGGAGGGGTGTGCACCAGAACAATGCTCCTCCCTGCTGCCTGTGCTCAGAGCTGGACTTCCCCTATACAGCCAGATACAGGCAGCACTAGAGCTAGAAGCACACATACACACTCTCTCTGTGACTTGGAGGGTCTCCTCCTTCTCTGGGGTCCCCTGGGATACTATACACCCCTATAATCTTGCACACCCTGTGGACTATTATCTTGGAAGCTTACTGCTCACTTTTGGGACTGTATTTTGCTCTGGATCCTGTTTATTCAGGTAAGAAGATACAATGTATCTGTTTTATGTTGTTGTTTATATTGCTTTTTTATTTGGTTACATGCACTTGTATTAGAATGGAGCTGACCACACTACATCCACCTTGTAAGCCATTGCTTGTATTAGAGCCGCCTTCTTAGACCCTTTGTGGGTGAGCCTTGAGTCTGTCCCAAGTGCTGGCAACTATAAAGTAAACTGTATGGGTATAGAGTTGTGTAATTCTGCTGTGCCCACATAGTATTACCTCATTTATGTTAGTATGGTGGGCGGGTGGCATGGAGTAACTTTGGGTCCTTCTATTTTAAGTTGTTTTGTGTCTTTGTAGCTAGGGTGGATGTGACTTTTTATTATAAGTATACCTTCTATCTGCTCTTACATCTGTCACTCATAGGACTCTCTTAGACTCTATTATGTCTTCAGTTTAATAGGTGCCTTTTTTTAGATGGAGCATGTTATAGTATAATATAATTGTACCTGGTTTAGTGCTGTCAGCCCTTAGTGACCTGTGCGCCTTGTTCTACCTGTTTGTAAAATTCCTCTCACGCCTACATGTTTTTATTAGATTAATATTTTATTTTACTATGAATGGGTTAGTCACTGCTTATGGCTACTATGTGATTGCTGGATAGATAGCGATGAATAGACAGCCTCTTAGTAGTGGAACATGATAAGCTCTAGGAGCTGGGCACATGCCTGGGAACAGAAAAGGGGAAAATTAAAAAAAATAAAAATAAAAAATAAAAAAAAATTTCCACGGCTCTCATGTGATAATAAACTTAGATTATAGCTTGAAATGTGTTTTATTTTTTAATGCGTGCCTCCATTTTCCCTTCGGCTTTTTCAATATGAAGATTTTTTATTTTATTTTTATTTTATTTTTTCTGTTTTTGTTTTGAATTGTGTTAAGTAAAGTTCTTCTAGTTGTATCTTAGATATTTTTATGCCTTTGGCAAATGGGGCAGGAGTGTCAGTTTTCACAATAGGCTGGGATTGTAGATTACGAGAAGGGTACGTCATCGTGTGAATGGGAAAGCTTTATGGGTCCTGAGTGAGTTGTAAGATTCTGGGACTGGATAGAATTTAACTCATGTGGACTGTATCGACAATGGTAATCTATATGATAGGGATTTTTTTTTTTTTTTTGTATACATTCAAATATCCTAAAATATTTTTACATTTCACTCCATGGCTGGGGAATGGCTTGTATAAATATTTATTTACTAATATACAAAAAGTCATAGCCATTCATGAAGTAATTTTGTGCACTCAACTAATGACAAAAAAAAGTCCCTTGAAACTAATTGTTTCTATGGTGTAAACTTTTTTTTTTTTTTTTTAAGGGACAGGTTAGGGGTTTCAGGTAAACTTTCAGTTTTGGTTGCCATGTAAATACCCCTCCCCCCCCCACCACCACATTTTTTGTAATATGAGTAATTTTAAGGCAGAGGATATTTTCCTATTTGTCACATTGTCATGTAAAGTAAAGGGAGGGTTTCTCTTTTCTCTGCTAGAAGCTTTTATTTGAATTTATGTCAAAACTTTGTGGTGTTTGTGTACATTGAAGTTGTGCACACTTTGATAGGGAAGGCTTTGTAGTCTTAGAGACAAAAGAATCTAATTTTGTAGCTGCAGATGTGGACTTTGATGTGGCGACGCTGCCCCCAGTGTTTAAAGTGCAGGCCCGGCTTTTAAATTGAAGTCACCAGACAAATTAATTTCAAAGAAGGGGGGGGGGGGGGGAAATAGAATTTTTTTTCTTCTTTTACAGCCGCCACCATGTGTCCTGTGTTCTCTTTATCATTGCATTTTGAATCTCTATGTTGCTGAAGGAAAATGAGCTGTAGGCCTTATATGTGTGAGTTTTTGAAATGTGTTTATACTTTTAATTACACTCTTCTTTGATAGAAGGTAAAGAGGACAGAACATGTGAACAGTCATTCTATGGGTTAATCTAGAAAACATAGAGGAAGCTACCTGAGTCGCAGAATGTATACAGTAACCGCAAGAAAAAAAATTTGAGATGCTTTTAAGGGGGAGGGGGGGGGGAACCACAGTGGAAACTTTTTTTTTTTTTTTTTATCATTATTGCTGATGCAAGGTATGATATAAAAAAGTGACAGCTTGATAAACTCCAGGTATTGGCGGAATTATTAAAAATAAAAAATAAAAAGTTTTGAGCCAAAGCAAGAAGAACAGGAAATATTACAAAAGGGTTATGCAGGGTTAGAAAAACATAGTTGCATTCTTGCAAAAACACTACCACTACATCAATGGAACTGAGCCGCAATACTACACACAACCTGAGGACAAGAGTGGCGCTGTTCTGGAAAAAAAAAACAGCTGATACCGTATAATCCTGTTAAACTTCTCTCCAAAAAACAGCAAAGTAATGTAAAAAATTATTTGATATTTCAGTAAGGCTCTGAGTACATCTACACGGATGTGTGGGATAAAGTTCTTGTCATGAAGGGGGTGTGGCTTTCTTTGGAGGCGGAGTTAATTGTAGGCAATATTAACAGAAAGCGGTCATGAGTGGGTTGACAATCTATGGTGTCTGTCTAGATGCAGGTTAGTTGTGTGATCACGGTTGGTTTATTGGTATAATATGTTTTAGTAGAGTTTTATTTTTTGCATTAATTTTGCAAAAGCTAAAATTTCAGTAATACAAAAATTTTTATTTCTTTTTTTTGTAGTTGCCTTTGTAACGGGTCACTTGACATATATAGCCTTCAATGAATTTTAAATGATGCGGTTGCCTTTTGGGCCTGTGCACACTGTGCCTCGTGCAGGGACTTGGCGCCACCATACTGGCTCAGAGTGCAAGGTTTTGCTTTCTCCACTTTGGTTTAGCCCAGGGATGGGAAACCTTCTGCCCTCTGTTGCAAAACTACAATTCCCATCATGCCTGGACAGCAAAGCTTTAGATGGAGGGCCAAAAGTTCCCCATGCCTGCTTTAGTCCAAGGTTGTTAAATAATAATAATGAATGCAGCTTGAGCATGCCTGTCTCCGACTGCTCCAGTTTACGATCATCTTAGTTGTTGAATTTAAAAGAACTTTTTCTTCAAATCTTCATACAATCGGTGACCCTTGTCCCATGTCTGTGCATTCACCCTGGGTGCCATGGCTTGCAGTTATTCCGCAGTGTACATGCCAGTCTTTGCTGATTGATGCTTTTGCAGTGGCCGGGTCTGGAATATTTTTGTTACGCCTCTGTTGTGATTGCATACATCTACTGCGATGAATGAGCCATGTCTGCCTGTGACCTGTTGGCTCCTATTCACAACAAAGGTCCCGGGCCCGACCCTGACTGGACCTTGTAACCATTGTGAAGCTGAGATCATGACTGGAGACAGGTGTCCGCGTGTTTCTCCGTCACGTTATGAAGTGATCCTGCTGTTTGGTCTGAGTACATAAAGGTGTGTTGGGTTCAGTATCAGGGCTCTGCCGCCTCATATTACCTCAGTGTTTTTGAGCAAAACTGGACGGACGAGTTACATGTGACTAACTGCAAGGTAGAAGTGGCTTGGTGACTTTCCTATGGCTGTGGTCATGAGTGAACTAGGATTCCGGAGTTGTGTGATGTCTCCATAGACTCACTTGTTTTATAATGTATATGTTTTGTTTGTGTTTAGGCTTGTCAACTGTATACAGTTTTGGGCACTTGTATATAAGAACTGAACTGGAGGAGGGTGACCAAGGTCACTAAGAGAAATGGGTGGGTTACAGTACCAGGCCAGATGATCAAGCTAGAGAAAAGAAGGTTTCACCATCAGCACAGACACAGATTCTTTACTGTTCGAGCAGTGAGACTATGGAACTCTATGCCACATGATGTTGTCATGGCTGATTCACTAAATAAGTATACAGGAGGCCTGGGCACTTAAAAAAAAAAAAATTATATTAAAGTTATGGGGCAAATCTTTTTGGGGCCACAATTTCTCATTTTGGTGTGTTTGAGATTCTAGGGCGCCATAGCATTAGGGACAGTATATAAGAGCACTGTATTGGTGAGTGAGTGTTGCCCATAGCAAACAGCTTTCATCTCTAGGTTCCTATTCTCTCACACACACACACACACACACACACACACACACACACACACACACACACACACACACACACACACACACACACACACACACACACACACACAGGCAATGATTTGAAGACTCCTATTTCTCATGTGTCTTTTCAAAACTTTTCTGCACGTTGCTTTCTTATAAAATAAATGGGAGCTTCATAGTTGGGATAAAAAGCCACGGGGATTTCAACTGCTGAATTTTCAGTGAATTTTTATTTTTTATTTTTTTGGTGTGTGAGAACAGTCTTGAAAGCTTTGCAGTGATTGGTTGCTAGATTTAACATGGGCAGTTTGGATCTTAACTATCTGTTGCCCCTAGCAACCAATCACAGCAAGGCTTTCATTTTAAACATGCTTTGAAAGAATGACAAATGCCGTGAAAGCAACAGACACTTATACAGTTAAAGGGGTTATCCAGCGCTACAAAAACATGGCCACTTTCTGTAGCCATGTTTCTGTAGCTCTGGATAACCCCTTTAAGAAATGTTGTCTCAGTTAGCAATCTAATAAATGAAATTTCTGATAACTGGATAAAACAGACTGGGGGTGCAGATCCGGATATGTTAATTTAACTTTTAGGTGTAGTTGCCCTTTAAGGCATGATATGCATTGTAGTTTTGCAACAGCTAGATAGGCCCTAATCTATATTGATGCAGGGTGGACAGTTTTGTCATCTTTTCATTGTCATGTTCCATTGTACTAGGGGGGCTCTCCTTGTACTCCCCCCTCCTAGGGTAAAAGGGCCTTTAACCCGTAGACAATTGAATATCATCATACAGGAAACCTGACTCCATTACTTTATGTATTAATCTTCTGCTATATAGCAGGGCCAGCCCTGGGAAGATGGAACGGTTAATAGTATCCTGAGATTCTGAATGAGTTTGTTGCTAAGCAGCCCCCATACATGTGTCATCTGGCCAGTAACATGCTTCCCTGGCACGTGAGGCCTATGGTGTAGTCTTCTCGGTAACAGCTCAGAAATTTGAGCTGATGCAATGAAAGGATTGATTTCTTACAACACGAATTAAAACCTTACAGTAATACAGTGTCAAGAGTTGCAAGATTTGAAATGCTATGGATGTACACAAATGTAGCAGAGCTGAATATGCAGTTGTTTCATTGTACATGATGAAAACAGTCTGAGTTAAGATAATGGAGAAGGCAGATAGTACGTATTACAAGTCATACCAACTGACAAACTCCTTGCAGCTACATCTTTATATTAAAAATCAATATAGAGGGTCATGTCTGAAGCTCTTCGACCCTTGTGTCCATTTAGAATCCGCAGTGAAGTATGTGAAGGTCATATTGCCTTTCTATAAGGATGTGCAAATTATCTGGGATTGGGGAAGAAGGGTACATCAACCCATAATTGGGGAAGATAGATACATCCTATCAATCTAAAAAAAAAAAAAAAAAAAAAGTTGAAACTGAATCATACAAGTATCATTAAAGCTTGCCAAGCGTTTTGTTTATTGCAGATGTTAGTATGTAGACCATTGGTCAGGCTGTCGGGGCATGTTGGGAGATGCAGTTTTTGTATGAGTATAAGACAATGGTTTTAGTACTTACATGAAAGTTTCCAACATGGAAAGTTAATTGTTTTTTGGGATCTTTTAGAAATTCTTAAGTGTTTTCAATCAAAAAAGGAAACTGTTTTGGGGGGGAAAGCCTATTGTTTGTATACTGACCTGTGAATGAAACCCAGCTGGTGTTGTTTTTGTGTAAATAGGTGTAGAATGGGTAAGATAATGGCAGGGTCCCTCCCCAAGTGTGACATCAATCTCAACACCTCGGGCACTTCAATCTCTAGTGAGTCACACCATCTCTCACATCTGTCCCCTCTAGTGCATTTCCCTTGAAGTAAGGCTCCCTACTAGCAAGTGCTAGTTGCTTGGGGGACTCCATAGTGATAGGACACGTCGTCTCCTCCTCCCTAGAGTTAAAGAAAACAATTGAAAAAAAAAATTCAAAATTTTTAAATCTGCCTGTTCTCCCGTAGATCCAATGACTGAGTTTGAAATTCGAAATATGGATCAGGTGGCTCCGGTCTACAACATGCACCGAGGAATCCTGAAGGTAAGTGCCATTGCACTGACTTTTTTTTTTTTTTTTTTTTTTTTTTTTCAGTCTTACAAAAAAAAATACATAAAATTTATCTGTCTATGGGAAAGCTATAATGGTGACATTAATTTTTGTGGGCACGAAAATACTGTCTCCAAACGGCACTTTATGAACGAGGCCTATTGCACTTTTCCCCAAAACTCTCAGTAGTTACTCGCTAAGTCCATTGGCACATGGTTTTTGTATAAAAAGGTATCTGTAAAATGCATAGTCCTGGCTTGCAGCTTATATTTTTTTGTTCGTACTTCACGGCAGCCACTGGGCTTTGTGCAGTCTTGTATTTGCTAAACAGAGGAATTTCTGGCCACCATTTGACGATTATATGTCCTCACAGGTCTGGCTGGCTCCTTATCTCTTGCACAGGTCTCGGATATTTGCACTCAGTATAGTAGTCAGCCCCACCCGGCTCATTTGCAGTGTATGGCATGAGTCATGGCCGCTGTGATCCATCCTGTTTGAGTGTAAACTTTTTTTAATTTTTTTTTTTTTTTCACATTTTCTGCTGTTTCTGAGAATATATTATTGGAATTACATGTAATGAAATATAGAAGAGCTGTCTTTGTGCATAAGCCATATCCATACTCATACATATACTGAACTGCCTTCTATTAAAAGGACTGTCTGTCTCAAACTATTTGGCAATGAGGGTCATGTGACCAAAAAAAAAAGCCAAATTTGCATTTTGAGTTGGGCAACACCAACCCATTGAAAATCATTAGCTGTAATGTTGCAATTCGACATTGGGCTCCTCATGCGCCCAATGTCTTAAAAGGATCCCTCTGACAATAAGATGGTAGGGCATCCCACTGATGAGACTCCCAGCTGTGAAAAATTTGTGACCATAGCCCAGCGCAACTGAAATGAATTGGCTGTGTGACAAACTCAGCTCTGCTACATTTTATAGGAAGAACTTACTGGGAGGACTTCCACAGTAGTTAACAAGCATGACAACACTACTTGGCCCAGCTGATCTTTCACACATCTCGCCCGCCCCTGATTGTTGACTGCGTAGTAGATTTCTCTAGGCGTGTTCCATCTTCTCCTCTGCAGCTAATGACTATAATGATGTGATTTAAAAGGTTTTTTTTATTTTTAGCGCTCGTGTAGCAGTAATGAATGGAGCCTTGTTCATGTGAAGTGTAGGAGCCCACACAATGTGATCTGTAGCATAGGAATGTACACATGGGTGACGCGGAGCAGTTGTCAGGTGGACGTAATTATAAGTATGGAAGAGCGCATTGCTCGCTGTATTATATTTATACAAGACTCCGCTTATTAGTCACCAATTACCGCCTAGTAGAGATGGCTCAGTTTGTGACCAGGGTTCAATGACTGTGTTGTATGCCTTGTGCGTAGGACTTCTCTGTTGTGTCTAGGGGTCGTTCTAATTTATTTAAATGATTTTCATAATTTTTTTTAGATTTAAAGGACAAATTAGTGTTCACCAAACTGTGGCTCGGCTGTTAAATCCTGCTGGGAGTTGGAAAGCCACAGATTGGCGAGCACTGATCTACAGTGACTTCCGTTTTGGGTCCCCCTGTAATAACGTTAGACCCTCTTCCTCCTGTTCACAGCGGCAGCTGGCATTTGACAACGTAAACCTGTCCGCGTCAATATTCACTGGATTGTATTCTACGTACGATGCATATGAAGAAGAGCAGGCGGTGCCCACTGGCCTGGATTCTTTGTCTCATGGTAAGACTGGTAACAAATGTGGCACCTGAAACCCCACCCTTTACATTAAGTGCTAATTTAAAAAACGGGGGAGATTTACTTATGGCTCCATAGTTAAAGGGAACTTGTCTCCAGGGCCAGGCCTGGGGACCTTCAGGTCAGGAGAACAGTGTTCTAATCCAGTGACATGGCAAGTACAGTTCATTTCCGCCTCCTGAGGAATTGCAGAGAGCTCTGGAGAACATAATCAGAAAGGTGTTCTCTGGACCTGTCAGGGCTTTAGAACTGTATTTTAGGCCCCAGGGATATGACAGGTTCTCTTAATAGGTCTATGGCTCTGTTCATGGCCTGCCTCCATTTTTAATGACAGACACCCAATGGGTCCCTCTGAATCCTTGGTGTCCAATATGCAGTGGATGTCCAGACCTATTTATAGATTTTTCTTTAATAGACTCTACAACTGAAGCCCAGAGATGTTAACCTTACATTGGGACATTTCAATTAACCTTACATTGGGACATTTCAATTAGTACAATATCACTGCTAAAACGAAGAGCCAATCGGAAGGTTCATGACCCGTTTACTTAAGAGCCTTGATTCCTAAGAAGCTGGTCCATTCACCAGACCGTTCCCCTCTGTAGTTGTTTTTGCTAGTTCTTCTGTGGCCAAGCCCTTGGCTCTCAGCTTCTTAGAAATGTTTTTTTTTTTTTTTTTTTTTTTCAGATTCCGGGAGCTGTGAATTGCCTCTCTTGACCCCTTGCAGCAAGGCCGTCATGAGTCAGGCATTGAAGGCCACTTTTAATGGATTCACAAAAGAACAGCGACGGCTCGGTATTCCCAACAGTAAGTAATTGTAGATGGAAAAGTCTTCAATTATTGGATATTGCTGTGAGCGCTGAATTATATATTGTAGTCTGGTTGCTTGTATGAGGCAGGCTACCACAAAGAAGCCGTATCCTATACTTGTTAGGGTTACTAGATTTCTTAAAAGATGGCGTGAGGTCCTGTACATTGCGGTACTGGCGGTTTGGGCTACATGCTGGTACAGATTTGCTTTAAATGTTCCTTAAAGTTGATTTAGTTAGAAATTTAAAACCCAGAATATTATTTCAGACTTCTTTTAAAAGTGATGTCATTGTTAACTAGTTGTGGTCGAGATTTCCTCTCCTCGTAACACAGACATCACAGGAATTTCCATGCATGTAAACGTTCACCACCGTTGTGCAATATCCAAACATCTGAGGCATGTTCCTCGACTTCTGTGCACGGCAGCCTTAGTCATCACTGCACATTTTCCAAAGAACGCATTGTTTATAATTCTACTAGACTAGATCCATAAACATTAACTATTATTAATAGAACCCGTCCCAATCACAAGGACCGTGACGTGTCCAAAAGATTTAGTGTCAATGGGAACCACATAAAGTATCAGAATTTTTGTCAGCCTTAAAATGAATCAAAGCCCATTTAAAGTGAGAGAGCCTGTTAAGCCATATTTGTAATAAGTGTTCAAATTCCCCTTAGCACCATCGAAGGTGTATAAAGGTATTACGCTATAACCTTGCAAAGGCATGCTGGGACCTCCAGAATCAAGACTTTGTAGCCAATCTGAGGATCACAAATGTGGAACTAATCTCAGAATTCTCTAATAGAATACTTTAATAATGCAATTCTTTGAACCAGACCCCTTTTTTAATGTATTGTCCTCTTGCTTACATTTAGATCCCTGGCTGTGGAATCAGACCCAAGTGTGCCAATGGCTTTCATGGGCTGTCACAGAATTTTCCTTGGAGAATGTAAGCTTTCCGAAATTTATAATGACCGGACAAGAGTTATGCAACTTGGGAAAAGAGCGATTTCTAGAACTAGCCCCGGACTTCGTGGGTGACATTCTCTGGGAGCATCTGGAACAAATGATGAAAGGTAATTGGGGGGAGAATGCAATGAGAGGGCTTCTAGGAATGGCCTGGAAATGTCCTTATGCTATGCAAAGCATTTTCTAATAGCAGATATCTATACAGATCTATGTATTTGTAAGGAGACAACGTACTGGACTAACTTTTTTTTTTTTCCCAGAACAAGAAAAGATTCAGGATCAATATATTGACAGCTCCAGTCACCACCCAAGCTCCCAGTGGATAAGCAGTGACTCATTAAGTAAGTAACATTCCTTCTGCTTGCTTTACAATTGACGACTTAACCATTTCTACTTGTGCAATATAAAAAGAGAAAAAAATCAAGGATGGTTTCCACCCAAAATCTTTTATAGAACTTTTGAGTGTCTACTTTATGGCTGCTCCACCATCCACCGCTAGAACAAGATGGTGGCTGCCAATTTCTGTTTTTAGTGGAGATGTAGTTGTCCTTGTTGACTACTAAAGGTTATTTACTGGATAGGAATTACACATGTATGGCCATTTCTACGTTTGGGACAAGAGGAAGAGCCTAGTGGCTGGACCCCTACTGAACAACACCTTCAGTGCTGACCTTCCATTAACTAAGGGATCTTTATGTCTCAGTGACCAGTTCTCAAATCCAAATACACCACTATAGCGATACTAGTTGGGCCTTCTTGGTGAACCTTTATTAAAACTTCCAATGGTCATTCTCACCCCAGTGAAGCCCTTTGACTCTATTGAACCCGCTCCAGGCCCAATTTATTATTTATTTATTTCATATCATATTAAAGGTGTTACCTTATCAAACCAATACTTAATGTTTTTCCCATCCACTAATAACTTATATTTTCATCTTAGATTTCAGTATGGAGCCTCAACATTGTGTACAAATACAGAGTTACCCGAAGACAGAAATGTACAGGGACCTGTGTCAAGTCAATCAGGTCCCAAATCTCCTCCCGGTGAAGCAGGAGTTCCAGAATTATTCATGCATGAAATCCATTGGAAATAATTACTCATCCCTGAACCACGACTATGGACAAAACAACATGAACGTCCTGCTCAACTCTCTTAATTCTGGTAGGTAAAGAAAACATTTGTGCATATTTATCTATTTATCATTATTTATTTATTTTTGTTAGTTCTTTAACAATTATTTTTATGTTTCCAGTTAAATCCATGGACAGGGACTCCGTAGACAGTGGCACAGAAAGCTTTGAAGGCTCAGATTCCTTGCTGCAGTCATGGACGAGCCAGTCCTCACTGGTGGACATGCAACGCGTTCCATCCTACGAAAGCTTTGATGAAGACGCCAGCCATTCACTATGTCTGAACAAACCATCCATGTCATTTAAAGACTATATTCAAGATCGAAATGACCCAGTGGAACAGGGCAAACCAGTTATCCCAGCAGCTATTCTTGCTGGTTTCACAGGTAAGATACTGGAATATATCTTATACATTCACTCATTTATAAATGCAATTTAGGCTCTGGTCACGTATTTGTATTAACATCATATTTATTTTTTATAGGGAGTGGGCCAATTCAGCTCTGGCAGTTCTTGTTGGAGTTGTTGACCGACAAATCGTGTCAACCCTTTATCAGCTGGACAGGGGATGGATGGGAATTCAAACTCACTGACCCAGATGAGGTTAGTATTACATCTATTTAGCTTATATGGGCTGATTATGGGTGCCTGTTCCACAAACTGGCTATGGCTTGATAACTCCATTTTTCCACCTCCCAGTTACTGACTTCACTGATTAGCAGGATTTTCCTGACTGATTACAAAAAGTTTCCATAGACTTTATTTTATATTGAGAGAAACTTATCCTGGACGAGCCCCCAATATTATGTATTGTACATACTGTCATTAATGTACATAGAATTGACAGCCATGGTTATGATAAATGTGAGATTAAAAACAAGCTTTCATTCTAAAAGAAGGTGTTGGACTATTTTTTTGAATTTTTTTATTTTTATTTTAGGTTGCTCGCAGATGGGGAAAGAGGAAAAACAAGCCTAAAATGAACTATGAGAAGCTGAGTAGAGGACTGAGATACTATTATGATAAAAACATTATTCACAAGACCTCAGGAAAACGCTATGTGTATCGGTTTGTGTGTGATCTCCATAATTTGTTGGGGTACACAGCAGAGGAACTGCATGCCATGCTCGGCGTTCAGCCTGACACAGATGAATAAATCAATGAAGATGCTATAGCTGAAGCACATAATTTGTACTGTGAATATAATGGAGGTTGGGGGGGGGGGGGCGGAAACCTGACCCCTTTCGGTCACTATTGGACTGTTAAAGGACAAAAACTATGGAGTGGAAGTCTGAAAGGCAACGCGTTTCAAGACCTTTCTAGGAAGTGGTTTGTGTTGTACTTTCTCAACTGGGTGCAACAGATGACACTTGGGGTTCAGCTCCGAAGAACACTTGCACCAATTTTATTTTTTTCATGTGTCTGTAAAGTATTCTGTGTTTCAACACTGAGGGGAAAAAGAGGAAAGAAAGACTTGAATCTTTAATCCACCAGGGGGGGAAAAATGACAGCATATCAGAATCTTAATTTGTGTCATTCATTGCTGGGGGGCAATGTTTAATCTCTAAACCGTCTCAGTGACTGCACTTTAACACCTCATGCTGCCTGAGTCCTCCAGTCTTATGTTGTTAACTCAGTCATGTGATGCGTGTTGTGTGTGTGTTTTTTTTTTTTTTTTTTTTTTTTTTTTTTCTTCGACCATTTCAAGTGCATGTAAATAGTTTTATTGAGAATTTTCATATTTGCATAATTTGTTCTACAAGGGATCTGTATATTTTATTGTTATTATTACTTTATTTTTTATATGGCACGTGGAATGCCCTCCCCCCCCCCCTTCATTTTTTTTCCCCCTTTCCTCTGTAAACTACTTTTGTTCAAGCTTCATAAAACTGCACATTTGTTGTTTTTGTCATTCCAATAGTAAAATTGAGGAGCACCTTTCATCACTTATTATAGTAGTGCCATTAGTTTTTAACAAAAAATCTCAGGAAGTCTTTCAGCTTGAAAAACAGCTGTGTGTATGGTCTATAGATGACATACCCTATTGATTTAAATGGGTCCAATATTCTGTGCTGATTTTCAGTAAGTGGTTATCCATGATTAGGAAAACATAGCTGTTTTTTTTTTTTTTTTCGTTTCCAGAAATGGTGCCATCCTCTTCCCCCCCCCCCCCCCCCCCCTCCCTTTTTTCTCTTCTCAGTTTGTGCTGTATTGCAGCCAATTCCATTAAGTGAATGTTGTCGTAATATCATTCACAACTTGAGGACAAATGTGAAGCTTTTTGGGTTGGGGGAAAGTTATGTTTTTCTAATCCTGGATAATGCGGTTAATATCTTTTTTTGGCTGGTTATATTTCACTGCATAACTCCGAGCCAGTTAACAAGGTATAAAAAATGTGTCCAAATTTGTCAAATACAGAAGATTTGGCCAACCAGTTGATGATCTAGTGGTTTTATGGCTTTTTGACTCTGGAAGAATAGGGCATGTTGAATTTCAACTGCTCTATCTTGAGATCGAGTTCCCCATTGGGAACACATAAAGACACTTGAAGAGATGGCAGTCTGGTGAAACTTTATCTGCATACAATAATGGACCTGAAATGGCATAGAATTAGAAGGCATTTTACGTATCAAAGCCTTAGTATTTGGGTGCAATCCATCCCCTTTTTCTCTTCTAAATCTACAAAAGGAATACATGATGTTGGATGGACATACTGACCAAGTCCAACTATATTAGTGATGCTGAACCTTTGTCCCTCCAGCTGTTGCAAAACTAAAATTCCCTTCATGCCTTGCAGCCAACGCCATATCTTTGGTTTTCCTGGTATGATGAGAGTTTTAGTTTTTGGGTGCCATAGGTTTGCCATCACTGACCTATATTTACTCCAACCTACGACATGCCTGTATGAATGTAATCATTCTATGTATTTTGTAATTATTGAAAAGACGTTAGCCCTGAATTCTCTATAGTGTTCCTCATTTTCATACTGTACATATTGCTTTTATTACATTGGTTCTTCTCATGCCATCTTATCTTTATCATCTGAGTTTCTTAATGTTCCTGCCTCCTTTTCTTAGATGTGGAGGAGTTTGTGTAGCAGCCATTTTTACTGCAAAATATTATACTGGATATGTATTTTTTTTTTCCTCTTTTTTTTGTTTTTAAGAGTTTTTATTTTATATCTAAAGTGCCTTGTAAACTAAAGCGTATATATATTTCTGTATAAAGTTAGCGTGGTAGCAGATGCAAATTAACAGAATTCTGATTAAACTGTTTTTGGAAAATGTAACACTTTTTGGTGTGTGTGAGTACATTTCTCAATCTGTATTGTGCTCCAAAGCGGCACTCAATGTTCTTCTGGTGGGGATCACTGTGTACATACATACATACATACATACATACATACATACATACATTTCCTGTGTGGTGGTGGTTTGTTTTGTTTTTTAAAATTAAAATTAATTTACCAATTCATCATATCCGTACATTATACTGTGACACAACTCAGACTTAGAAACAGAAGACAATAAGTTATTAGAAATGGCGCACAGCATGGCAGTACAGCATAGGTATCTCCACTATTTATCATACCACATGCTACACTAACATTCCTGCATACAATGTAAACAAGTCCAACACTAAAGCATAATAGACAGTATAATGGAGAGGTGAACGTGTAGGGGGAACCACAGGCTTAGGCTTCACTCAAAGGGGAAGTGCAGCCATATATGGCAGTTGGAAAGACCTGCTAGAAACTCAGCTGTGGCTTCATGAAGTCCTGGAATAGAATACAATAAGTCCATTGCTCGGTTGGGGTTGTGGACAGTATTTGGCTTCACAAGTAAGGCTTGATTTCCTCCAGCTGATATTTCTTTACAAATTTTAAAACTTTCTGGTAGCACCAGGGAGAGATCCCAGTTATAAGGGTGGGAGCTGTCCAACCTATAGAGGCAGGAGAACTATTTCAGATGTACTGGGCTGCTATGCTATGTGACAGCGGCCTACCATACAATGGGGATGTCTAGGACTCCTTTCCCACTCATACACAGCTCCTTGTACATGACTGTAATGTTTTACATATCCTTATCTGTTGTAAAGACAGTCCTGTCATGGCCTGAGGCCTTTGTGATGTTTCTGCCTTCCTGAGTCGGATTGTGAATCCTAATATCTTGATAAAATCTATTTGGGTGGAAAAGGGGGAGGAGCTGCTGGGGACCATGGCCCACTCTGTAAAGAGCATGGTCTTCAATTTACCTCAGTTAACTTTAGCAACCAAAGCCTAGCCAAATTTCTCGCATATCTGGGATGAGTTCCACTGAACGCTGGTCACTAGTGAGAAGTGAACTTGCCAAATATTTAGCATTTGACACCCAGCGACTGGAGAAGTTAGCTGCTGCCCTAGGGAGTCCTGGAAAAGATTGATACAGCCATAGACTTTCTAAAGTTTCACTCATTAATACTGGTCTTCACAGAGGACATTGATGTTGTCCATGTGAAGAGAGTTCTTGGTCATTTGACAGTCTGGTCCTGGTATGGTTATCCTACTGGATTCTGTGCAGCACCCTGCCAATGTACACAAATGCCTGTCATATTGGTCATCGGACTTTGCAAAACCTAGGTGCCCATCCCCTCCTCCTCCCTTGATGTTTATATCTTTCAATAAAGGATTTTCTTCTTTCCCAACGCTTTCCCTTATCACCAGCTCATTTTGCTTGTTGTTTGATATTCTAGGTGGACAGAACATAAGACTAATACTATAATAATAAAAGAGTATAATAGTAAGAGCTGCGCCACTCTGTCAGTACAATGATGCAGAGATTCAAAAAGTTTTCCCACTCCCGGCATGATATTGACACATCCTGCTGAGCGGGGAAATACTCCATTACAGGGCTTCCCTGTCCTTAGCCTCCGTGATATACGGGACGTAGGAATAAGCCCAATGAACACAGTTTCTCAAGAACATTTTTTGATACAACTTATACAGTAAAGGCATTATACATTACTTTAATTTGTGTACAACCCTATTAGACCAACTTCCAAACTAGACAGGGGCTGGGTTCACACTACGTATATATTTCAGTCAGTATTATGGTCCTCATATTGCAACCAAAACCAGGAGTGGATTAAAAACACAGAAAGGCTCTGTTCACACAATGTTGAAATTGAGTGGATGGCCGCCATTTAATGGCAAATATTTGCTGTTATTTTAAAACAACGGCTGTTATATTGAAATAATGGCCGTTATTTACTGTTATATGACGGCCATCCACTCAATTTCATCATTGTGTGAACAGATCCTTTCTGTGTTTTTAATCCACTCCTGGTTTTGGTTGCAATATGAGGACCACAATACTGACTGAAATATAAGTAGTGTGAACCCAGCCTAAAGAATATAAAACTAATATTCCCAGAATCTTGTAGATGCTCGGCATATACTACTATGAAACAGTTTTTGCCACCATGGCTGGATTTTCATTCAACCTTAAAGCCAGTGTCTCACATCATTCCCATCAGACTGCACGCTGCATGGTATTTCGGCACAGCGGAATGTGCAAAATTGTCGACAATGCTTTTATGACTGCGGTCTGGGCACACAAATAGGAAACCACCTCAGACATTTTCCTAAACACTTAAGACCTTAAGATAAGACTGGCTTAAATGGAAGACTTTACAGACACATGGGAATAGTTTCCACCATTTAGCATCCTTGATTTCTATAGATTGTTGCTAGGCACTGATACTTATTCCTATGGCATCCGTGCTATATGGTGGAGTTAGGACGTATGGAACCCCACACCGCCTTTATTAAAGGAATTGTCTGGTATTTCTGATCCAGAAACAGGGACACGCCTGCTCCTGATGTGAAACTGATCACATGCATCCCCACTGCTTAAACCCCCATGAATCAGCACTAACCTTTAGATTAGGGAAACCTTCAGCCCTCTGGTTGTTGCAAAACTACAATCGCCATCATGCCTGGACAGCCAGAGCTTTAGCTTTAGGAATTTTGGTATTGCAACAGCTAGAGGGTCCAAATGTCCTCCTTCCCTGCTTTAGATCTGTAAACCAAAGTTTGTTTCTGCAGTGCCCCCACAGGTGACATAAGGTATTGCACAATTCTAAATTAAATCAATTGGATGCCTGTGTACTATACAGTGATGTCTGGTCCTCCAGAGAGTCTGAAATCTTTCTCTGGCTAACAAATTAGAGTCCTGAAAGAGATTTTAACCCATACTAACCCTGACAACTCCTTTAACTTAGAAAACAATGTTATATTGGCCAGATTGCTTCCAAAAACGTGATCAATTTGCTGTTCATCTTGTTGTGATAAGTTGGCGGTAATTGTTGGCATATGAGATGATTATCACTACTAAATCCTAATAATGAGATGCAGATGCTAATCCTCCTCATCACTATAAAATCCAATGTTTACATATAACATATATACAATGAGACATATAGGATAACAAGGAATATATTGTGTTATTAAAGAATATATTCATATGTATTGTAAAAATTTGAAATATCAAAGTAAAAAGTATATTTTAAAAAAAATCTTGGCTTGGTTCTTAGCCAGATATTATCAGAAGCCATTTCCCTGACAGCAGCTCTCTATTTATGATGACGAATGGCCGGGAAGCGGCGGCAGCATGTGGGATGAGGTCTCCTTCCTACACTCAGGATGTATATTTAGTATTAATCTTGTGTCATGTTCTCATTTATTGCAATTAGCAGAAAATGTCTGATACTTTGTTATGTATTATGTGGATTAGAACGTCTCCCTTCTGGGCTTCTCCAGCTGTTGCAGAACTACAACTCCCGGGTGCTTAGGATAGAGACCTTTGGAAATTTAATTATATGCAACATAAAGGTTAGGGTCCTACAGTGTGACCTTTAGAAATTCAATTAAATGCAACATAAAGATTAGGGTCCTACAGTGTGGCTGCTGCATGTGGTCGAAACCCCTCCTGCATGCAATGGCCACTGGCTAAACTGGAAACATTGTGTGGTCATTGGCCACTGCTGCAGGCGGGGTTTTATTCATAGGCAGTAGCTGCATTGTGGAATTTTTAAAATTCTGGTGGGACCGTATCAAGGTTATAGGTTTCCAGTTCCCTCCAATGTAAATGGGGATCATGGAATTTATTGTAAGACTCCTGGATGGAGTCAAGTGCCACCATTTACAAAATGTACAACAAAGTTTGAGCAGACTCCCATGAGCAGTGAGTGTGCCTTCTATACTTACCCTGATAGCAGCTACCCTCATACCATAAAGCAGGAGACAAGAAAGTAACAAACTGTCTTTTGACGCATTTCAAGAGGCCAACGCCTCTTTTCATCAGATCCACATCTAAGTTTGTGATTATGAATTACTTTTGTGATAACCAGAAGACATCCCCTGATATGAATAAGAAAACATTATAGTAGTTTAAAGACTTTATTTTAAATACCTTGAAACTATGTAAGATGAGGATGGGAAAGTAACAACCTAATATGACCGATCCTCAAACGATAAACACACCTATGACATTGTGTTCTTGTTAAAACTTTAGGAAAACTTCCTCCTTATACTTGCCCTTAAAAAATGAGTGCTTAGCCCAGAAAAAAACGGAACTAAAGTTTTGATCCAATTTCTGCAATGTAATGTCCGTTGCCTATTGTCAGGGGAAATATGTCTTTGGTAGCAGCTAGGTCAGGACAAACTACACTACATGGGTGGGGTTTGCCATGAGCTCTATGTGAAGCCTAAGAAATCCTGAGCTGAGTCTAAGCCAATTTGCATGCTGAAAATGATCCTCATTGCTCCTGAAAGGTAAATCAAGGCTTCCTTCTCATGACTTACTACCTTTAAAGCTCAGGTTAGGTGTCCCTTGTGTAAATTAGTGTATGTTCTGCTGTATGTCCACTGTGCTGCAGTGTACTTTCTCCCTTTGTACCAAGGGGTTGGGGCCCCTCTGTCTTTAAAACCCAAAGTCCTTAGCCTTATTGCTCAGTTTGTTCCTTAAGGCTATGTTCACACTACATAAAACGACGGCTGTAGTTCTCGCCGCAGAACTACGGCCGTAGTTTTGCGGTGTGTAACACAGCCTTATGTGCAATGGGATCCCGCCCGGAGCGTACACACATCGCACATTCAGTGAATTCCGGCCACAGAAAGACCTGTCAGTTCACACAGTGAAGCAAGCGGTTCAGGCCACTCGCTTCACTGTGAGCTATGGGAAGCTCTGATGGGGGGCGCGCTGATGCGCCCATATCAGGGCTCCGCGGACGGACGGATCATCCGGCCGGTACTTAAGTACCAGCCGCGATGATCCGGGCACAGACCGGCCGTTCCGTGACCCAGCCGGGGTCACGGACTGACCAGTCTGTTCCGTAGTGTGAACATAGCCTAATACTGTTAAAGGCCAACTTCTTTGCATAGTAGGCTCTTTAGGACCCCATGAAATGTTGTTTTCTTCATAGTAATAACATAGGATGATATCAAATCCCCAAAAGTTCTATTGAGTAGTCTCTGCCTTCTAGGGATGCAATTTGCTCCCGTACACCTTTATATCCATTGCCAATGTTTTTAATGACAAATTTCAAGAGAAAAAAATCTGTTCTTGCCACGCCTTAACACATGTCGATTACAAAACCTTGTACTTTCCATCCATATTTTGCCCCCTTAGGCTACACTGTGCTGGAAGCAGATGTTCTCATCCAGATAATACTCAGAACTGGCACTACCATGTAGCCAAAGTCGTCTATGATAAGTGATGGGTGTGTAGATCTTGGCAATGTAGCACAGATTTAACAGTGGACTTGTGTTAAAAATATTGTATAATATAAAAATGCTCGAAATTCCCAGAAAAACTTCCCCCCTCACATCTTATGACCATAAATCTTGTGGTTCATTAAAATATTATTAAGTTTCTCTTGGTTCATTGATTCAGAAATATGATTCTACAGGAACAAGGAAAAGAAAAACAGAAATTCCTTTCATAACAATTTTTTTTCAAACTTTTACAATGGCTGTATGATTTTATAATAATTCTCATGATAGATACCTACTAAGTTAGAGGGTGAGAGGGCTGTAAGCTTAAAGCGACTCTGCACCCACAATCTGACACCCCAAAACCGCTTATACCTTCAGATAGCTGCTTTTAATCAAAGATCTGTCCTGGGGTCCATTTAGCAGGTGATGCAGTTATTGTCCTAAAAAACAACTTTTAAACTTGCAGCCCAGTGTCAAATTGGCGTGGCCCAGAGTGTCTGTGCCTTAGGCTTACACCACCTTTCCATCCCTCCTCCCCACCCTCTTCACCATTAGGAATGCCCCAGGCAGGATTTCTCCTATTCATCACTTGTCTGAACACTGCACATGGGCCTAATGATCCAGCATATGTGCAGTGTCCAGACAAGTGGTGATTAGGAGAAATCCTGCCTGGGGCATTCCTAATGGTGAAGAGGAGGGACAGAGAGGCCTAGGGCACAGACACTCTAGGCCATGCCAATTTGGCACAGTAAAGTAATAAAATGTTATTAAAGCAAAGCAACACCTCAATCAAGATGGCCGCCCCCTCATAATCATGTACAGGAAGTAGAATTACCAAAAATCGACAATCTCTGAATTAAAAGAAATGAAAAAATAGAATATGTATCAGCATTTGTTTTTTAATCTGTAAGAAAAATCTAGGTGACACTTTCCCTTTAAGGATTTGTTATAGTCCTTTGGTCACTATTATACATTGCAGTAAGATTGAGTGAAGTCTGAGAATAACCCCGAGATTCACTAATTTGTGATTGACACCTAAACGGACGATTAAAAAATTTAGAAAATGAGGAACCAGTCAGCGTCTCACCCGGCTTGTCAAGGATCCAGGACTGCAGGACTATAAACTTATCTGACTCATGGATATTGGAGAACACTCATCAATCAGAATGCCGGGGTAACCATTAGTTAGATTCTGCTTCTCTGATTGGTCATCCAAAAAATAAATAGCAAGGCTGTAACAGCTAACCCCGGAGCTATCCCAGTTATACCTGGAGCTACAGCATGCCTCATACATAGATAAACTGTAATTACACTCAGGTTGTTCTGGAGGATATCTGGAATTCCTTGACGCCTCTACGAGCCAAGACGATGGACTTGTTCCTTCATTCAGGATTGAAGCTGGCCATACACATATGATAGCTTCCAGATGAATGCTCCACCCTTATAACTGAGCATGGAAAAAGCCACTGCCCTATACCTCTGGTAGCGGCTTATCCCCCCAGGACAAAAGAATTGAGAACTTAGAATGCAAAAAGCCCAATCCTTCTTCCCCTCCACAATATTAGCAGCCAGTTCAGTCGGCACATATCTAATGTGTTTGATCAGTTTAAATGGGTTCTGTCACTTTAAAAAAAAACTTTTAAAAAGTTTGCAAGAATAAGCCGTATAAAACATCCACTAGGCTCATCCTGTCCCATCTCTGTGTAATGTGAAAGTTGGTCTCATAACGTAAGCCTATAGGATAGTCTTGGTTGAGCATTGAGAGAAGGGCTCAGCCACGTGCTTCTCTCCTCAGTTATTTTAGAGTAACTTTTGACATGTATAGTTTTTAAAATTTTAAGACTTTTCTATAAAAATCCAGTGATCTTTAACATTTACATATATTAACATGAGATTCCGCACCTCTAAAAGGGTTGTCAGATTTACAAAAATTTCATTTTCACATACCCTATTAGAGTTCATAGATGGGGTCTCGTTCAAGACCCTCATCTGTTAGAGGAGAGAAGCTATGAAGAGTGTCTGTATCTCTGGAGGTTCCGGTATGTTTGTACATGAGACAATTAGAATTGTGTGATGCTTCCTATTGCCTGTGGTGGCGCTGCAGAGTAATGGAAAACATAACTGCTTTCATTCATAAACAGCGCCACTCTTGTCTTCAGTTTTTTGTGTGGTATTGCAGCTCAATCCCACTCAACATATAGGTGTGGTTCTGTTTTGGAGAGAAAGCAGCTATGGGGTTTTTTTTTTCTGATTTCATTTAACCCTTTAACTCCACTCACACACATTTAGCTTGGTTTTTTTAAATTTGATGGCGATGGTAGAAGTATTATTGAGCCAGATGGACGTTAGAAGTAGGAAAGAGTTTTCTCCAATGGAATTCCTTCAAGTGTGTGCACTTGTCACAGCAAAACCATATTCAAGTTCAGTGTCCAATGACTGCGCAGTTGTACCATTGTCTGTGGTGAGCACACCCTATATGCCCAATGGCTGCCCATCTGCATATTGCCAAATTACATGCTTAATGGCCCCAGTATAGCTAACCCAGGGAGTGTTACCTAACTTTCCTAGAACCCTGAAGGGCATTGTGGGAGTTAGCAGTGTATATCAATATCAGGGACTAACTAGGGCAGATTAGCCATGAAAACAATTGTGGGAACTAAGATATCGGATAACATCTTCACAATGATAAATTATGTAAAGCTCCTTCACGGTATAAGACAAGCTGTAAGTGAATATATGAGTCTCCACCAAAGTGATGATCAGTGATTCACTCAGA
Source organism: Dendropsophus ebraccatus (assembly GCF_027789765.1). Lineage (NCBI taxonomy): Eukaryota > Metazoa > Chordata > Amphibia > Anura > Hylidae > Dendropsophus > Dendropsophus ebraccatus. The sequence continues at coordinate 60,193,884 of NC_091464.1, read as the reverse complement.
CAACTCGTCACATTATTAGAGAGAGGAATATCAGAGCGGCTGCTGAGTGACATCACTGACATCATGGTGACATCTCCGCCTGCACGTGTCAGTGGAATTACGGGTTGACTCTACATGGCGATGAATCCAGTGATAAACAACTTGGACATCAAAACAATGCCGCACATGAACTGAGCTTACAAGAGCACAAAAAATACAATGATAACATACACACAAAATACACAATGATGACGTATACAAAATGCACAAAATATGCAATCACAAGATAAAAAATGCACAATGAGGACATATACACAAAATCCACATGACACTATATACAAAATACACAATTAAAATCTACAAAATGCACAAAATATACAATAACAACACATACATAAAATACACAATGAAGATATATACATAAAATACACAATGCTAACATTAACATAAAATGCACGACAGAATATACAAAATACTCAATGACAAAATATACACAAAATAAACAATGGAGACATATACACAAAATACACAATGACAAGATACAAAATTAACAAAATACACAATGTCAAAATATACATAAAATACACAATGGAGACATATACACAAAATACACTCATAACCTTTACATAAACTATACAATGAGACATATACAAAATACACAATGACAAGATACAAAATGCACAATAAGAAAATTTACACAAAATACACAATAAAAACGTTTACACAAACAAAATTACACAACAATATATACATAAAATACACAATGACAACCTATGCATAAAGTACACAATGATAACATATACATAAAATACTCAATGACAAACCATACAGAAATACACAAAAGCAATAACAAGGTAGACAATGCAAATAATAAAAAAAAACAATATACATATACATAATTCACAATAAAAACACACAAAATGTACAAAATATACATTGACAACAGGTACAAAATGACAAAGTGACAAAATATGCAAGATGAATAAAATACACAATGACAACACATACACAAAATACACGATGGCAAGATATACAAATGCACAAGACAGAAAATACAAATAAACATTACCAAATACTCAGTGACAACATATATAAAGTAAATGAAATACACAATGACAAAATATACAACATGTGTAAAATACACAATGGCAACATAATCAAATGACTGAAATACAGCGGCAACATGTACAAGAGATGCAAATAACATAGACAAGATGTACAAACTACACAAAAATAAAAAAATGTACAAAAATAGAAAAAAAAACATAAGCAAAAGAAAACCCATAATACACAAAGTCCTCGAGTAAAGAACCACTCTGACAAATGTAGCATGGAGTATTTTTTGCCAAATCCAGTAGAGTGGAACCAACAAGGAAAACTATACTGGAAAGATTTGCACATTTTTCTGTATTTTGGCTAAGAATGTGAGAATTCAGATAATAAGCGCTTTCATTTTATGTAAAACTAGGAGGAATGATAAAGTCCTGTTCACACAGGGTGATAATTCATTGCAGAATTCTAACTCCACTTTTCCTATCCGGCTATAATGTGCTCCATGTTTTTGTAGAGATTTTATTTGCAATTTACATAACTATGCTCCTAAGGCAGTGTTCACATGTTGCAGTAACGCCACGTTATGTTTTCACTCAGTTCCAAGTTTGAAGTGATTAAAGTTATGTTCTAATACCTTACACATCCTGAGAACAGGGGTGGCGCTCTTTTTGAATAAAAAAACGGCTATACACAGAAGTGACTGTAGTGTTGCAGAGCAGAAAGTAACTGACAGTTATCCCTATGCACTCAGCTATACTGTGCCGCTGCAGCCCTATTGACACACACAGCTTCCCCCTGTTTAAATTTTATTCTGATAGTAGCATGTAATATCAGGGGAGGCTGCAGCACTACTGACACAGACAGCTTCCCCCAGCTTAATGTCTATTATAATGATAACATGTAATTTATAGACACCAGGGGAGGCTGCAGCACTAGTGACACAGACAGCTTACCCCAGCTTAATGTCTATTATAATGATAACATGTAATATATAGACACCAGGGGAGGCTGCAGCACTAGTGACACAGACAGCTTTCCCCAGTGTAATGTCTATTCTAATGGTATCATATATTATATAGACATGTCCCATGCATTCAATATTCTTCAGAATTAAAATTCTGCTTGAAATATCGGTGCATTTTCCATAGTGGGAACATACTCTTACTGTGCAGCTGGGATCAGGGCTTGAGCAGCCCTGTAGTTCCCGACATAACCATTGGTGGCAAAAGACAGGCTGTCTCTTAATGTAAAAGAGTGAAGAAAAAATAACCTCTTTAATAAAGTTATTAAGTAAAGTTCTATAACATAATTAAAGAAATATAAAAAAATAAAATAATATTTATGAGCTGGAAGACCCCTTTAACTGCACTTACAATCACTTAGTCACCTAAGTGTCTGGAGGAGACGGGCTTCTCCTGGATTGTGCAGTGCCCTGCCAGCATGCCCATGCTGCTCTATGATGGATCTGCATTCGGGGCTGCCGTCTGCTCCTGTCCTTACTTGCTCAGGACTCCCAGGAATGCATAGAGGCAGCTGCAAGCCTTCACAGGCTCTCCATTTCTGGCAGTACAGCGTGTCTCTCCTATAACAAATCAGGACCATAAAATACATATCTCTGGAGATTAACTGCGCTCAAGTATGGAGAGGACCCCAGATAAACACTAAGGAGGGGGCTTCACTCTGTAGCCACTGCACATGTTCTAATGCTCTTCACCTCTTATACACGTTCCTGCCACCAGATGGGAAGTGTCACCCCGAGTGGAGGGGGTTATGTAACATGAGGCAGACGTTCGGATGTACGAGGATATTCACAGGATCACATTGGATCTGTTGGCTCAACAAATGTTCATACTCATAATATTGAGTGCAGCTCTGGAGTGTAATATGGGATCAGTAATGAAGTGTATGTACACAGTGACCCCACCAGCAGAATAGTGACTGCAGCTCTGGAGTATAATACAGCATGTAACTCAGGATTAGTACAGGATAAGTAATGTAATATATGTACAAAGTGACCCCACCAGCAGAATAGTGAGCGCAGCTTTGGAGTATAATACAGAATGTAACTCAGGATCAGTACAGGATAAGTAATGTAATATATGTACACAGTGACCCCACCAGCAGAATAGTGAACGCAGCTCTGGAGTATAATACATGATGTAACTCAGAATCAGTACAGGATAAGTAATGTAATGTATGTACACAGTGACCCCACCAGCAGAATAGTGAGTGCAGCTCTGGAGTATAATACAAGATGTAACTCAGGATCAGTACAGGATAAGTAATGTAATGTATGTACACAGTGACCCCACCAGCAGAATAGTGAGTGCAGCTCTAGAGTATAAAACAGGATGTTTTGTTTTGTGCTGTAGAGATACTGGAGTATAGGGCTTG